>NC_142868.1:99392045-99695075 GCF_051225735.1 Oryctolagus cuniculus
GCTGCCATGAATATGTAATTGTGATATCATAGATAAAACATTATGTAGCCATGACAAAATAGTGAACCCATGAATATCATTGTGATGTCATAAAACTGCCATTGTGAGGTAATAATCAATTAGGATATCATAAATGAACACTGTATTGTCATGACTTTCCACTGTGGTGCCATCATCATTTGTAAAGTCATTAACCAATAGTTTGACATCATAAGCCTCCATTTTGATGTCATAAAACTGCCAATATGATGTTATAATCAACTATGATGTAATTAAAATCATTTTGAAGTCAACACCTATTATATGAAAAACCACGATATAAATGACATAAAGCTATAATTGTGATGTCATAATCAATTCTGATATCATAAAAATCCTATAAATTCCTAAACAACTAGGATATGATAATCATACACCTACAATTGTGATGTCCTAATCAACTGACGTACAAACTCCATTATGATGTAATACATTCACTAGAATGAAGTCTAAATCAGTGTGTGATGCCATAAACTATAGTTATGATAATAGCAACATTTATGCTGTATAAGCTATTGTGATGTCATATCAGTTGTGATGTCATAAAACATCTTTATCATGCTGAAACCAATTGTGATATCATAAAATCTACTTTGATTCCATAAATCAATATTGTGATAGCATAGCATACAATTGTGTTGCAATAAAGCTATCATTGTTATCATAATCAATTGTGATGTCATATGTCAACTGGGATATAAATAATCATTGCAATGTCATACCCCATTTGATATCATGATCAATATTGCAGTCATAAAAGCCACATTGATGTTATGAACCTATCATTGCGACACTAAAACCAATTCTGATGTCAATAAAGCATTGTGATGCTATAAAGATACCATTGTGAAGTCATAGTAAGTTGTGAACTAATAAAACCATCATAGTGTCACAAATCTAACTTTAGGAAGTCATAATCAGTTGTGATGTGTTAAACTACCATCGTGGTATGATAATCAATTTTGATGTGTTAAATTGCCATTGTGGTAGGATAATCAATTGTGATATCATGAAAACCATTGTTTTGCCTTCAATGTTATGATGCAATAAACCAAAGATTGTCATGTCACAAACCAACTGCTGTGATGTCATAACCAATTGTAAAGTCAAAAATACCATTGTGACACTATAAATCTAGCATTGTGATGTCATTGTTATTCCATAGACCACCATTTGGTGTCATAATCAATTGTGGTGTCATGAAAACCACTGTGATGACATATAGTAATATTGTGATTTATACTGTGATAAATAGAAAAATGTGATTTCATAAACCAGCTACTATGTTGTCATTATTAATTGAACTTTGAAGCCATAAAAGCCGTTGTGGCATAACATACCACTGTGATGTAATAATTGTGATATAATAAACCACCATTGTGATGTTGTCATGTTATGAACTTTGGGATACCATAAAACTTGTTATGATGTTATAAACATTTATGATATCATAGAAATCAGAGTGAAATCAAAATCTGTTGTGATGCTGTAAAACATTTTGATGTCCTAAGCTGCCATCATTGTCTCAATCAGTTGTGATGACATAAGACTCTGGTGATGTAATAATTAATTGGAATGTGATAAACCACCATTATGATATCATATTTTTAAGAAGACACCGGGGGAGCAAAACATTTTTGGGCAATTTACATATGAGTGTGAATTTTAAGAGCCATAACAACAGCAATGTTCTAGAAAACTTGAGTGTAAATCATGTTTGAAATAATATCCAATTTTGAAGACTATGCAGGGTTTCTGGATCTTTCAATGGACACCTGTAGCAAATATTTCCTAAAATGATCTGTTTGCAATATAAGTAATATAATCTGATTTGTCTCCTGAATAAATTTCTTTTAGCTTAAAGTTATCCTAAAGCAAGATATCCTGGCTGGCACCGTGGCTCACTTGTCTAATCCTCTGCCTGTGGTGCCTGCACCACAGGTTCTAGTCCTGGTTGGGGTCTATAACTCTTCCTGTCAAAAAAGAAAAAAAAAAAGATATCTTTGTAAACACCTGAGAATAGTTTAGGAAGGTGAGAGTCTATGTGACCCCCTAAACTAAATAAGTGACATGTTTCTGGGTCTGCAAATAGTACAACTTATGACTACCTGAGTTACAAGGTTCAAGCCAACCATCAAGTATATTTTAGGACCTCATGCTAGTATCATGCTTGGGGTGAGATTCTGAAATCTGCCTATTAGAGAATTTTTGTGTTTTAAATTCTATATACACTGAAGTTTGGGAACCACTATTTTTAAAGATTTTGGTGCCCTCATTATACATCAACATTTATTTATATGAAGTCATATGTAGTTTTGCCCTATTGCCAAGATGGTGGCATGATATCAAGATCCTGGGAGAAAAAGCACCTTATACAACTCAATTCTCTCAACATCTATGGAGTGTGCCTGCATTTTGGAGATAGAGCAACAAAGAAATAGAAAACACCTTCCTTGTCTCAGGGCTTGGCCTACCAATGGCAATGAAATAAAAAGAGAGAATTCTATAATGGATACATCAAGTGATTTGAGGCTATCTGGAGCATTTTCTGAGTGAAGCTGAGACTTACCAGCTCACTGTAATGAATGTTCACATCTCATATCACTCATTTTCTCTAAACAATGATTTCACATGCCAACTCCATTGAGACTAGAAGGGAAGGTGCATACATGGATATATCAGAGGGGCAGGAGTGTGAAGTTCTGAATCCCTTTCCTTCACCCTTGTCCCTCACAGAAGCACTAGAATCCATCTGCAGCACTGTGAAAGCAAGGTATAGGTGCTATGATTTCTGGAGGACTCAAGAAAAACTTTACAAAGATGAGATTTGGATTAGAACCTGAAAGATGACCAGGAATTTCCAGATGCACAAGGGAGGGGTACTCCAGGGAAAGTGGATGGTGTGATGGCTTGGGTATGCAGAAATAAATCCATGATGCAACCAATGAATGGCAAGAGTTCACTCATCCTGTTGGACAGAGGTTGAAAGCAGAGAAATTCACTCAACTTATTTCACACAAAAGGGTACTATAGATTGCTAAAAAGGCAGTGATTGTGGAAACATGGGCAAATAATGAAGAAAATGAGATATGTATGCCACATTAGTGTCTGTCACAACTACTCAACTCTGGTCTCAGGTATAATAGACAATAATGCCTGGCCATGTGCCAATAAAATTTTATGGCCATTCAAGTTTGAATTCCATATAATTTCCATTTGTCATGAAATAATATTATTCTTTTTGTTTTTTAAACCAGGAAAATTGCCAAACAATTCTTTAAAAACTGTTATTTGGAGCTAATGTAGTGAAGAATGTTAAACTGTGGCATGCAATGCCAACATCATATATGAGCTTCTGTTTTGAGTCCCAGTTGCTTCACTTCCAATACAGTTCCCTAGTAAGACACCTGCAAAAGGGGTGGAGGATGTACCAAACATTTGGGTCCATATCACCCACATGGAGACCTAGGAGTTCCAGGCTTTGGCTTGGCCCAGAGCTCCTTGTTACTGTGGTCATTTGGGATGTAAATCTGTGGGTAGAAGTCTCTCTCTCTCTCTCTCTCTCTCTCTCTCTCTCTCTCATTTGTGTATGCATCTCCCTCTCTGTAACTCTGTCTATAGAATAAATAATTCTCACTTTCCAGTTAAAAGACACAGACTGGCTGAATGGATTAAAAATAAAACCAATCTAATTGTTGCTTACAAGAAACACATCTTTCCAACAAAGGTGCATGCAAACTAAAATGAAATGTCAGAAAAAGTTATTCCATGCCAACAGAAATCAAAAAAGAGTGGGCATAGCCATCTTGATATCAGGCAAAATAGACTTTAATACAAAAATTGTTAAAATACACAAAGAGAGGCACTATATAATGATTAAGGGACCTATTCTACAGGAAGATGTAACTATCATAAACATATATACACTTAATTACAGAGCACCAGAATATATAAAAGATATGTTAAGAGACATACAGGGAGACTTAAACTCCAGTGCAATAGTATTGGGGGACTTCAATACTCCACTTTCAGCAGTGGACATATCAACCAGACAGAAAATCAATGAGGAAATAAAAGATTTAATCAACACTATAGACCAAAAGGATCTTACAGATAGCTACAGAACTGTTTATCCTATACTTAAAGAATACACATTCTTCTCAACAATGCATGGAACTTATTGTAGGATTGACCACATACTAGGCCATAAAGAAAGGCTCAGCAAATTCAAAAGAATTGAAATCATACCGTGCATCCTCTCAGACCACAATGAAATGAAGATGGAAATAAACAACTCAGGAATCCCTAGAGCATATGCAAACACATGGAGACTAAACAACATGCTCCTGAATGAACACTGGGTCATAGAAGAAAACAAAAATAAATCAAAAACTTTCTGGAAGCAAATGAAGATAACAACACAACATATCAAAACTTATGGGCTACAGCAAAAGCAGTGTTAAGAGGAAAGTTTATAACAATAGTTGCCTATATCAAGAAATTGAAAAGGCACCAAATAAATGAGCTATCAATGCATCTCAAGGATATAGAAATGCTACAGCAAACCAAACCCAAAACTAGTAGGAGAAGAGAAATAATTAAAATTAGAGAAGAAATCAATGGAATTGAATCCAAGAAACATTACAAAAGCTCATCAAAACAAAGAGGTAGTTTTTTGAAGAAATTAACAAAATTGACACACCATTGGTCCAACTAACCAAAAAAAGGAGAGGGAAGACCCAAATCATTAAAATCAGAAAAGAAATTGTACAGGTAACAAAAGACACCACATAAATAAAGACTCATCAGAAATTACTACTGGTAAATCTATTAAAATGATAGATTCCTGGACACATACAACCTACCTAAATTGAACCATGAAGACATAGAAAACCTAAACAGACCCATAAACCAATCAGAAATTGAATCAGTGATAAAGGCCCTCCCAACAAAAAAAAAAGCCCAGGAACGGATGGATTCACTGTTGAATTTATCTGACATTTAAAGAAGAACTAACTCCAATTCTTCTCAAACTATTAAAAACAATTGAAAGAGAGGGTATTCCTCCCAAGTGCTTTCTACAAATACAACATTACCTTAATTCCTAAACCTGAAAAAGATGCAGCAGAGAAAGAGAATCACAGAGAATCTCCCAGATGAACATAGACACAAAATCCTCAATAAAATTCTGGCCAATAGAATTCAACAACACATCAGAAAGATCATCCATCCAGACCAAGTGGAAAACCATGATTGTATCATAAAACTATAGTTGTGATATCATGAATGATTGTGAAATCATAAAAAAACTATGACATTATAAATGACCATTATGGATTCATAATCAACTGTGATGTCATAAACCATCATTGTGATAACAAAACAATGACTAGAAGACTACTATTTTGATGTCATAATCAATAGAAAAGTTGTAAAAATCATTGTGGTGTCATAAACCTACAATGTAGTGTAGTAATAAATTGCGATGTCATGAATAACTTTTTGTGGTATCAAAAATAACTTTTTGTGATATGATAAAACTACCTCTGTTAATTCATTGAACCAATTGGGACATCATAAACTTGCCATAATTGATATCATAATCAATTATGATGTTATGAACCTCCATGCAATAATAAAATATGATGTTAAAACTATTCTTATGTAATAAACCAATATTCTGATGTCACAAACACTCTAGTGGCATAATAAATTTTTATTCACTATCCTCCTCCTGTTATAATTAATTGTGATGTCATAAAATGATTGTGAATATAAATCCAATGCTGTGACATGTATAATCTGTGATTTTATAAAATTACCATTGTTATGATAAAATCAATTGTGGCATCCTCAAAATCCTAGTGATATTATAATCAATCAGGATTTGATAAATCACCATTGTGACATCATAAACCAACCACTGTGATGTTATTATCAATTACCAAGTCATAAAAGCCATTGTGATGTCATAAATCCAATGATGTAACATTAGAATCAATTGAGATGTCATAAGCCACCATGGTAATACTGTAATTGGAAGTGATGTCATAAAAACAATTAGGTCATAGATCAATATTGAGATGCCATAAAATGTAATGTACTACAATAAACCTACCATTGTTATGTCATAATCAATTTTGATGTCATAAAATACTTATGATTACATAAAACAACAATTCCTGTATCATAAACCTAGCATTGTGAGATTATGATCAATTGTGATGTCTTAAACAACACTAGTGATTTCATAATGATTGTGATCTCACAAAACTACCATTGTAGTCTCAAAATCAATTGTGAAATCATTGATATAATTGGGACATCATAAACTTGTCATTTTGACATCATAATTAATAGTGATCCCATAAACTATTATGTCAATTATGAATTCATAAAACCATTGTGATGTCATAAATCTATAGTTATAATATCTTAGTCAATTACTATGTTAAAAACCACCATTTTGATGGCATAATAAAATGTAAGAAATCACAATATTGAAGTTATAAAAAATTCTGATATTTTGAAAATCATTTTCATGTCATATACTAATATTGTCGTGCCATAAATATTCAATTGTGATGTCATAGACCAAACATTATGTAGTCATGATGAAATGAATATTATTCTGATATAAAACTACATCATGAGGTAATATTCAATTGGAATGTAATAAATGACCACTGGGTGTAAATGACATGAATGTCTATTGAGATGTCACCATCAATTGTGAAATCATGAACCAATATTTTGATATCCTAAGATTCCATTGTAATGTCACAAAACTACCAATATGATGTTATAATCAACTACAATATAATTAAAACCACTTTGATGTCAACAGGTATCATGGCATGAAAAATCATGGTTTTTTTCAACTTTTATTTAATAAATATAAATTTCAAAAGTACAACTTTTGGATTATAGAGGCTTTTCACAATAGGAAGATATGGAATAAAGCAAAATGGCTATCACAAGATGAATAGATAAAGAAAATGCAGTATATATTCACAATGGAAATCTATCAGCCATAAAAAGAATGAAATTCTGTAACTTTCAGCAAAATGGATGGATTTGGAAAACTTGATGTCAATTGAAATATGCAAAACAGACAAAGATAAATACTACACTTTCTCCTACATGTGTTGAAGCTAAAAAAGTCAATCCGTATACAAAATAGTGATAATTGTAGTGTGGTAAGTGTGTGTGTGAGATTAAAGAGAGATTGGATAATGGGTTCCAAATCAGATTTTGAAGGAATAAATTCCTAATGATACACAAGCAAGTGGGGTGGCTATATTTCATAATATCCTATTAGATATTATTTGAGGAAAAAAAAGAGAGGTTCTCATTGGCTGCAAAAGTCAAGTAAAGGCAAAGATGAGAAAATATTAATGACTCTAATTTTACCAGTGCACATGATGCACCTTTGTTGAAATTTCACATTACACTTCATAAATATATACAATTATCAATAAAGTCATTTTAATGTTTAAGAAGATGAAAGTGGTTTAATTCTGTAATTAATACACAGTTATTCTTAAGTGTTGAAAATTAACCGAAATGTGATCCCTGTTAAATATACGAGTGGGAATAAGAGAGGGAAGAGATGTACAATTTGGGACATGCTCAAGCTGACTTGTCCCAAATGGTAGAGTTAGAAACATACCAGGGGATTCCAATTCAATCCCATCAAGGTGGCATGTACCAATGCCATCTCACTATTCCAAGTGATTAATTTCAGTTCACAATTGATCATAATGAAAGGACTAAGAGTCAAAGGGAGCACATAAACAAGTCTAGTACCTGCTAACACTAACCGATAGAATAAATAAAGGGGAGAGTGATCCAACATGGGAAGTGAGATACTCAGCAGACTCATAGAATGGCAGATGTCCTAAATAGCACTCTGGCCTCAGAATCAGCCCTAAAGGCATTCTGATCTGGCTGAGAAGCCCATGAGAGTATTTCAGGCATGGAAAGCCAAGACACTCTGGCAAAAGATCTCTGTGAGTGAGATCCCAGTGGAAAGAACAGGTCTTCAAAGAAGGAGGTACCTTTCTCTGAAGGGAGGAGAGAACCTCCACTTTGACTATGACCTTGTCTAAACAAGATAAGAGTCGGAGAACTCAGAGGGCTTCCATAGCCTTGGAAACTCATGACTGGAGCATAGGGAGATTACTGATGCCATAGACAGGAGTGTCAGTTGGTAAAGTCAACAACAGGAGTCACTGTGCACTTACTCCTCATGTAGGATCTCTGTCCTTAATGTGCTGTGCATTGAGATTTAATGCTATAACGAGTACTCAAACAATATATTTCACTTTGTGTTTCTATGGGGGTGCAAACTGTTGAAATCTTTACTTAATGCATACTAAACTGATCTTCTGTTAAAAAAAAAGAAATTATCAATTCCCAACTTGACTCTCACTGGGATTAAACATGACAATAGGTCTGATCTGATTTCATCATCATTTAAAAAAATCATCTATTATTTTTCACTTTATGTTTCTGTGTGGGAGCAAACTGTTGAAATCCTTACTTAATGTATACTAAGCTAATCTTCTGTATATAAAGAGAATTGAAAATGAATCTTGATGTGAATGGAAGGGGAGAGGGAGTGGGAAAGGGGAGGGTTGTGGGTGGGAGGGACGGTATGGGGGGGAAGCCATTGTAATCCATAAGTCGTACTTTGGAAATTTATATTCACTAAATAAAAGTTAAAAAAAAGATTCTTAAATTAAGAAAATAATTTGTTTTTAATAAAAATGTAATTTTTCTAAAATCAAAAAAAAAGATGAAAGTGCTAACCTGAGGTGTTCCCTTATCTTGCCATACCCCATAAATATGTACAAATATGATAATTTTAAGAAAATAC
Source organism: Oryctolagus cuniculus (assembly GCF_051225735.1). Taxonomy (NCBI): domain Eukaryota; kingdom Metazoa; phylum Chordata; class Mammalia; order Lagomorpha; family Leporidae; genus Oryctolagus; species Oryctolagus cuniculus. The sequence continues at coordinate 99,400,966 of NC_142868.1, forward strand.
CATTCTAAAATCATTTTTACAGATTTTATTTATTTATTTGAAGATCAGAAAGAGATAGCCAGAAAGGTCTTCCATTTGCTGGTTCACTCCCTAATTGGATACAATGGCCAGAGATGGGCCAATTTAAAACCAGGAGCCGGTAGCTCCTTTGGGGTCTCCCTTGCTGGTGCAGTGGCCCAACCACTCAGACCATCTTCTATTGCTTTCCTAGGCATAGCAGAAAGCTGGATCAGAAGAGGAGCAGTCAGGATATGAACTAGACACCATAAGAAAAGCTGGCACCACATAAGGTGGATAAGCCTACTATACCACAGCATCAGCCTTTCTGAAATCAATTTTAGAAAGAATTTCCATTTGAGTAAATAGCCAAAATAACTTTAAAATTATGAAGTGAGCATTTGTTTAACAGTTGATATGCCTGCATTAAATGGTGGGATGCTGAGTTTGAATCCCAACACTAACCCCTCATTTCAGAAGCAGCAAGTGATTAATCAAGTAGGGTACCTGGATTGACTTCCCATTTGTTCCCAGCCTCACCTGGGCTATTGTAGGCATTTGAGAAGTCAACATGTGTGTGGGAGATATCTATCTCTCTTTCTGTTTGTATCTATTGGTAAGTTTCTGACTCTCAGACAAAAAATAATTGATGAGCTCACAATATTTACTATAATTCCTCAATAAAAATCTTGTCCTAATATTTTTGTATGCACAAACCATTTTTTAAAATAAAAGTAATTAACCAAATTATATAGAAACAATTTACTTTGTCTACATAAAATAAAAAAGTATATGATAAAAATGATACAAGGTATTTAGAAAGAAATGTCAAAGCAGGAATAACCTTTCCTTGTAATAAAGAACGGTCATTTTTTAAAGATTATTTATTTATTTGAGAGGTAGAGTTACAGAGAGAGAGAGAGAGAGAGAGAGGTCTTCCCTCCATTGGTTCACTCCCCAAATGTCTGCAACAGCTGGAGCTGTGCCGATCCAAAGCCAGGAGCCAGGTGCCTCTTCCTGGTCTCCCACCTGGGTGCAGGGGCACAAGGACTTGGGCCATCTTCTACTGCTTTCTCAGGCCACAGCAGAGAGCTGGATAAGAAAAGGAGTAGTCAGGACTAGAACTGGTGCCCATATGGGATGTTGGTGCCGCAGGTGGAGGATTAACCTACTGCACCACAGCACCAGCCCCAAGAACAATTATATTAAACACATGAGATTATTCATTGCTTCCACATTTCTACAGACAAAATGTATTAAAAAGTCACAAATAATAACAGTACTTTCAGGATAAATATTTGTGCTAGAAATTAACACATGGATTGGGATGCTTGAGTTCCATATCACAGTTTAAGTTCCACATCCTAGGCTTGAGTCACATTTTCATTCTGAACTGTGCAGCCCTGCTAATGCACACCTCAGGATGTGGCAGGAGATGGCTCAAAAACTGGATTCCTTCAATCAAGTAGGAGACCTGGATTGAATTCTAAGCTCCCAATTTAGTCCTAGTCCAGCTCTGGCCACTGTGGGCATTTTATAAGAGAACCAGCAGATGGTGGTCTCTCTGTTCATCTTTATCTGTCTCTCAAAATATAAATTTAAAAATAATATTACTATTGATCTATTAAAACAATATGCCTTTATCCTAACAAGGTTATTTGACATAGTATTATGTATGTTTAAAATTAAACTGCATGGGTGATTATTCTAGAATATTTATCACTTCAAGTATATTTAATTACATTATTACATCACATTTTAGAAGCAGCGGAAAGGTGCAGAGATTAATTCAGTTCTGTATATTTCAAAAGAAGTCTCTGTGCAGCCAAGTTTATGCAGGGGCCTTTCCAAGCATCACTGAATCCAGCAACAATGGAGAAAGGCATGGAGTGTTCCATGGAGGAGAGTCCACCTGAGGCTCAGGAACTGCCAAAAACTGAGGGGGCTGAGACAATCACCTTTCCCAACACCAATAAGGTCCTCTAGCACCCTGTATAGGAAAATCATGGGGATCTGATGTGAGTTGTGATCAACTAGCTTGCTAGGCAAGAAGGACCTGCAGAAACAGGTTGTGGACCAGTCAGAGAAAGATGAGGAAAGGGCTGAATCAAAAAGAGTGTGGAAACCTGGGACTGGGGATCACCCTTCAACAGTGGCTATGAGGGGAATCTGTGAGGGAGGATTGAGAGTTCTCCAGAGCCTTGTGGCTTCTGGATTAAATGCTTTGATTCACCTGAGAGGTGTCCCAGCTCCAACCCATGGTTAACAATGATGCCCCTGCAGGGCCACAAGTCTTATATGCTGCCATGTGAAGCTCAATGAAGTGGTATATCTGATATAGCCTCACCCTGAATACTGCATCACCAGATCCAGAGGGTATCAAACAGAGCTGTGTAATGTCATCCATGTGGACCCCTAGGCAGCCCTGCCCCCTTCCTGGATGCAGCCTTGCAGGCTGTGAGCAAAGGAGGGTTGCTGTGCCTGACCTGAATAAACATGGTGGTGCTGGCAGGGAGCAGCTGAGAGACCTGCTGTAGCAAGTTCAATGTCATAGCTCTTGAATGCCAGGTCTGCCATGAAATATCCCTGAGGATCATCCTGCACAGTTTGAACCTGCAGGCCAGCTGCTGCCAGTGCTCCATGGTGCCACTGCTCATATAAGGGACAACTTCTAGGAATGAGTGTTGGTTGGAGTCTTCACAAGCAAGGCCAAGGTCAAGTCCTCTACCAGAAAGCAGGCACTTGTGTTAATCAGTGCATCAGTCATGGGGCCTTCAAACATCAGTGCCTCAGAAAGCAACAGGAGCCCATGATATTTGAACCATGTTCTTTTTTGCAGCTGTGGTCCTGCTGTGACCCCTGACCTGAGTGCAAGCATCGTGGGTAGCAACATCAACTTAGAGGAACCCTGTCGGCTGAGTCCATCTATGACCTGGATTGTGTGGACTGTGTTCTCAAGGCTGTGAGCACCAATTCTTGCCACTTGCAAACCTCAGAGTGGATCCATAGCATTCTTGGCATAGTAGCTGGGGAGCTCCCAGATGATCCTCCCCACTACACACTGCATGGACTAAGCAGCACCATCTGTGGCAGCACACTCAGCCTCCTGCAACTGTGCTCTGCTCTCCTCCATATGGCCTTCCGGTCTCACTCTCACATGCTTTAAGAATCCAGTCAGGATGGGCTTTCCTGTCTTCAATCTCTGGAACATTCTGGGAGGAGTGTTACAGAAAACAGGTGTGGCTGTTGGAGACCAGCCCCATGTCATGCATTCTCATCCTGGAGCCTATGCTGCAGGCCAACTTCACAATCTCAACCGAGTTCCCAGGTACAAGGATAACAGGCCAACCCAGAAACCAACTGTGGCCAGAAGCTGCCAGCCTGGTCAGGGGCAAGACAGCAGGAGAAGCTATGAGGAGAGATGCAGGCTGCAACGGAATAGCAGGAGCTGGCAGAGTACCTAGTCAAGTGGGCAGCCCAGTTCAAGATATTTCCTCCATAAGAGTGTTAAGCAGAACACCTTTCCACGAGGGATGAACCCTGCTTTTCCTACAGCCCCCACAGCCTGTAGCTTCTGCTGATGTTACTGCCACTTATTTTCTAGAGACCAATAACTCCCTGGGCCTGGGGCTGAGAAAATGCCAGGTGTAGACTGTGCTGATAGAGAGATGGGACCTTAAAAATTAGAAACAGGTAAAATGTTGAGGATTAATTAAATAATAATATTACCAATTTAATAAAAGCCAGGAGCCAGGGGTGTCTTCCAGGTCTCCCATGTGGTTGCAGGGGCTGAAGGACTTGGGCCACATTCTACTGCTTTCCCAGGCCAAAATAGAGGGCTGGATCAGAAGTGGAGCCACTGAGACTTGAACTAATGACCATATAAGATGCAGGCACTGCAGGCAGCAGCCTCATCCACTATGCCACAGTGCTGGTCCCTTGAATGTCATCTTTCAATGTAGTACTGTCTGCAAGAATGGTGTGGCTTTGTCTTCAAAGCCACCGTTTTAGGAAATCACAAGTTATTTCATTAGGTTTACTGCATTTCAAATATGTTATATCCAAGAACACACAGAGAGGTTTTCTAACTGCTTTTACCAAAATAATGTATCATTTGTAGACAGAGAGGTAGCCCAGCACTGGAGGCCAAGATGGAAAAGATGTCCAGAGTCACCTTTACCTTTCCTTTGGTCCTGTAACTGAAAATGCAGGGGCACAACCACACTGAATGTCAGGAACTTGGTTTCATTTAATCTGTTATGCATATTCCTGACTGGGAAAGCCCTGTACAACTTCCCAGAACAAAGGCCACAGGCATCCCAGGACCCAGTAGATGGCAATGGCTGAAACTTTGTTGTATATGATGATATTCTGGCCATGGTCAAAACGTGCCTCTGTGTCACTAAGGAGGAGTGATACCACTCAAATTCCACAGGTTTGCTGGATCTTGGAGGAGATGAGAATGATAAAGTTAGGTGTCCCAATGAAAGTAGGTGTCCCTTAACCATTTTCTATTAGCAATGACATTGAAGGGTTTGGCAAGAATGATAGAAATGGGAACAGCAAATTAAGTCCAAATATGTTCTGCTGGAGAAAGCAAGTGGTGTGTTAGGTAGTCAATGAAGAGTAAACAGCAGAGAAAACTGAAGGTAAGGAATATAAGCAACATGTATCTTGAGAACCTGGTTAATTTCCATGACAGTAGGAGTGGCTCAGTTTTCCACAAAGGCCCCAGAAACAATCATAAACACAAGAAGTAGCAGAGTGAAGCCAGTCAGAGACTTTGCTAAGGAGTCTTAACAGTTTTTAGAGGCAGCGGTATTAGCCTACGTCAGCCTAATGACAATCTAGATGCTTTACACACTGATCCGCAATTGGTGAGAATGTCATAAGCTCAGGTTCAGTATTTCTCTTTTATTCATAGTCTCCACCTCAAGGACCACACTGGACTAGTTAACACAAACTGCCGTCTTCTGTTTCTTTTGACACGAAGTAAAAGAATGCTATTCAGGAAATCCTTCCAAATCCATACCAGGATCTTATGATACAGTAAACAATGCTATTATTGCTTATATTTACCTGTGTAGCATATTCATGAAAGCATCATTTTATTCTCAAAAAGTACTTACAAATGTGTACTATTAAATTAAAATTTTCTATGCTATGATTTGGGTTTATTCATTCAGTGAACAAGCAAGTTATTAAAAACTATTATGAGACATAATTTTCTATGTTTTAGGCAAATAGGTATGGCCAATAATATTTTATATTAGCTGGAGTAAGTTCTACCCTAAAAAAATTAAATTCCTTCACATAACATGTTAAATATTTTGCTGTGATTGCATCAATTAGTATATATAATACTGGAGAGTACTGACTGGCACCTTCCCAACACTGAGTTTTTGTAGCTAGGGCCATGTTACTTACTTTTGTCTTCTATATGTTTTGCCCTTGTTTGTTTGTTTATTGATTGATTGATTGATTTTGACAGGCAGAGTTAATGAGAGAGAGAGACAGAGAGAAAGGTCTTTCTTCCATTGGTTCACCCCCCAAATGGCCACTATGGCTGGTGCACTGCACTGATCCGAAGGCAGGAGCCAGATGCTTCCTCCTGGTCTCCCATGCAGGTGCAGCGCCCAAGTACTTGGGCCATCCTCCACTGCCTTCCCGGGCCACAGCAGAGAGCTGGACTGGAAGAGGAGAAAATGGGACAGAATCTGGTGCCCCTACCGGGACTAGAACCCGGGTGCTGATGCAACAGGTGGAGGATTAGCCTAGTGAGCCATGGTGCCAGCTTGTCCTTATTTATTTTTAAGTGCTCTTATTTTATGCACACACACACACACACACACAGATCTTCAATTTAGTGGTTCACTCTCCATGCCCCAAGAATAGCTGGGCCTGGATCAGGCCAAAGCCCAGAGCCCAGAACTTCATTCAGGTCTCCCAAGTGGGTGACAGGGACTCAAGTACTTGTACTGTCATTTACTGCCTCCAAAGAGCAGATTACCAAGAAGTTGGATCAGAAGCAGAAGTGGACTCAATTTGAAGCACTGCAGTATCAGATGCAGGTGTCACAAGCAGCACCATAGTCAATGCAACACATTGTTCACCTTGAAGTGTCATTTTAAACCACATGGTCTACACAGGCGCTAACAGAATCCAAATATAAAGCAGTTTATGTGAATTTAGATAATAATAATATGGTTCTTATAGGTGACTGGCTTTTAACTAAAGTCATAGAATTTATAGACAATTTGAAATATATCTGAATATATATCTGAAATATACTGGTGTTTTAAATCGTGATTTATTTAGAATGTCAGTGAAAACAGTAGAAGAAAAAAATGGAGCCAGTATACCTCTCTCAGGTAAGGTCTTGATATTTAAATCTTCAGGAATCAAGGAAAATAATCGTCTATATGAACTAACCCACAAGCCATGATTTGAGAAATAAATCAAATGCTATTTTGTACATTACTTAACATCTAGGGAGGTTTTTCCAAATTGGGAAAATAGTTTGTTGGTGTAAAACCTAATTTCAACTCTTCAGATAAACAAGATAATAAAAAACCTAGAGTCATGAAGGCTGTTTGAATCTTTTAATTTCAGATTATTAATCTCTAGGGATAGCAACAGATAGAGTAACCAGTGAGGGCTACTGAAGGAAAGCAGTGCTTGTGACTTATGTATTTGAATAAGTGGGGAAGGCAGATCAGAGGAAACAGGGATTCAATATTTGGCAGGCCTGCCTGAAACAATTCATTGCGTTAAAAGGCATGGGGGTGGAGGAGAAGCTGTAATAGAAACTATGAAATAGAAATGTAATAATCTCTCATTACAGAAAACCTAGAAGAGGAGAAAGTCAATTGATTATAATTTTTAGAGAAACTCTCAGGAATAAGAAAATTATGAAAATTGTCAATTTATCACTTAGCAGATGATAAAATAGCTTCATAAGTTGCACAGAAATATTAGGAGGTTGATAGCAAAAATAATGATTATTAAAATTTTTGCATAGGTGCCGCAGAAGTTAATTTCTGCTCATTCTTTTTTTTTTTTTTTTTTGACAGGCTGAGTGGACAGTGAGAGAGAGAGGGACAGAGAGAAAGGTCTTCCTTTTTTGCCGTTGGTTCACCCTCCAATGGCTGCTGCAGCTGGCGCGCTGCAGCCGGCGCACCACGCTGATCCAATGGCAGGAGCCAGGTGCTTCTCCTGGTCTCCCATGGGGTGCAGGGCCCAAGCACTTGGGCCATCCTCCACTGCACTCCCGGGCCACAGCAGAGAGCTGGCCTGGAAGAGGGGCAACCGGGACAGAATCCAGTGCCCTGACCGGGACTAGAACCTGGTGTGCTGGTGCCACTAGGCGGAGGATTAGCCTAGTGAGTCACAGCGCCGGCCTCTGCTTATTCTTTACTTAGTTCCAGTAGCAGTTGTGTTTCTGTAATCTGTCAAATGTGATATGAATTAATTATTAAAGTGATAAGTTATGGAGTAAACAAGTTGATCCTATCATTCTGGCTTTCAAATAAATAAGCATCGTGAACTGATGAAGAAGAGACAGGACACGGGAGCCTCCATCAGAAGAGGATGGCTCTCAGACAACATTTTTTATTAGAAGGTACAAACAATTTTACTAGCTATCAAGCATGTATCAAGGTTGTACACAACTTTAAGGTGGGAATGGAATCTGGTATGGTGATCCATGATAGAGAATAGAATAGCGATACATATCATCACAGACAGGTCTTTTCAGATGTTATAGCAAATTCCTGAAAAAAAAAATAGGTATAATTAAAGCCCATAACCCACCTGCTGCTTCTGCCACCACATTTCATTGGGAACGTGTGCCCTCATCCTGCCTGCATAGGCAGAAACAGAACTGCAGCCATTTATTCCAGAGGAGTGTGCTACCCTAAGAATATTTAGGTAGTGTCCTCTACAAACACGTAAATACATCTTTTTAAAAAGCTGAGTGAAAGACAGAAAAGGGCCAGCATTTTGGCAGGAAAAGTGCCACCTTCAATGTTGGCATTGTTTATAGTGTCAACTTGTGTCCCAGCTGCTCCACTTCTAATCCATCTCCCTGATAATGGCCAGGAAAAATCAGCAGATGATGATCAAACTGTTTGGACCCCCGGATCCCATCTGAGAGGGCCAGAAAAATCTCCAGTCTCCAAGCTTTGGCCTGGTCCAGCTCCACTCATTTCAGTCTTCTGATGAGTGAGCCATTGGATGAAAAATATCTCAGTCTCTCTTTCCTTCTCTCTTCTTCCACTCCTATCCCCACTACCTCTGTTATTGTAATTCTTTCCAATAAATAAACAAGTCATTAAAAAAGAGTTTTAACTGTTAATAGAAATAAATTCCAAAGATGTTTAAAATTTAAATGTGAAGTAATCCAACAACTATGCAGGAAACCAGAATGCAGATATTCTATTCTTTCAAAATGAATAATAATAATTAGTTGACTTTACAGCAAATAGGTTTCAATTGAAATGATTCATTTTTTGATTAACTTCACCATCTACGTTAGCCTTTTCCCATCACAATGTGGCATAAAGAGGTAATTTTTTTTAATTCTGTGATTTTCATCATTAAATATTAGCACTAGATGCTAAGATGATAGCTACAGCATTTACAACTGAGGGTAAAAGGATTTGGAAAGGGTAACTGCCTTTCTATCATAATGTCATTTTTTTAAATAAAAAGATTTTTATTTATTTGAGAGGTAGTTACAGACAGAGAGAGACAGAGACAGAGAGAAAGGACTTCGTTCCAATGGCTTATTCCCTATATGGCTGCAAAAGCTGAAGCTGAGCAGAGCCAGGATCCAGGAGCTTCTTCTGGGTCTCACATGTGGATGCAGCAGCCCAAGCACTTGGGCCATCTTCCAGTGCTTTCCCAGGCCATAGCAGAGAGCTGGATTGGAAGGGGAGCAGCCAGGACTTGAAACAGTGCCCATATGGGATTCTGGAACAAGCGGAGGCTTATATGCCACAGTGCTGGCTCTTAGCATAACTTTTTAAAGTAGCATCTGTAATACACAGTAATTTCTTCTAGTTATAACTAATTATAGGAAAATCTAGTGTTTAACAAGATGCTAGAGTCTCCAAATGGGAAAACTCTAGAAAGACTTTTATTCAGTAAGAAAACTGCTATTAAACATGTTTTTACTCAAAATCCCATTGAACAGTTTTTTTTTTTTTTAATTTGTGTTTGGTTTGTCAAAAGTAGATGCCTAACTCTTTAAGACTAACAATAACCACTAATTAAGAACTCCGTTTGGTTACTAGGAAAACCATTTGATCGACATTGACATAAATAAACTATGGAGAGTGGGGGGAACCACCTTAAGTATAGAACTTTTTCGCTTGATTGCTTTAATTGCTATGAAGACAATCCCTATGGCAATATACACTTTAGAAGATGTAGGAACATAACGACTCAGAATGTGAGAATTAGTAGTTAGAAGGACACTAATATTGCCAATTTTCTAAAGTTTTGGATATGATCGCCTAGAAGGTTTATTTTAATTTAGATATTAATGGGATGATATGCTACATAATGACAATAACCTAGTATTTATATTGTATTTCTCTTATATACCTACCTTTTAGGAAAAACACATAGAGAATACTTTTTTCCTTTTAAAAACTTTGAAGTGTAAGCCTAATAAAAGCTCAGAAATACTATCACATTGTATTTTTCAATGATTTATCACAACTGAAAAATTGATCTCAGGCTTTGATTACATTCACAATGCTTGTGATTGATTTCCGAAAAGCATCAAACATTTAAATACAAACCCAATCAAAAAGCTAAATCTATTTTTAGGAGGTACAATATTAATCATGCAACTTGGTGTTTTATTCCTACTCCTCTTCTTAACGACACCTTGGAATTACATATCCATCCCAATCTTTTACTTTTAATCAAGAGAGCGGAGTTTGTTTTTCCTCTTTCTGCACTTTCCATTTACTTTAATAATGTGGAGCTCTGTTTTCCCTTGCATCATTACCTGCTTCCTTATCTCAGGGCTTGTGGCAGGGCTGATCAAGAAATCTCTGTGTAGAGATGGGCTGTGATCCAGTTCCTTTATCTATGAGACTACCATGAATAGAAATTGTTTGAAGCTGAGTTCCTACTGTAAAAATCCTTTCTTACACTTTACTATGTGCTGTTTCCAAGGTCTGGCTTTTAGAGTCTCATTTAATTCTATTGGTTCCTTACTACTCTTCCCGCGTACTAATCAATTCTTGAAATGTATTAGAAGGTCTCATTTGAGGTGAGTCAGCAATCTCCAAAGAATAATCCAGTAACTATCTGATAGTTGTAGTAAAAAAAAAAAAACTCATTCTAATAACAGATACCCTGCATTTTTGGTAATAATTAACATGCAGAATGTCCTATACATGCAAAAATGTCAGAATTGTTTTCCAAGTGATTGCATTATGACATTATTTATAATGACTATTTATGAAGAACTAAATAGAATAATCCATTTGATTTTGAAGGTATGTAACCTAGTTCTAGTATGCTTTGGGTACATTCAGTCTCTTCTCTTATCTGAAAAAAATAAAGAGAATGGACACTTGTTGGCATTCATATTCCCAGCTTCTCTCAGTAACTAAGGACATAACTAATAATAGGCAATTGGAAAAACTGAATTCACCTAATCCCATCAGGTGTTGTGAACTTCATTCAGAGAAGCCATGTTTCATTCCCTGTTCTTAACTCGGAAAATGCTTGTCATTCAAATAGAGCACAATGGGAACTAAATAGGGATTCATCTCATACATCATGGCATCACAGAGTTGTGAACTGTACAATTTTGAAATGTCTAAAATATATATCTTCTAGCAACATTTAAAGCATTTTTCAGTACCAAGTTATATTTAAAAGAGCTCATTTTAAAATATATTATTCCTTTGTATATTTTATATTTAAATATTTGAACAAATTTTATGTATTTCATACATACAGATTTAGGAGCATAGTTTTACTTTCTACTCTAATCTCCCTCCTGCTCATGCTTCCACTTTCCCTCCCCCTCCATTTCTTATTCTTTCTTTTGATTATTATGATGATATACTTTCCATTTATTTTACAATTATAAGCTTAACCCAACGTTAAGTCAACAAATAGTTACAAGAAAAAAATGTTTTTCATATATTTCTGATATACTATTTTGTATATGTACACCACAATATTATTTTTCTTTAACTATTATCACTTTTCATAATATATATGGAAAAACCTTTCTTTAATTGTAAACATTTGTTTCATTCACAAGTTTTCAGGAATTCTTTTCTAATTTCATTACATTTTAACTCTGGCTCCCTGCTATGTCCTGGGAAAACAGTAGAAGATTTCAAATTCCGTGGGCCCTTGCACCCATGTGGTAGACCTGGAGGACATTCCTGACTCCTGGCAATGGATTGGCCCTACTCAGGCCATTGCAGCCATTTAGAGAGTGAACCAGTGGTTGGAAGACCTCTCTCTCTCTCTCTCTGCCCCTGCCGCTCTGTAACTCTGCCTTTCAAATAAGCAAATAAACATTTAAAAAACCATTCATATAAAAATAAAATAAGCAAAGGAATTTTCTGCTTAACTAATTCTTACACAAAGGTTTATTTATTCCCTCTCCTTTAGAGTTAACTATCTTAATACTTGACTATTTTAATTGTTCCCATTACTTGTCATACCTACAGACACAGAAATCTAATCCTATCTGACATATGTTCTGTTTATCATGTGAAACAATTGTTATAATCACTATTTTTAAAGATTATTTATTTTGCTTGAAAATCATAGTCACACAGAGAGAGAAGTAGACACACACACACACACACACACAGAGAGAGAGAGAGAGAGAGAGAGGAAGAAAGGTCTTCCACCATCTGGTTCACTCCCCAAATGGTTGCAAAGTTTGGAATTGTGCCAATCCAAAACCAGGAGCCAGGAGCTTCTTCTGGGTCTCCCACATGAGTACAGAGTCCCAAGGACCTGGGTCATCTTCCACTGCCTTCTCAGGTCATAACAGAAAGCTGGATCAGAAGTGGAGCAGCCGGGAATCAAATTGGCACCCATATGGGATGCCAGCATTGAAAGTGGTGGCTTTACCTGCTACACCAAAGTTCTGACCCCAATATGTTCTTTCTTGAGAATATGTATTTCTTCTGTGTTATGATCCTTTCAAGGCTAGCCATGAAATCCAAAAAGAGTATTTTCTCATCAGGAATATCTCTGTTACCAGAGTATCTTCATGGATTTATAATTTAAGTAGTGGTTTTACAACCCACAGCTCAGAACCACTACAAAATCATTTCTGTTTGAGTCCATTTTAAAGCTCAGTAGATCTACATTTTACCAAGTACAAAAGTATGAGAATTGGAAAATTTTCTGCCTCTTGAATGCCTATCAACTGTCAGCCTCCTTTCTTGGTAGCAACTTAGGTACAGCCCAAAAAGAAATCTTTTTATCATTATTATTTATTTTATTTTTATTTTTATAGAAAGCTTTTATTTAATAAATAAAACTTTCATAAGTACAACTTTTGGATTATAATGGTTCTTCCCCCATACCCACCCTCCCACCCCCAAACCACCCCACCTCCTACCCCCACTTCCATTCCATTCTTCATTAAGATTCATTTTTTATTATATTTATATATAGAAGATAAACTCTATACTAAATGAAGATTTTTACAGTTTGCAAACCCCCCCAACAGAGTATAGTCTTTTTTATAAGAATACTTCCTAGCCTACCCCAGTTCACTGGATCCCAGCATAAGTATTCATATGAAAGCCTTGGATTTTGGTACAGTTTACCTCTCACATTCATAGATAAGCTTTAATGAGGTTTGCAATGTATTGTTTAGATATTCCCAATTTGGGGTAACTCACTTGGTGACAGTAATTGAGTAGAATGCTGTGGTTTTTACACTAACTAGAGATGATGTTTCTTGCCATGAGATAAAGAAGAATGATCAGCATTTTTGGTTCTAAGTAGAGTTGTATTATTTAACATGTAAGAGGGCCGGTAATTTATTTGAAATTTACATTTGGTTTAAGGATATGTTATGGATTCAGTATTGATAAGAAGACTATTATAATCAACAATGCAACTTAGTCAACTTAGTTGTGATGTTGTGCTGAGCTTGGCAAAAGGTTATTATTGATGTTGCTATGTAGATATTTTATAGATGTGATTAACATCTACCATCAACTAACTAAGGGAGAGAATACTTCTTAATGCAAATTCCTAGTCCCAGTGATCAATTTCTGTTCACAATTGATCAAAATGATAGGACTAAGAACCAAAGGGATCACATAAACAAGAATAGTGTCTGCAAATACTAGCTGATAGAATAAAAAAGGGAGAGAATGATCCAACATGGGAAGTGAGATACACAGCAGACCCATAGAATGGCAGACGTCCTAAACAACACTCTGGCCTCAGAATCAGCCATTAAGGCATGCGGATCCGGCTAAAAAGCCCATGAGAGTATTTGAGGCATGGAAAGCCAAGACACTCTGGCAAAAAAAAAAAAAAAAAAAAAAAAAAAAAAAAAACCTAAATGAAAGATCTCCACGAGTGAGATCCCAGTGGAAAGAATGGGTCATCAAAGAAGGAGGTACCTTTCTCTGAAAGGAGTAGAGAACTTCCACTTTGACCATGGCCTTGTCTAAATATGATCAGAGTTGGTGAACTCAGGGGGCTTCCATAGCCTTGGCAGCTCATGACAAGAGCCTAGGGTGATTACTGAGGCCATAAACAAGAGTGTCAATTGGTAAAGTCAACAACAGGAGTCACTGTGCACTTACTCCTCATGTAGGATCTCTGTTCTTGGTGTGCTGTACATTGTGATTTAATGCTATAACTAGTACTCAAACAGTATTTTTCACTTTATGTTTCTGTGTGGGAGCAAACTGTTGAAATCTTTACTTAATGTATGCTAAACTGATCTTCTGTATATAAAGAGAATCGAAAATGAATCTTGATGTGAATGGAAGGGGAGAGGGAGTGGGAAAGGGGAGGGTTGCGGGTGGGAGGGACATTATGGGGGGGAAGCCATTGTAATCCATAAGCTGTACTTTGGAAATTTATATTCATTAAATAAAAGTTAATAAACCTACAATTATATACATATATTTTGAGATTCTTGGCATCCTTAATAATTCACATTATCCTGGTAACACATTTTTAAAGCCACATTTTTTAATTTTCTTTTTTAAAGATTGTTCACTTATTTGAAAGATCTGCAGAGAGAGGAGAGACAGAGATCTGCTATCTGCTGGTTTGCTCTACAGATTGCTGCAATGGTTGGGTGGGCCAGGCTGCAGCCAAGAGCCAGGAGTTTCTTCCCATCTCCCACATGAGTAGCAGAGGCCCAATCACTAGGTGTATCATTCACTGTTTTTCTTAAGCCATTAACAGGGAGCTGGATCAGAAGTGAAGGACAAAGGACAGGAACCAGCACCAACATGGGATGCTGATTTCACTGATGGCAGCTTTACCTCCTGTATCATAATACTGGCTCCCATGCAATGTATTTTTAAGTCATCTGAATTTTATAGGACTCTATATTTACTCAGTGTATGGGAGTTGCATTAGAAAAGGTACAGACACTGCCTCCTTTGAATTTTTGGGGCTAACTTGTTTGATCTTTGATTTCCATGCTGTATTTTTTCATTTTCTTTTCTTTTCAGAGTAATTGTAGTCAAATAGTTTCCAGCCAATACTTATACATACTAGTTTTTCTACTTTTGTTTCTCTGAAATTATTGTTTCTTACAGTATATTTGATTTCATAACATCATTATACATATTTAATTTTTTCTGTTTGTTCTTGTAACTATCATCTATGTATATCTTTAGTAATCTATACTCTGCAAATCCTACCACTGTGAGTCTCACAACATCTTAGCTAATGTTTTAATTATGAAGTTATCAACTGCCACAATATTGTGTAAGTTGTTCTGGGAGCTTTCATATACATAGTTTTTCAGAACCATTTTAGGAGAATCTGGTCACTATTCCCTTCAAGGTGTCACATTCCTGGTAATTGTGAATTTTATGGAACTGTGACATTATCTTTGATTTTTTTGAAAATGTCAGTAGGTTGGCCAGCACCATGGCTCACTTGGTTAATCCTCTGCCTGTGGTGCCGGCATCCCATATGGGTGCCAGGTTCTAGTCCTGCCTGCTCCTCTTCCAGTCCAGCTCTCTGTTGTGGCCCAGAGGGCAGTGGAAGATGGCCTGGGTGCTTGGGCCCCTGCACCTGCATGGGAGACCGGGAAGAAGCACCTGGCTCCTGGCTTCAGATCCACACAGCCTCAGCTGTAGTGGCCATTTGGGGAGTGAACCAACGGAAGGAAGACCTTTCTCTCTGTCTCTCTCTCTCACTGCCTATAAGTCTACCTGTCAAATTTTAAAAAAAGAAAATGTCAGTAGGTTAATTCTAAATACTGATAACTTAGCTGTGTTTTATTCTGCTGGTGATGTTTACTTTGATTTACACTTAATGAAAAATTTTCACTATTTTTCTTTTTACCTTAATTATAATAGTATAATTTTAAAAATTATTGATTTGAAAAGCCAAGTTACAGGGCAAGAGGGAGACAAAGAGTGAGAGGGAGAGTAAGAGAATGAGCAAGGTGAGAAAGAGAGAGAGAGATCTTCCATCCCGGTTCACTCCCCAAATATCTGCAATGGCCAGGGCCAAGCCAGATTGAATCCATAGACCAGGAGACTTTTCCACATTTCCTACATGGGTGCAAGTACCAATGAATTTGTCCATCACCTAGTGCTTTCCCACCAGGAAAAGTTGGATCAGAAGTACAGCAGCCAGGGCTTGAACTGGTACCCATATGGGATGCCAGCACTGCAGTGACTTTACCCACTATGTCACAATGCCAGCCACAATAGTCTAGTTTTCAATAATTCCTCAATATTCTTGCCATTCTATCATTGCTACTGAAAAATATTCATTTTTCTCATAGTAATCATAATATATTTTATTGCATAACATTTTTATTTGCTTTTGCAAATGATTATTTGAGACTTCAATTTTTTTGAAAATTTCGATAGCATAGTTCTACATACATATTTCCTTTAAGATAAGTGTGGTTAAGAAAGAAAAAAGTAAGATTATTGTGGCAAATTATTTGGTCTTTGATTTCTCTTTCCTAAAATATATCTTTTGTTTCCTTTTTTCAATGAATTTGATTAATCTGCTTTAGAGTAATGTCTCGTATCTACTTTTAACACACTTATTGTTCCAACTAAAATTACTCATTTCTTCTCAGAATAATTACAAATTAATTTTATTTATTTTTAAACTTTTATTACTAGTAAGAAAACAGATTCCATGTAGTTTACAGATGCAGTTCCAGAAAGAGGAACACAATTTCCCCATCCCTCAATTGCCCATCATTTGTTTCCCTTTTCTTTAATTTTTGCAATGATAATTAAATTGTAATTTATAATCACAGGCTTAATGCACCACTAACCATAATGTTCAACAAGTAAAAAGTAGAAAAAGCATTATTCCATAGGAACATAGAGAAAGGCTATAAATAATAATTATATCATGATTTCAATTTCATTCTTGTTCATTGTGGTTTTTTTTTTTTTTGTATTCTCTATCAACTACAACACATAAGAGAAAACATATATTGCCTTTTTTGTCACAGTGTTATTTCACTTAGTATAATGGTCATGTTTGCAGTTTGCAGCCATTTCGTTGTAAGAGATGGAATTACATTCTTTTTTCTGACTGAGTAGTATCACATTATCTATATATGCCATATTTTTCTTTCATAATGATTCCAATTCTTTATATATTTTATTTATGTATCATTAGTATCCTTTTTCAACATGACATCATCATTTACATCAAAACTATAAGTTGTCCTGGTAATCTTCATTTACACAATCTTAGAGTAATCTTAGGTCCCAACAGTTATTCACTTTTTCTTAATGACAATTTTTTTAAATCTTTTCTCAATTATTAGGGGACTTTGAATTTTTTTTTTTAAGATTTATTTTATTTATTTGAAAGAGTTACACAGAAAGAAGGAGGGAGAGAGACAGAGAGAGAAGAGAGAGAGAGAGAGAGAGAGAAAGATTGGGAGAGAGAGGTCTTCTATCTGTTGGTTCACTCCCCACTTGGCTGCAATGGCTGGAGCTGTGCTGATCCGAAACCAAGAGCCAGGAGCTTCTTCCAGGTCTTTCACATTGGGCCCAAGGACTTGGGCCATCTTCTACTGTTTTCCCAGGCCATAGTAGAGAGCTGGATCAGAAGTGGAGCAGCCGAGACTCAAACCGTCACCTCTATGGGATGCCATCACTGCAGGCGCTGTGCCACAGAATTGGCCCCTGAATTTTTCTGAATTTTTAAAATACCCAATTGAGTAGCTCCAAGTATTATCATCTGTCATGATTATTTTCAAGGAAATGTGATTTTTCTACCTTCTTTTTATTTTTCCCATTTTATTGTAATTTTAATGATTTATTCTTCAGCAACTGACTTTACAATTGGTTGTTGCTCTAGTATTACCCTTACCAGATTTCTCATTTCTTTGTACAGTAATAATGTTTAAGCTATCACACACACAGATTTTCAGAAAAGTCTTAAGTTTCCTGATAATTCACATTTTTCAGTAATGTATTTTGTTTGCTCTTAATTTTTATAAGAATTTACCTTTGCTTTCTAAGAGTTACAATAGAATGTATGTCATATTTTCTTTCTTATTATTCAGGTAAATGGTGTTATAAATCCTTAATTTATGTTTTCTGGAAAAGATTTAATATTCCCCATTTAGTACAATTATAATGGACTGTTTTTAGTACCTTGTCATTGTTTTTTTCACACCTCCTCATTCCTTTTTTTAAAGTTTTATTTATTGAAAATCAAAGCTACAAGGACTGAGTGAGGGAGAGAGAGAGAGAGAGCGATAGAGCACTTCCATCTGCTGGCTCACATCCCAGATGGCTGCAGCAGGCAAGTCTGATCCAGGCTGAGGTCTAGGAATTTCATCTGGGTCTTCCACAAGGGTAGCAAGGGTCCAAGCTCTTAGACCATCTTCCACCACTTTTCCCAGGTCATTAACAGAGAGTTGAATCAGATGTAGAGCATCTGGTGCCCATACAGGATGCTGGCATCACAGGTGGTGTCTAGACCCATTAAACCAGAAAGTCTCCCCGCACTGTTGCTTAGCAAATTACATATTTTTCTCACAGTTATCACAATATATATTTTATTACATTTGAATCCCCTTATCATTTTTTGCTTCTGCCTTTGACATTTTACCTACCACCTTCATGTGTCATCAGTATCTAGAAGCCAGAGCCTTCCATGTTATCTTTTTCATTGTGATGTTATCAACCCTGAGAAACTGTAACTTTACCTCAAACCTTTGTGTACATATCTTTTTCAGGAAAATTTAAGGCAAGACTTGGATATTAAACCTTTATAGGTAACATTTTGCAAATTTTATTGATATTTTGGGGAGTCTAAATTTACCTTTTATTTTTGAAAGTGGTAAAATTCTGCATAGTCAAGATTTTTAATATTTTTAAGGATTTATTTTAGCTGAACAGTAGAGAAGGAAGATGGGGGAGGAAGTTCCATGTATTTGTTCACCCACCTAATTGCCACAGCAACTGGGGCTGACCCAGGCCTATGCCAGGAGCCAGAAACTTCATCTGGGTCTCTGATGTGGATGGTAGGAAACTAATTATTTAGGCAATTATCTTCTGCCTCCAAGGCACATTATCAGGAAACAAGAGCAGTAGTGCAGAATAGATGGTATTCTAACCCAGCACCACAATGTTTGATTTGGGAGGAGAAATAAAAGTAAACTAATGTAGACCAAGTGACAGAAACACAGAGCATTGCAATTGCATTACAAAGAATGTTAAAAAATCCAACATAGTTATAACAAGTTCATGCCATCTATCATAGAAGTAAAATAAGCAAGTAAGGGGGAAGGTGTTCTGGTGCAGTGGATTAAGCCACAAATTGGCATGGCCTCATCAAACATTGTGGTGCTGGGTTAGATTAATATTAATATTTGGTTTTAATATTTATATAAAATATTATAATATTAATCATTTGATGTTAAAATTCATTCATAATATAGGCTTTTCACAATTGCATTAGTTTTTAAATTATATCTATTTTGAGTACATATTTTTAATATATTAGTCTGAGCCAGCCCAACATTATGTGTTTAGCTTGGTTAACCTTTTGTGAAATCATAAATACACACAAATTCTACAGGTTTTCTCAAAAGGGTCATGTACGCAATTTCTCATAGGCACATTAGTTCTTTTAGCAGGTAACATTAACTTCCACATTGTAATTCAAGATATGTGAATCTATCCTTTCATATATTATAGAACAAAACATGGTCTTTGTACTACTTAAATTTCTGGGATTTTTTTCAAACTTTCTAATATTGATGTAATGGGGATGAACTACTTATCAGAAAATTCCCTATCACTAATTTTCACACCAGTATTCCCTCTTTCAAATTATTCATTACTTCTCAGAGTAATCATGACATATCTTATTTCATAATGTGTGTGTCCATTTTTATTTTTGTCCGTAATCACAACACATTTTTTAAAGATTTTATCTACTTATTTGAGAGGTAGAGTTATAGACAGTGAGAGGAAAAGACAGAGAAAGATCTACTTTCATTGGTTGACACCCCAAATGGCCACAACAGCAGGAGCTGTGCAGATCTGAAGCCAGGAGCCAGGAGCTTCTTCACAGTCTCCCGCACAGGTGCAGGGGCCCAAGCACTTGGGCCATCTTCTACTGCTTTCCCAGGCCATAGTAGAGAGCTGGATTAGAAGAGGAGCAGATGGGACTAGAACCAGTGGCCATATGGAATGCCAGTGCCACAGGCAGAGGGTTAACCTACTGTGCCATGGTGCCAGCCAGACAACACATGTTTATATAACACATACATCATTTTAAATTTTATTTTATTTTTTAATCTATTGCTATAATCTGTGTATAACTGAAATCCTAGTAAGCCAGTGGTGATACTATGAACCTGTGCCAATCTTGGTTTGCATTTTCATTGTGAGTTCATCAGCTTACACAATTTAGGCATAAGAAAGTGGGGAACAAAAAGCAACAATAAATATTTCCTCATATTTTCCAATAAAAAATTTCATGTATAATTCTGAGTCTTAGGCCAGATTTATGCATTCTTCCTTTCAAAGTAACTTATTTTTACCTTTTCCAGATTTTTACCATTGGTGTATGAAATTTTCCATCATGCATTCTAGACACTTGTATATTTCTGGTACTATACCATGAAAAATGGAAAAAAAATCTTCATAATTTAAGACACTCCATTTATAGCATAATTTTTAAATATGTTAATTTATTTGAGTGGTAGACTTAGTTACATACAGAGAGAGGGAAAGGAAGAGAATGGTTTTTGATCTGCTGGTTCCCTCCCCAAATGACCACAATGGATGGAGCAGGGTCAATCCAAATAAAAGGGCAATGATACTCTTCTGGGTCTCCCAAGTGGGTTGGGGGGCCAAGTACTTACTCCATTCTCTCTACTACCTTCCAAGGCCATATCAGAAGGCTGGATTAGAAGAGCAGCAGCCAGGACATCAACCATCACAATTCTGGGATGCTGGTACAAGAGGCAGAGTCTTGGCCTACTACACCACACAGCTGGCCTTAAAAAATATGCCTAACTTTATTGTAATGAATAGTTTTTTACCAAATACCTTTATGTCTCCTAATTACTCCATTATTACTCCAACCAAGTTATTCAGTTTTACTTAGAATTTTAGGACAATATTTTTATAATGAACATGTCTTTCTGTTTTTTGGTATTGTGTTTGGATTTACTTCTATTTCTCTCTCTCTGTGTCTCTTTCTGTGTCTCTCTGTCTCTCTCTGTGTCTCTCTCTCTCTCTGTCTGACACCTATCTATCTAATATCCTCTTTTAAATGAGTCCTAATACTATGAATCTGTGGCCATCTTGCTTGATTTTTTCATTGTGATGTGATCAGGTTACTCAAAATTCTCAAAGTTTTCCTGGCAACATTCATGTTCCCAGATCTCTGATCTATCTAGGATAGCATTAATCTTGCACACATTCAAAGTCATGTATTTTGACCTTAGTAGACTTTCATGATTGCAAAGTTATCATTCACAGAAATTTTTCTAAATGTAGCCATAGATACCCTTTCTCTTAAAATTATGGCAGTAGGTGGAATGATCTCTGGTAGTTTCTCATTCATTGATTTTTACTTTTGATTTCAAATCAAATATAATTGAAATGAATTATTTTCACCAAATTCCCTCATAACTACTTTTTATAGAATTCATGGAATTCTGTGGTTTTAGAAATTATCTAAATCATAGTTCCAGATAATAGAGTGATTCCTTTAAGTTCATTTTCTAAATTGGTTTGATCATTCCTTGATTAAATGTATTGGAGAATTTTCTTTCTATTTTTTCAGTGTAGTGGAATATCTTTTTACAGAAAATACTGTTATTTTGACTTGTCACTCTATTCTCATATTGCATTATTAAATTTTGCTCACAAAATCTATTTTCTATACATTAGCTTAAAATTTATTTTATAGCATGAGCGCCCACTTTGTTTGGTTTTGAAATCTATTTTTGTTCACATTGATAAAGGTTACATATACATAGTATTCATGCAATACTTTTTTTTCAACAAATGAGAAATGTATTGAGGCCACAGGGCCAAGGGATGTGGCAGGGGACATCCCTCTATGGGCAGAGACTTATCTGACCTTCTTGGGTTAGAAATTTTTCTTGTGTGTCTTTGAAGATTTATTTATTTAGTTAGCTAGTTATTTAATTTTTAATTTGAAATCCAGAGTCACAGATAGAGAGAGGGAGATATAGAGGCAGAAAGAGATTGTCCATCCACTGATTCACTATCCAAATGGCCACAGTGACTGGAGCTGGGTCAGCCTGAAGTCAGGAGCCAGGAGTTTCCTCTGGGTCTTCCAGATAAATGCAATATCTCAAAAACTTGGGACATCATCCACTGCTTTCCTAGGCACATTAGTAGAAATGTGAATCTGAAATGGACTACTGAATCTCAAAATTATATCCCATGTGGGATATTGGCATCACAGAAGGCAGTTTAACTCACTACACCAAGGCGATGGTTCCTAGAGTTAACATTGTTGATGTGGCTGAATTTTTCTTATGACAGTTGTCAGCACAGAGGTGCAGGTGCGTTTATCACTTGAGGCAGATCATGCTACATTTGTGTATATATACACAAATATCTAAAATTATTTCTTTATCCAGTCAATAATTAATGACCATCTCAGTTGATTCCATATCTTAGCTATTGTGAATTGAGCTGCAATGGACTAGGATTACAGATAACTCATTCATAGGCTTTTTGTTTTGTTTTGTTTGGATAAATTCCCAATAAGAGATGACTGGGTCATATGGTAGCTCTATATAAATATTTCAGAGATATCTCCATACTGTCTTATACAGTGGCTGGACCGGGTCATATGGTAGCTCTATATAAATATTTCAGAGATATCTCCATACTGTCTTATACAGTGGCTGGACCAGTTTACATTACCAACAAGAGTGAATTAGTGTACCTTTTTCATCACATCCTTTCCAGCATTTGTTTTTTGTTGATTTCTGTATGACAACCATTCTAACAGGAGTGAGGTGAAATACATTGTGGTTTTGACTTGCATTTCTGTGATGGCTAGTGATTCTGAGCATATTCTCAAGTGCCTTTTGGCCATTTGAATTTCCACTCTTGAAAAATGGCTGTTCAATGCCTTTGCCCATTTCTTAACTGTATTGTTGTTTTGTCATTGTTGAGTTTCTTAAACTCTTTATGGATTCTCGATAATAACCCTTTATCAGTTGCAGTTTCCAGATATTCTCTCCCATTTAGTCAATTGCTTCTTCACTTTGCTGAATGTTTCTTTTGCACTGCAGAAGCTTCTCAGCTTGAAGTAATCCCATTTCTCAATTTTGATTTGATTGCCTGTGTTTTGGAGTCTTTCCCAGTAAGTCTTTGCACATGCCAATGTTTAGAAGAATTTCCACAGTGTTTTCCAGTAATCTGATATTATCATGTTGTAGATTTAGATCTTTGATCCATTTTGAGTAGATTTCTATACAAAGTTTAAGTGTGGACTTGTAAAATACTTCCGCACATGGAGTTCCAATTTTTCCAGCGCCATTTGTTGAAGAGACAGTCCCTGCTCAAGAGATTGAATTTATCTCCTTTGTTTGCATTGATTTCTCGAGTTTCCATTCTATTACATTGGTCTCTATGTGCCTATTTTTGTTTTGTACCAGTACAAAGTTGTTCTGGTTATAATTGCCCTGAGGTATGTCCTGAAATCTAGTATTGTGATGTCTATAACTTTATTTTTGTTTTATGAGATTGATTTAGCTATTTGGAGTCTCGTATTTCCAGAAGAATGTTAGCATCATTTTTACTAGAACTGAGAATATCTTTGGTATTTTGACTGAGATTGCATTGAATCTGTAAATTGCTTTTGGCACTATGTAAATTTTAAAGATATATATTCTTCCAATCCATGAACATGGAAGATGTGTCATTTTAATGTCTTTTTCTATTTTGTTAATGTCTTATAATTTTTAAAATAGATATCTTTGACATCCTTTGTTAAATTTGCAACAAAATATTTATATTTTGTAGCTATTGTAAATAGGATTGATCTTAAAGTATTTTCTCATCATAGTACTGTCTGTGTATACAAAGGCTATTAATTTTTTAAAAGATTTACTTATTTGAAAGCATTACACAGAGAGAGAAGGAGAGGAAGAGAGACAGAGTGAGGTCTTCCATCTGTTGGTTCACTCCCCAGTTGGCTGCAACAGCCTGAGCTATGCTAATCTGAAGCCAGGAGCCAGGAGCTTTCCCTGGGTCTTTCCACTTGGGTGTATGGTCCCAAAAATTTGTGCCATCTACTAGTGCTTTCCCAGGCCATAGCAGAGAGATGGATTGGAAGTGAAGCAGCTAGGACTTGAACTGGCACCCATATGTACCCACTACATCGCAGTGCTGGCCCTGGCTGTTTATTTGTGTTGATTTTACACCTTTTTTTACATTTCCTTTATCACCTCTGATTATATTGATTTTGGTCTTCTCTATTTTTTTGTTGTTTTCTGGTCCAATGATGTGTTCCAGTTTTGTTTGTTTTCAGAATACCATCTATTCATTTTACTGATCTTCTGTAAATTTTTTGCTCAGTTTTATTTCTTCTCTAAATTTTATTATTTCTTTCCTCTTATTAATTTGTGATTTGGCTGCTGTTTTCCTAGCTCCAAGAATTAGATAGTTGATTTATTTCCCAATTTCTTGATGGCAACAATTGCTACAAACTTCTCTATTAACACTGCTTTTCCTATATCTATAAGTTTTCATATGATGGATTATCATCTTCATTCTTTTTTAATTTTTTATTTCTTTTTTTATTTCATGTATGAAAAACTTTTTATTTAGAAACATGCTGATCTCTCTCCATGTGTTTTCATATGATCTAGAGATTCTTTTTTAAAACTTTTATTTAATAAATATAAATTTCAAAATACAACTTTTTGATTATAGTGGTTCCCCCCATAACCTCCCTCCCACCCACAAACCATCCCATCTCTAACTCCCTCTCCAATCCCATTCTTCATTAAGATTCATTTTTAATTATCTTTTTATATGGAAAATCAACTTAGTATATGCTAAGTAAAGATTTCAACAGATTGCACACACAGAGACACAAAGTATAAAGCACTGTTAGATACTAGTTTTACCATTAATTTGCATAGTACAACACATTAAAGACAGAGATCCTAGATGAGGAGTAAGTGTACAATGACTCCTGTTGTTGATTTAACAATTGACACTCTTATTTATGATGTCAGTAATCACCTGAGGCTCTTGTCATGAGCTGCCAAGGCTATGGAAACCTTTTGAGTTCAACAACTCCCATCGTATTTAGACAAGGTCATAGTTAAAGTGGAAGTTCTATCCTCCCTTCAGAGAAAGGTACCTCCTTGTTTGATGGTCTACTCTTTCCACTGTGATCTCACTCACAGAGATCTTTCATTTAGGTCATTTTTTTGCCACAGTGTCTTGGCTTTCCATGCTGAGAAACTCTCATGGGCTTTTTAGACAGATCCAAATGTTAAGGTCTGATTCTGAGGCCAGATTCCTGTTTAGGGCATTTGCCATTCTATGAGTCTGCTGTGTATACTGCTTCCCATGTTGGTTCATTCTCTCCTTTTTAGTTCTATCAAGTGTTATTGGCAGACACTTAATGGGATTTTCAGTCCCATGGCACATTTCTAACTCTACCATTAGGGGTAAGTATGATTGTGCATCTGGGAACTGTACAGCTCCTTCTCTTATTCCCACTCTTATTTTTAACAGGGATCAATTTTCAGTTAACTTTATCTTATTTTATTTGACAGGTAGATTTACAGACAGTGAGAGAGACAGAGAGAAATGTCTTCCTTCCATTGGTTCACTCCCCAAAATGGCTGTTATGGCCGGCGCTGTACTGATTCGAAGGCAGGATTCAGGTGCTTCTTCCTGGTCTCCTATGCAGGTGCAGGGGCCCATGTACTTGGGTCATCCTTCACTGCCCTCCCAGGCCACAGCAGAGAGCTGGACTGGAAGAATAGCAGCTGGGACTAGAACCCGGCACCCATATGGGATGCCAGCACTGCAGGTGGAAGATTAACCAAGTGAGCCATGGCACCGGCCCCTCAGTTAACTTTAAACACACAAGAATAATTGTGTGCTAATTAAAGAGTTCAACCACTGGTATTAAGTAGAAAAAGGAAATACTGAAGAGAATAAAATAGTAGGTCATTCCTCAACAGTCAGGAAAGGGCTGATCAGACATTGCTTCCCACAGTCTCAGTTTCACTTCTACAGATTTCCTTTAAGGTACTCTGCTGTCACATATCAGGGAGAACATATGATATTTTCCCTTTGGGACTGGCTTATTTCACCCAGCATGATGTTTTCCATATTCCTCCATTTTGTTACAAATGACTGGATTTCATTTTTTTACCACTGTATAGTATTGTACAGTGTACATGTCCCATAATTTCTTTATCCAGTCTTCATCTGATGGTCATTTAGGTTGATTGCATGTCTTAGCTATTGTAAATTGAGCTGCAATAATTCCTATTTTCATTTTTGATTTTGTTGATTTGATTCTTCTACTTCCTTGTATTGGTTAGTTAGACCAATGGTGTGTCAATTTTGTTAATTTTTTCAAAAAACCACCTCTTTATTTTGCTGATCTTTTGTAATGTTTCTTGGATTCAATTCCATTGATTTCCTCTCTAATTTTGATTATTTCTCTTCTCCTAGTTTTGGGTTTGGTTTGCTGTAGCATTTCTAGATCCTTGAAATGCATTGATAGCTCATTTATTTGGTGCCTTTTCAATTTCTTGATATAGGCAACTATTGTTATAAACTTTCCTCTTAACACTGCGTTTGCTGTATCCCATGTTTTGATATGTTGTGTTGTTATCTTCATTTGCTTCCAGAAAGTTTTTGATTTACTTTTGTTTTCTTCTATGACCCAGTGTTCATTCAGGAGCATGTTGTTTAGTCTCCATGTTCTTGCATTTGCTCTAGGGGTTCCTGAGTTGCTAATTTCTGGCTTCATTCCATTGTTGTCTGAGAAGATGCATGGCATGAATTTGATTCTTTTGAATTTACTGAGGCTTGCTTTATGGCCTAGTGTGTGGCTAATTCTAGAATAAGTCACATGCACTTCTGAGAAGAATATGCATTCTTTAAGTGTAGGATGAAAAGTTCAGTAGATATCTGTTAGATCCATTTAGTCTATAATGTTGATTAAATCTTTTGTTTCCTTGTTGATTCTCTGTCAGGTTTATCTGACCAATCCTGAAAGTAGACTTTGAAGTCCTCCAATACTATTGTATTGGAGTATACATCTCCTTTAAGTCCCTAACATACCTTTGAAATAGCATGGTGCCCTGTAATTAGGTGCATATACATTTATAATAGTTACATCTTCCTGTTGAATTTATCCCATTATCATTATATAGTGCCCTTCTTGTCTCTTTTAAGTTTTTTATTTTTATGTGAAATACTATTTGAATACGAGTTATAGCATTAATTCACATTGAACAACACATTAAGGTCAGAGATCCTACATGAGGACATGAGGAGTAAATGCACAGTGACTCATCTTTGAGTTAACAAATTGACATTCTTGTTTATGGCATCAGTAATCTCCCTAGGCTCTTGTCATGAGTTGTCAAGACTATGGAAACCTTTTGAGTTTGCCAACTTCTAACTTATTTTGACAAGGTCATAGTCAAAGTGGAAGTTCTCACCTCCCTTCAGAGAAAGCTACCTCCTTCTTTGATGGCCCGTTCTTTCCACTGGGATCTCACATGCAGAGATCTTTCATTTAGGTTTTTCTTTTTTCTTTTTTGCCAGAGTGTCTTGGCTTTTCATGCCTAAAATACTCTCATGGCTCTTCAGCCAGATCCAAATGCTTTAAGGGCTGATTCTGGGGCCAGAGTGTTATTTAGGACATCTGCCATTCTATGAGTCTGCTGTGTATCCCGCTTCCCATGTTGGATCGTTCTCTCCCTTTTTTATTTTATCAGTTAGTATTAGCAGACACTAGTCTTGTTGATGTGATCCCTTTGACTCTTAGACCTACCAGTATGATCAATTGTGAACTGAAATTGATGACTTGGACTAGTGAGATGCCATTGGCACATGCCACCTTGATGTGATTGTATTGGAATCCCCTAGCACAGTTCTAACTCCAGCATTTGGTGCAAGTCTGATTGAGCATGTTCCAAATTGTACATCTCCTCTCTCTCTTATTCCCACTCTTATATTTAACAGAGATCACTTTTCAGTTAAATTTATACACCTAAGAATAATTTTGTGTTAATTAGAGTCCAACCAATAGTATTAAGTAGAACAAAAAATACTAAAAGGGATACAGTATTAGTTGTACATCAACAGGACAAGGGCTGATCAAGTCACTGTTTCTCATAGTGTCCATTTCACTTCAATGCCAAGCAACAAATGGAGAAACTGTGGAAACAAGAACAAAAAAGACATTATGATGCCTTGAAATTAATAAGACAAAACAATCCCAGATTATGAAGATGATGACATAGAAGAAATGCAAGATACAGACTTGAAAAAATTATGATAAGAACATTTAAAAGTTTTCAAAAACAAATTCTTGAACTACAGAAATCCTTACTGGACAGGATAGAAAATCTCTTTCATGGAAGGACATGTACAATTTTGGGACATGCTCAGTGTCAATTTGTTGAGTCAATAAGAGGAGTCACTGTGTACTTACTCCTCATGTAGGATCTCTGACCTTAACGTGTTGTTCAATGTGAATTAATGCTATAACTAGTACTCAAACAGTATTTTAACTTTATGTTCTGTGTGTGTGCAAACTGATGAAATCTTTACTTAATATACACTAAATTCACCTCCTGTATATAAAGAGAATTGAAAATGAATCTTGATGTGAATGGAATGGGAAAGGAAATGGGTGTCGGGAGGGTTGCAGGAGGGAGGGAAGTTATGGGGGGGGAAACTATTGTAATCCATAAACTGTACTTTGGAAATTTATATTTACAAAATAAAATTTTATAAAAAAGGAAAAAAGATAATCTCTCTCGTGAAATTGAAATCTTTAGGAGGAATCAAAATGAAATGCAGAAACTAGCAGAACATGAAATTGTGATAGTGTAAAGAAATCAAAATGAAATGAATTCAATAGATCAAATGACAAACACATTAGAGAGCCTAAAAAACAGTGTCAGTGAAGCAGAAGAGAGAATATCAGACTTAGAAGACAGAGCACAGGAAAGTATACAGTGAAACCAAAGAAAAGAAGAGGAAATTAGAAATTTAAAAATATTGTTGGGAATCTAGAGGATTCTATTAAAAACCACACATTCGAGTTCTAGGAGTTCCTGGATGCATGGAGAGAGAGAACGGATTAGAAGGCCTTTTAGTGAGATACTAGCAGAAAACTTCCCAGGTTTTGAAAAGGACAGAGACATCCTAATACAGGAAGCTCATAGAACCCCTAGTAAACATGACCAAAAGAGATCCTCACCACAACATGTTGTAATCAAACTCACCACAGTGAAACATAAAGAAAAGATTCTAAAATGTGCAAGAGAGAAACATCAGATTAGTCTCAGAGGAACTCCAATTAGACTCAAAGCAGACTTCTCATCAGAAGCCCTACAGGCTAGGAGGGAATGGCGAGACATAGCCCAAGTACTGAGAGAGAAAAACTGCCAGCCCAGATTATATTCTGCAAATCTCTCATTTGTGAATGAAGGTGAAATAAAGACCTTTCAGAGCAAACAGAAATTGAAAGAATTTGTCACCACTCATCCAGCCCTGTGAAAGATGCTCAAAGATGGGTTACATACAGAAACACAGAAACACGGTCATCAATATGAAAGAAAGTAAAGAAAGAAAAGCTCACAGCAAAAGATCACAGGAAGTTCAAAGCATATATTAGAAGATATCTTTGGGAAAATGGCAGGGCAAAGTTACTACTTATCAAGTCACATTGAATGTTAATGGCCTCAACTCTCCAGTTAAAAGACACAGATTGGCTGAATGGATTAAGGAACAAAACCCATCTATTTGCTGCTTACAAGAAACACATCTTTCTAAAAAAGGTGCTTGGAGACTGAAAGCGAAAGGCTGGAAAAAGATATTCCATGCCAACAGAAACCAAGAAAGAGCTGGCATAGCCATCTTAATATCAGACAAATTGAACTTTAACACAAAAACTGTGGAGAAACAAAGAGGGGCACTATATAATGATTAAGGGATCAGTTCAACAGGAAGATGTAACTATTATAAATGTATATGCACTTAATTACAGGGCACCAGTTCATTTAAAAGATATGTTACAGGACTTAAAGGGAGACTTAGACTCCAGTACTATAGTACTGGAGTGTGGGGAGCAACTCGGACTAGACTAAGTTACTCGAATTAAGACTTATTCTATGCATCTGCTCTCCCACAATATGGCGCTGGGAGAGGAGTAAACAGCTTCTACGCAGCTGTCTCTCGCCGACTTGAGTGATGACCTGCAGGAGCTGATCCTGCTCCTGATTGGAGGAGAGCAGCGTACTCGGCGTGTGGGTAGCAGAGTTGGGATTAGTGGAAGAGGACTATAAAGGAGGAGAGAGACAACATGCACCAGGAACATCTAAAGGGAACACCTGAGGAACACCTGAGCAGCCCCCGAGAGAGCCGGCTGGCGGTGTGCTGCTCCCCCGCGGAAGCGGGGAAAGTGGCAGGGGGAACCGCCCTTCCACGGAGGTGGAAGGGACAGTAGCCAACCCGGGAAGAACCAGCAGCAAACCCGGGGAGGGCCGAGCAGACAAAAGAACAGCGCAGGGTCCTGTGTCGTTCCTCCATGAAGAGGGGGAGCGACACTGGAGGACTTCAATACTGTGCTCTCAGAAATAGACAAATCATCTGGACAGAAGATCAACAGGGAAACAGTAGATTTAAATGACACTATTGCCCAAATGGATCTAACAGATGTCTTCAGAACTTTTCATCCTACACTTAACGAATTTCCATTATTCTCAGCAGTACCTGGAACCTACTGTAGGATTGACCACCTACTACGCCATAAAGCAAGTCTCAGCAAATTCAAAAGAATTAGAATCATACGATGCAGCTTCTCAGACCACAGTGGAATGAAGTCGGACAGTAGCAACTCAGGAATCCCTAGACTATATGCAAACACATGCAGACTAAATAACATTCTCCTGAATGAACACTGGGTCATAGAAGTAATCAAAATAGAAATCAAAAATTTTCTGGAAGTAAATGAGGATAACAGCACAACATATCAAAACTTATGGGATACAGCAAACTCAGTGTTAAGAGGACAGTTTATAGCAATAGGTGCCTACATCAAGAAATTGGAAAGGCAAAAAATAAATGAGCTTTCAATGCAGCTGAAGGATCTAGAAAAACTTCAGCAGACTAGACCCAAATCTAGTAGGAGAAGAGAAATAATTAAAATCAGAGAAGTAATCAACAGGATTGAATCCAAAAATATTACAAAAAATAGCCTAATAAGGCGCTGGTTTTTTTTTTAAAAATAAACAAAATTGAAAAACCATTGGCCCAACTAATGAAAAAAAGAAGATAAAAGACCGAAATCAATAAAATCAGAGATGAAAAAGGAAACGTAACAACAGACACCACAAAAATAAAAAGAATCATCAGAAATTACTACAAGGACTTGTATGCCAGCAAACAGGGAACTCTCTCAGCAATGGATAGATTCCTGGACACATACAACCTACCTAAATTAAAACAGGAAAACATAGAAAACAAAAACAGACCCATAACTGAGTCAGAAATTGGAACAGTAAAGGCCCTCCCAACAAAGAATATCCCAGGACCAGATGGATTCATTGCTGAATTCTACCAGACATTTAAAGAAGAACTAATTCCAATTCTTCTCAAACTATTTAGAACAATCAAAAAAGAGGGAATTCTCTCAAATTCTTTCCATGAATCCAGCATCACCTTAATTCCTAAGCCAGAGAAAGATGCAGCATTGAAAGAAACTTACACCCAATATCCCTGATGAACATAGATGCAAAAATCTTCATTAAATTCTGGCCAATAGAATGCAACAACACATCAGACAGATCATCCACCCAGACCAAGTGGGATTTAACCCTGGTATTCAGGGATGGTTCAATGTTTGCAAATCAATCAATGTGATACGCCACATTAACAGACTGCAGAAGAAAAATCGTAAGATTATCTGAATATATGCAGAGAAAGCATTTGATAAAATATAACACCCTTTCATGAGGAAAACTCTAAGTAAACTGGGTGTGGAAGGAACATTCCTCAATACAATCAAACAATTTATGAAAAACCCATGGCCAGCATCCTATTGAATGGGGAAAAGTTGGAAGCATTTCCAGTGAGATCTGGTACCAGACAGGGATGCCCACTCTCACCACTGCTATTTAACATAGTTCTGGAAGTTTTAGCCAGAGCTATTAGGCAAGAAAAAGAAATTAAATGGATACAAATTGGGAAGGAAGAAGTCAAACTATCCCTCTTTGCAGATGATATGATTCTTTGATTAGGGGACCCAAAGAACTCTACTAAGAGACCATTGGAACTCATAGAAGAGTTTGGCAAAGTAGCAGAGTATAAAATCAATGCACAAAAATCAACAGCCTTTGTAAACACAGGCAATGCCATGGCTGAGGAAGAACTTCTAAGATCAATCCCATTTACAATAGCCACAAAAACAATCAATTACCTTGAAATAAGTTTAACCAAGACGTAAAAGTTCTCTATGATGAGAATTACAAAACCTTAAAGAAAGAAATAGAAGAGGATACCAAAAAATGGAAAAATCTTCCATGCTCATGGATTGGAAGAATCAATAGCATCAAAATGTCCATTCTCCCAAAAGCAATTTATACATTCAATGTAATACCAATCAAGATACCGAAGACCTTCTTCTCAGATCTGGAAAAAATGATGCTGAAATTCATATAGAGGCACAAGAGACCTCGAATAGCTAAAGCAATCTTGTACAACAAAAAGAAAGCCGGAGGCATCACAGTACCAGATTTCAGGACATACTACAGGGCAGTTGTAATCAAAACAGCATGGTACTGGTACAGAAACAGAAGGATAGACCAATGGAACAGAATTGAAATACCAGAAATCAATCCAAACATCTACAGCCAACTCATATTTGATCAAGGATCCAAAACCAATCCCTGGAGTAAGGACAGTCTATTCAATAAATGGTGCTGGGAAAATTGGATTTCCATATGCAGAAGCCTGAAGCAAGACCCCTACCTTTCACCTTACACAAAAATTCACTCAATATGGGTTAAAGCCTTAAATCTATGACCCGACACCATCAAATTATTAGAGAGCATTGGAGAAACCCTGCAAGATATAGGTACTGGCAAAGACTTCTTGGAAATGACCCCAGAAGTACAGGCAAGGTAGCGGGTGATGGGAGGGGTGCGAGTGGGAGGGAAATTATGGGTGGGGAAGCAATTGTAATCCATAAACTGTACTTTGGAAATTTATATTTACTAAATAAAAAAAGAAATGCATATATTCATTCACTATTTCAATAAAGCTATGAATTGTACAGTATAAAAGAGTCATAAATAGAACTATTCAATTGAAAAATTCTAATAATATATTTGAAACAATGCAGTGTATGTTATATATATTGCAAATTTTTCTAAAAATTAGTAAAATACAAGCACATCATTATTTATAAATCAAAGGAAATTAATTCAAAAATGCAGTGTAATTGTTTGCAAGAGATGCAATGCTATAGATAGGTTAATTTAAATTGTCCTGTGTTCTCATAATTCTGCAGAATTAAAGTTCAAGAACTGCTTGGAGGCTTAGTTTTTCCTGTGGTCTTTTGTTTCTGTTCTAGGATGGCCAACTTCTTACCATGTCCTCACATGGTCTTTTCTTTCTGTGCTCCCACCTCAATGTCCTCTTAAAGATACCAGTTGAATTGTGAAGGGGCCTACCTATAGGACCCTAATTAAACTTAATTACCCATGTGAGGGTTCTATCCCAAATACAGTCAACTTGGATTTAGTATCCACATATGGATTTCTGGGAGAACACATTTAGTTTATGACATTGAGTTAAGCAGGCAATAGAAGAACCACTATGCATTATTTAAAATTTTTTATGAGTGTACACATTTACCATAGTAGTTAAGGTATCAATTAAGATGTCTGTATACTATATTTTTGTACCACAATAGGGTGCCCATCTTGGACTCCTGACACAAGCTTTTTGCATGGATGGACCCTGGTAGACAGTGATGAGGCTCAAGAAACCAGGTTTCAGCTACCTATGACAAAGACTTGGATTGAGCTCCCCGTTCTTAGCTTTAGTGAGCCCCAGGCCACACCCAGCCATAGCAAACATTTGGAAAGTAAACCAATTGTTGGAGGTTCATTTTATCTGTATCCCAATTAATAAAATAATTTCTTAATAGTCATTAATAATTTCTATGAGTCAAAATTGAAGTAGTAAATGAGAAGCAGAGGAACAATTTTGATGAACCAAAGAGAAAATAAAACACCAAGTGGCAGAAATAATTTAAGCAATATTAATAGTTTATAAGTAAAGTGACTAAAAATAAAGACTGCAATTGTCAAACTTGATCAAAAAAACAAGAGATTTCAGTGTGTTATCTGAAAGTGCAATGTTTCAAAACTAAGACAAAAACAGACTAAAAATAAAAGGATGTAAAAAATACCTACAAAGAGTTGGGTATGCAGCTTAGATTATACATCAGAATGGTATAATCAGTGTTAATGTACCTAAAAACAAAGGCGCAAAAGACAAGAAACAAAGTCCATGGAAGTAAACAACGAACTAAAAAATTACAAATAGTGTTAGACTATTTATACTCATTTTATAGTAATTGATAAAAAACTGAAAAAATCAGTCTATTATAAACATAAATGACAGGATAATAATCTAAATAATATTTGTACACTACTCTATAGAACCAATATAAAACACCTGCTGAGACATAATGCAAGACTAAAATTAGGGGCTGGCAATTTTGCATAGTTGGTAAAGCAACCGCCTGTACCAGCAATCCATACAGGCACTGGTGTATGCTCTGGGTGTTCACTTTGATCCAGCTCCCTGCTGATGGCCTGGGAAAGGCAAAATAAGATGGACCCTTGAGACTTTGATAGCCATATGGAGAATTGAAAAAAGCTTCTGACTTCAGGTTTGACCGAACCCTAGCCATTGAAGCCATCTGGGAAGTAAACCAGTGCTTGGAATAATTCTCTGCCTCTATCCCTCCCTTTCTGTAACTCTGTCAAGTAAATAAATAAATCTATAGAAATAGAATGTTTCAAGAGATAACATGAAAACTACAAGATATTTTTAAAAGACTAAAATCATAAAGTAGTCTGTGACCATGTGATATTAAGTTATGGATCATTTTTTAATTAACAAAAATCCTTCAATATTTAAAAATTAGGTAACTATACTCCTAAGTTATCTGAGAGAAAAAAATCTCAAGAGAAATTAAAAATATATTCAACAAATTGTACCATAACAATGGCATTTTAGATGGAGTTCTGGTCATCAAAACTTCTCTCATATTTCCACCTTTGAAGTGGAATCTAAAGTCAAGTTCAATATAGGCTGGCCCAAGGAACTTATCCAACAAATTTTAGCATTGTTAGGAACATTGAAAAAGTCATTAGAATCAAACAATAGTTCAGATTCTAACCATCTTAAGTTAAACATGTGTATGAGTTTCTAAATAACTAACGATTGCTATTTTGTAATATAAGCATAAATTATGAATTTAAAATAGCATGAGTAGCAAAATATAAAGTTAAGAGAACTATAAAAAATTTTGTGGATCAAAAGATTAAAAAACAGAGAAAAGGGTATCAATTTGATGGGAAAATATTCATATTGTATAGAAAATTACTATTGGCGGGGGGCGGAGCCAAGATGGCGGAATAGTGAGGGCGCGCACCGATAGTCCGGGAAAATTTAGTTTAATAAAAGGGGAGTTACGGTAGCCTCAGAAAAAAGAACCAGGAAAATATTGCAGACAAAACTCTTCTGGATCCAGTGGGCATGAATCGGAGGACCTACTGGGAGAACAAGGTCGCCCACCGCGCGCGAAAGCCGAGCCGCAGGACCGAGCCGCGGGACTGAGCTGCGGAAGCCGAGCTGCGGGACTGAGCTGCGCAAGCTGCAGGGTCTGCGCGCAAGTGCTCGAAGGAGAGTGCAACAGCGGGGAGACTTGGGACGTCCAGGGCTCCGAATCCACACATCGGCGCTGGAAGGGGAGCAGACCTGCGTGGAGAGCGTGGGAGCCCACAGTTCGGGACACCAGAGGCAGACTCAACACACCAGCGCTGGAACGCGAGGTGAGCCGAACCTCAATAACACGAGACACTGGCAGGCAAGCGGAGAGAGGAGACTAGAGGGAACGACCCCCGGGGCGGGGGGGACTTCACCAAGCTAACTGGAAGAGAGAGAGAGGGAAAAAAAAAAAAAGGTGACTGGTACGGACACGGGTTTCTCTCTCTCCGCTCACCTCTCAAGGGCGAGCAAGACAAAGAGCAGGCGCCATCTTGGACATACGTCATAAGCAGAGCGACCTCAGGTCTGCACCGGCCCTGAGCCTAGCAGAAAAACCTGACTCTGGGTGGGGCGAATTAACAGGAGATTAGGAACTAGTAAATTTATGATGCTACTGAACTGAGACTGTGAAAAAAGAGACGGTGGGGGAGAGAACTCACGGAATTCATGTGAGCACTCTCCAGAGACGCTACAATTCCGTAACTTTGGCAACCCAGTGGGAGACTGAAGGAGAATCTGAGCCCACTCTAACGGCCGAACAGATTCCCTGTGTGGTCCTTGGGAAAGAGCTTCCAATCTCTGGCTCCTGTGGGTATATCATTTGCCTGCTAACTACCTCCAACTTCGTTCAGCTGTGCAGAATAACTTCCCTTTTGAATCAAAAGAGAGAGAGAGAGAGAGAGAGAGAGAGGTTTACCACGCCTAACCTGGGAGTGTCACCTTTGGCACACCAAACAGAGCTCTCAGGCCACACCCATCTCAAGCCCTAAGGCTCCATCAAAAACAGATAGTCCACTTAATCTAGAGTCATAGTATAACAAGAAAAAGCACCACAGTGAAGAAACCAAATATCTCCAATATGACAAATAACAAACGCAAAAACCAAGGTAATAAAAACAAGGAAGTCACCATGACGCCCTCAAATGAAAAAGACACCCCAATTCAAGATTATGAGGATGATGACATAGAAGAAATGCAAGAAGCAGATCTCAAAAAATTGATAAGAACATTAAGAAGTTCTCAAAAACAAATTCTTGAACTACAGAAATCCTTAATGGACAAGATAGAAAATCTCTCTCGTGAAAATGAAATATTAAGGAGGAATCAAAATGAAACGAAACAACTAGTACAACAGGAAACTGGGATAGTGACTGAAGTGAAGAATTCAATAGATCAAATGAAAAACACAATAGAGAGCCTTACAAACAGAATGGGAGAAGCAGAAGAGAGAATATCGGACTTAGAAGACAGAGAACAGGAAAGGATACAGTCAGACCAAAGAAAAGACGAGGAAATTAGAAATCTAAAACATATTGTCGGGAATCTTCAGGATACTATTAAAAAACCCAACATTCGGGTTCTAGGAGTTCTTGAAGGCATGGAGAGGGAGAAAGGATTAGAAGGCCTTTTTAGTGAGATATTAGCAGAAAATTTCCCAGGTTTGGAGAAGGACAGAGAAATCCTAGTACAGGAAGCTCACAGAACCCCTAATAAACATGACCAAAAGAGACCCTCACCACGACACGTTGTAATTAAACTCTCCACAGTGAAACATAAAGAAAAGATCCTAAAATGTGCAAGAGAGAAACGTCAGATTACTCTCAGAGGATCTCCAATCAGACTCACAGCTGACTTCTCATCAGAAACTCTACAAGCTAGGAGGGAATGGCGAGATATAGCCCAGGTACTAAGAGAGAACAACTGCCAGCCCAGAATATTATATCCTGCAAAGCTATCATTTGTGAATGAAGGTGAAATAAAGACTTTTCATAACAAACAGAAATTGAAAGAATTTGTTGCCACTCGTCCAGCCCTGCAGAAGATGCTTAAAGATGTGTTACACACAGAAACACAGAAACACGGTCATCAATATGAAAGAAGGTAAAGGAAGGAAACCAAGGAAGGAAAGCTCACAGCAAAAGATCACAGGGAATTCAAAGCATATATTAGAACTTATCTTTGGCAAATGGCAGGGCAAAGTTACCACTTATCATTAGTCACATTGAACGTGAATGGCCTGAACTGTCCAGTTAAAAGACACCGTTTGGCTGATTGGGTTAAAAAACAAAACCCATCTATTTGCTGCTTACGAGAAACACATCTTTCCAACAAAGATCCATACAGACTGAAAGTGAAAGGCTGGAAAAAGATATACCATGCCAACAGAAATGAAAAAAGAGCAGGCGTAGCCATCTTAGTATCAGACACCATAAACTTTACCACAAAAACCGTTAAGAGAGACAAAGAGGGACACTACATAATGATTAAGGGATCAATTCAACAGGAAGATATAACAATTATCAATGTATATGCACCTAACTACAGGGCACCAGTTTATCTAAAAGATTTGTTAAGGGACTTAAAGGGAGACTTAGACTCCAATACAATAGTACTGGGGGACTTCAATACTCCACTCTCAGAAATAGACAGATCAATAGGACAGAAGATCAACAAGGATACAGTAGATTTAAACGACACTATAGCCCAAATGGATCTAACAGATATATACAGAACTTTCAATCCTACAGCTAAAGATTTTACATTCTTCTCAGCAGTACATGGAACCTTCTCTAGGATTGACCACATACTAGGCCATAAAGCAAGTCTCAGCAAATTCAAAAGAATTAGAATCATACCATGCAGCTTCTCAGACCATAAAGGAATGAAGTTGGAAATGAACAACTCAGGAATCCCTAGAGCATACGCAAACACATGGAGATTGAACAACATGCTCCTGAATGAACAATGGGTCATAGAAGAAATCAAAAGAGAAATCAAAAACTTTCTGGAAGTAAATGAGGATAACAGCACAACATACCAAAACTTATGGGACGCAGCAAAAGCAGTGTTAAGAGGAAAGTTTATATCAATAGGTGCCTACATCAAGAAATTGGAAAGGCACCAAATAGATGAGCTTTCTATTCACCTCAAGGATCTAGAAAACCTACAGCAAACCAGACCCAAATCTAGTAGGAGAAGAGAAATAATTAAAATCAGAGAAGAAATCAACAGGATTGAATCAAGAAAAACATTACAAAAAATCAGCCAAGCAAAGAGCTGGTTTTTT
The DNA here is from genome assembly GCF_051225735.1 of Oryctolagus cuniculus. Taxonomy (NCBI): domain Eukaryota; kingdom Metazoa; phylum Chordata; class Mammalia; order Lagomorpha; family Leporidae; genus Oryctolagus; species Oryctolagus cuniculus. The sequence continues at coordinate 99,440,026 of NC_142868.1, forward strand.
GAAAAAATAAACAAAATTGACACCCCATTGGCCCAACTAACTAAAAAAAAAGAAGAGAAAAGACCCAAATCAATAAAATCAGAGATGAAAAAGGAAATGTAACAACAGACACCACAGAAATAAAAAGAATCATCAGAAATTACTACAAGGACTTGTATGCCAGCAAACAGGGAAACCTATCAGAAATGGATAGATTCCTGGACACATGCAACCTACCTAAATTGAACCAGGAAGACATAGAAAACCTAAACAGACCCATAACTGAGACAGAAATTGAAACAGTAATAAAGGCCCTCCCAACAAAGAAAAGCCCAGGACCAGATGGATTCACTGCTGAATTCTACCAGACATTTAAAGAAGAACTAACTCCAATTCTTCTCAAACTATTCAGAACAATCGAAGAAGAGGGAATCCCCCCAAATTCTTTCTATGAAGCCAGCATCACCTTAATCCCTAAGCCGGAAAAAGATGCAGCACTGAAAGAGAATTACAGACCAATATCCCTGATGAACATAGATGCAAAAATCCTCAATAAAATTCTCGCCAATAGAATGCAACAACACATCAGAAAGATCATCCACCCAGACCAAGTGGGATTTATCCCTGGTATGCAGGGATGGTTTAATGTGCGCAAGACAATCAATGTGATACACCACATTAACAGACTGCAGAAGAAAAACCATATGATTCTCTCAATAGATGCCGAGAAAGCATTTGATAAAATACAACACCCGTTCATGATGAAAACTCTAAGCAAACTGGGTTTGGAAGGAACATTCCTCAATACAATCAAAGCAATCTATGAAAAACCCACAGCCAACATCCTATTGAATGGGGAAAAGTTGGAAGCATTTCCACTGAGATCTGGGACCAGACAGGGATGTCCACTCTCACCACTGCTATTCAATATAGTTCTGGAGGTTCTAGCCAGAGCTATTAGGCAAGAAAAAGAAATTAAAGGGATACAAATTGGGAAGGAAGAACTCAAACTATCCCTCTTTGCAGATGATATGATTCTTTATTTAGGGGACCCAAAGAACTCTACCAAGAGACTATTGGAACTCATAGAAGATTTTGGCAAAGTAGCAGGGTATAAAATCAATGCACAAAAATCAACAGCCTTTGTATACACAGACAATGCCATGGCTGAGGAAGAACTTCTAAGATCAATCCCATTCACAATAGCTACAAAAACAATCAAATACCTTGGAATAAACTTAACCAAGGACGTTAAAGATCTCTACGATGAGAATTACAAAACCTTAAAGAAAGAAATAGAAGAGGATACCAAGAAATGGAAAAATCTTCCATGCTCATGGATTGGAAGAATCAATATCATCAAAATGTCCATTCTCCCAAAAGCAATTTATAAATTCAATGCAATACCAATCAAGATACCGAAGACCTTCTTCTCAGATCTGGAAAAATTGGTGCTGAAATTTATATGGAGGCACAAGAGACCTCGAATAGCTAAAGCAATCTTGTACAACAAAAACAAAGCCGGAGGCATCACAATACCAGATTTCAGGACATACTACAGGGCAGTTGTAATCAAAACAGCATGGTACTGGTACAGAAACAGATGGATAGACCAATGGAACAGAATTGAAATACCAGAAATCAACCCAAACATCTACAGCCAACTTATATTTGATCAAGGATCTAAAACTAATTCCTGGAGCAAGGACAGTCTATTCAATCAATGGTGCTGGGAAAATTGGATTTCCACGTGCAGAAGCATGAAGCAAGACCCCTACCTTACACCTTACACAAAAATCCACTCAACATGGATTAAAGACCTAAATCTACGACCTGACACCATCAAGTTACTAGAGAACATTGGAGAAACCCTTCAAGATATTGGCACAGGCAAAGAGTTTCTGGAAAAGACCCGGGAGGCACAGGCAGTCAAAGCCAAAATTAACTATTGGGATTGCATCAAATTGAGAAGTTTCTGTACTGCAAAAGAAACAGTCAGGAGAGTGAAGAGACAACCGTCAGAATGGGAAAAAATATTTGCAAACTATGCAACAGATAAAGGGTTAATAACCAGAATCTACAAAGAGATCAAGAAACTCCACAAAAACAAAACCAACAACCCAATTAAGAGATGGGCCAAGGACCTCAATAGACATTTTTCAAAAGAGGAAATCCAAATGGCCAACAGGCACATGAAAAAATGTTCAAGGTCATTAGCAATCAGAGAAATGCAAATCAAAACCACAATGAGGTTCCACCTCACCCCGGTTAGAATGGCTCACATTCAGAAATCTACCAACAACAGATGCTGGCGAGGATGTGGGGAAAAAGGGACACTAACCCACTGTTGGTGGGAATGCAAACTGGTCAAGCCACTATGGAAGTCAGTCTGGAGATTCCTCAGAAACCTGAAGATAACCCTACCGTTCGACCCAGCCATCCCACTCCTTGGAACCTACCCAAAGGAATTTAATTTGGCAAACAAAAAAGCGGTCTGCAGCCTAATGTTTATTGCAGCTCAATTCACAATAGCTAAGACCTGGAACCAACCTAAATGCCCATCAACGGTAGACTGGATAAAGAAATTATGGGACATGTACTCTTTAGAATACTATACCGCAGTAAGAAACAACGAAATCCAGTCATTTGCAACAAAATGGAGGAATCTGGAACACATCATGCTGAGTGAAATAAGCCAGTCCCAAAGGGACAAATACCATATGTTCTCCCTGATCGATGAGAACTGACTGAACACCAAAAAGGAAACCTGTTGAAGTGGAATGGACACTATGGGAAACGGTGACTTGATCAGCATAGCCCTGACTGTTAATGAACAACTTAATACATTATCCCTCTTAGTAGTTTTTTTGTCTGTTCTACTTAATAGGACTGGTTTAATTCTGTAATTAATACACAGTTATTCTTAAGTGTTGAAATTTAACTGAAATGTGATCCCTGTTAAACATAAGAGTAGGAATAAGAGAGGGAAGAGATGTATAATTTGGGACATGCTCAAGCTGACTTGCCCCAAATGGTAGAGTTAGAAACATACCAGGGGACTCCAATTTAATCCCATCAAGGTGGCATGTACCAATGCCATCTCACTAGTCCAAGTGATCAATTTCAGTTCGCAATTGATCATAATGAAAGGACTAAGAGTCAAAGGGAGCACATAAACAAGTCTAGTACCTGCTAACACTAACCGATAGAATAAATAAAGGGGAGAGTGATCCAACATGGGAAGTGAGATACTCAGCAGACTCATAGAATGGCAGATGTCCTAAATAGCACTCTGGCCTCAGAATCAGCCCTAAAGGCATTCAGATCTGGCTGAAAAGCCCATGAGAGTATTTCAGGCATGGAAAGCCAAGACACTCTGGCAAAAGATCTCTGTGAGTGAGATCTCAGTGGAAAGAACAGGTCTTCAAAGAAGGAGGTACCTTTCTCTGAAGGGAGGAGAGAACCTCCACTTTGACTATGACCTTGTCTAAACAAGATAAGAGTCGGAGAACTCAGAGGGCTTCCATAGCCTTGGAAACTCATGACTGGAGCATAGGGAGATTACTGATGCCATAGACAGGAGTGTCAATTGGTAAAGTCAACAACAGGAGTCACTGTGCACTCACTCCTCATGTAGGATCTCTGTCCTTAATGTGCTGTGCATTGAGATTTAATGCTATAACGAGTACTCAAATAATATATTTCACTTTGTGTTTCTATGGGGGTGCAAACTGTTGAAATCTTTACTTAATGCATACTAAACTGATCCTCTGTTAAAAAAAAAAAAAGAAAAGAAAAGAAAAGAAACTATCAACTCCCAACTTGACTCTCACTGGGATTAAACATGACAATAGGTCTGATCTGATTTCATCATCATTAAAAAAAAATCATCTATTATTTTTCACTTTATGTTTCTGTGTGGGAGCAAACTGTTGAAATCCTTACTTAATGTATACTAAGCTGATCTTCTGTATATTAAGATAATCGAAAATGAATCTTGATGTGAATGGAAGGGGAGAGGGAGTGGGAAAGGGGAGGGTTGTGGGTGGGAGGGATGGTATGGGGGGGAAGCCATAGTAATCCATTATTCATACTTTGGAAACGTATATTCATTAAATAAAAGTTAAAGAAAAAGAAAATTACTATTGGCAAAATATAAGAAAATTTTACAAGTAAAGCAATAAAATGAGATTTCAAATTGGAGAAAGAAATAACATTTCTAAAAGGAGGTTTCCAAATGGCTAATTGCCACACAGGACTGTCAGCATTACTTATTAGGTGAACACAAATAGCAATCAGTGAAATACCACTTTATATCCATTTCAATGTCTGTTATAAAACACAATAGTAGAGAAATGAAATTATCATGCATTACTGGTATAAATGTAAAATGATGCAAAAAATATGGCCAACAGTACTGAAGGCCTGCCGATGGTGTTCATTTTCTCACTCAGAAAGTTCAGAGGCAGTGCAGAATATCAAAAAGAAGGGGATAGGAATTGTGGAAATGTTTCCATGGCCTCCATCTTTTAAATATTTCAGTATACAAGCAATTTTGAGGGACCCAACATGATGATGCAATCTAATCCTACTCACCTCTCAAAGGCTCTACCTCTAGACACTATTGTAAGATTAAATTTCCACCTTCTTCACATCTCAAATTGGATTTACTTCCAATAAATGATATACAAACCATTGCATCATACAGTGATGTATTAGAGCTTTACTAAATTTTTTTGACAAATAGTACAATATGCACTGACTGTGAGGGCATACTTGAACATGAAATAAGCCATTGCAAAATGATAAATACTTTATGATTCAACTTATATGAGGTTACTAGAGGAGACAAATTCATAGAGATATAAAGTAGAGAAGTGACTTCCATGGTCTGTGGGAGAAGGCGATAGGGATTTAGTGTTTGAGGCACACAAAATTTTACCTGGGAAGATTAAAAAAATTTAGATGGATGGTGTTTATTATTGCAAAGAATATGTATAGGCTTACTGACATAGAAATTCAATTTAAAATGTCAAATGATAAGTTATACATTTAACTATAAAATATTTGATTTTAACAAACTATTAACCAGAGTCCTCATCCATAATCTTTTGCAATTATAGATGTATGCATATACTCATATACTTTAAATAATAATTTAGATATAACCAATATCATATAATGACACAACCTTCAAAAGAGCTTGAAAACATGACAACCATTTTGGGGGGGTTAAAACATAATTTCATATTACATCAAAATACAGAAAGAATCATATATATACAGATGTGTGTAGGAAAAATGTGCAAAGCATATCTAAAAGTGTATCCTTATTCATTTACTTTTATTTGAGACAAACACACACACACACACAGAGAGAGACATAAAAGAGAGAAAGAGAGACAGACAGAGGCACAGAAATCCTATTATCTTCTTTACTCCCTAAATGCCTACAAACAACCAAGTCTGTTCCAGGCTGAGTACCTTAGGTTGATGACAGAGACTCAAGCATTGAGTTATCAGCTGCAGTCTCGTAGCATCTGTATTAGCAGGAAGCTGGAATTAGAAGCAGATTCATGACATAAACACACACACTCTATATGGAATTCAGGTGATGACAGAGGTATATTTTCTAAAATTTTATTGATTTGTTTTCATTTTGATTCAAATGGAGGGAGGGGGGAGTAAAAGTGGGGGAGAGAGAGAGAGAAAGAGAGAGATATTTCATTTCCCAATTCATTCCCCCAAAAATCACTTCATCCAAAAATATACCAGGATACTGGAACTTAATGTAGTCACCCATTTGGGAGGTAGGGATTCAAATATTTAGCTATCATCTACTGCCTCCTAAGACACACATTCACAAAGTTTATCAAAAATTTATACCTAATATTTATTTTTTTGTGGTTTTATTTACCTGATTATACTTCCAAGATGAAGTTGGAGAGAAACAATGAGAAGAGATAGACTTATCTAGATCTGTTCCCAAGAAAAAAGCTTGCAATGTTCTATAGTAATTATGCTGCATAGGTTCATTTTATACAATCTTAGTTGGAATGTGGAAGTTGCTATTTTAATATTCTATTAGTTGTGTGTTTATGGCCCAATGATGAATTTTATTACATGTTTTTTAACATTTACTCTAAATGATCACATTATTCTCTTGTATTTTTCACCCATGTGAATGTTTACTCTATTTGTTCTGGACTGTTAACCCCCTTTGAAATTTTAGTGTATTCTGTTCATTATTAATTTATTATCATTTCATATTTTTGCAGAACAACCCCCCAAACCAGTTGGAAGTGTTGTTTTAGAACCCCAAACATGGCCTACTTGTCCAACATGCAGAAAGCCAATTACTGACATCAATGTAGAAGGAAAAAGGTGTTTATTTCAAAGACAGAGCAAGAATCCATGCAGCTATTGCTTAATTCCTAGACTCCCCAATGAGTAAGGGTTGAAGGTTTTTATAAATAAAAGCTAGGGCTGACAGGTGGAGGTTTATCTTGTGTGCAAGGCCCTGGTGTTTCAGTGGTACTCATGACCTTCCTTTGATTGGTGGCATGGTGCACTTTAGGGGATTTTTTTTTACAATGGCCCAGTGGGCTTCAGTTAGTCTGGGGGACTACATATAAGTGGTGGTTATCTTTTGCCTAGACCTGGAATTTCCATGCTGAATCTGGAATCCCCCTAAACAAACCCATCCAGGGAATATTGACCAGCAGGATTTGATCTACTACAGGAGCAAGTGCCTCCTTGTACTGTGGGAGAATGGCATTTAATTTTAATCATATCATTTGCCTTTTACATTAAAAGCATTCTAGGTGCAGGCACATAGGTGACAAATGAGGTAATAGAGTTTATTTAAAAGGTAAGAAAGCAAGCACAAACATGAGTGGGCATAATTGAAGAGTAGAGTTGGTCAGAGAGAGAATGCGTAGGGAAAGGAAATACAGAGATGGCACCTCACCACCTCCATTAGTCTTGATCTCCAATGGAAGACAGCATAAGCACCTCCCAGCACCTCCTTTTATGAGATAATGTGGTCACTTGTGAGGTTTATGGCAGCTCCATAAAATTCCAAGTAGAGCTCAATATACATATTTACATGACTTTCCCCTAGGTCCCAGATGAAAAGAAGGTTTCCTGGGAAAGGAGGTGTTCTGACAAATACTGTAGAATTACATGGGGGCAAAGCTTTATGGTTTTTGACCTCCAGCTCACTTAGCTACCTTAACCCATATCACATGAGCCTGATGATTGGTCAGTACAGCTATATCACTTCTTCAATTCAGTGAATTTCTTTTGGTAAAGGACAAGCAAGGACCTTGGTCTAGGGAAACAAATGAGATGATGTGTCCTGCCTTTACATTATAGGGGTTCAGTCACAATATGTAATTTAATATAATAATACTTTGTTTAAAATATTTGTATTTCTCATATAGAGAGATGGTCCTTAAGTTCATTTTAATTTCATGTCCTTGTCTGACTTTGTCATCAATGTAATGCTGATTCACACCAAAACTGTTTCCTGTTTGGTTCCACTTTGGATGAATCTGCAAAATTTAGGAATTTTTTTCTTCCTTAAAAGTTATCTCGCTGTCCACTCTGCCTGTCAAAAAAAAAAAAAATGGGGGCTGTTCCATAAAAAAAAATTGGGGGCTGTTCCATAAAAAAAAAAATCTGGGACTGAAATTTTGTTTGTAGAAATGGTTTGTTGGCTCTTTTCATTTGTAAAATATTGATTCACCCTGTTTAGTTCATGAGACATTTTCCTATTTATGTTACATTCACATTTTAATATTCTGAGTTCAGAAATTTGGTGGACTTTTGTGATGCAATGAGAAGGCCATGCCAAGATGGCTGCTGGCAATGGAAACTGTCTGGCAACAGGCTGTGATTGGATGGCTTTGGAAACCATATGGCAATGGAGCCTGCCTGGCAACAGGCTATGATTGTATGGCTTTGGAAACTGCCTGCCAACAGGCTGTAATTGGTTAGGGCGTAGACAGCCCCTTGACCAGATTGGCTGCCTTGGGTATTTAAGCTGCTGTACCAACTGAAATAAACAAGTCTGTGGGCTGCTTGCCTCAGGCTGACTCCCGGGGTCTGTGTGGTGACTCCATGCCTCCTGCTCTCACAACACTCCTCCTCTCAGAACACATCAACCTCAAAATCTGGTGCCCAACATGACTGAGAGAGAAATAGCCTATCAAACTCAATGAGGTCCCCCCTTGATTTTGGCAAGTAGGCCCCTTGGTGTTTTGTGTGCTGTTTGGTTCTGTAAGGGTGAGCACAGAACCCCCTCCTATGCCCCTTTCCTTCTCTTTGTCCTCAGTCTAAGTGCCCCAGGTAGGTGTAACGCTGCTTCTCAGCTCCTCCTTTTACTTTCAGGTTGCCCATCAAATTCACATAAGGGGCTGATCATCACAGAATTCAGAACCAAGTCATCTTCCCTCATTTGACAGAGGTGACACTCCAGAGACACCGTATGAGCATACGGCCTTGACCTAACGAATCAAGGAAGTCTTCCACTAAGCACAGGACATACGTACAATCTGATATACCACAGTCTGTCCGTCTAAGGCAGAGAACCCCTGCAGAATGCCATCAGCCACTGAGGTGCTAGGAATTTGTTTTGTTATGGCAGCAGTGCTGTGAATGTCTTTCCTTTGGCTAGAATTGGTGTGGCACACTGCTCTTAAGTGTTCAAACATGGGAAAGATACCCCCCCTCAGAAGCACACACATATAACCAAACACAATGAATCTGTGAGTGAAAAGAGCCTGTCACTCCAGGCCTCTGCCTCACAGGCAAGAGCTAATGACTTAGGGAGAGAGAGCTCCCACAGTGAAAATGACATGGCAGCAGACAACGCAACAATGCCTAGTCAGCCACCCCCCAAATACTCATGGAATGAACTTAGACAACCTCGAGACAATAACCCATGCAAGGTCATCCCATTCACACCCAGTGAGGACTCCCACACTTGTGGCAGTCCTCAGGCACCTCAGACTCTCAGAGCAGCCCCACCCATATGTTTGCCATTAATGTAGGAGCGGACACAGAATTCAGGACTGGATGACCTTACTATGCTAAAAAATAAATGATCTTGGCCGGCACTGGGGCTCACTTGGCTAATCCTCTACCTGCGGTGCTGGCACTCTGGGTTCTAGTCCCAGTTGGGATGCCAGTTCTGTCCCAGTTGCTCCTCTTCCAGTCCAGCTCTCTGCTGCTGCCCGGGAAGGTAGTGGAGGATGGCCCAAGTGCTTGGGCCCTGCACCCACATGGGAGACCAGGAGGAAGTACCTGGCTCCTGGCTTCAGATTGGTGCAGCACACCAGCCATAGCAGCCATTGGGGGGGGTGAACCAACGGAAGGAAGACCTTCCTCTCTGTCTCTCTCTCACTGTCTAACTCTGCCTGTCAATAAATAAATAAATAAATAAATTTTTTCTAAAATGACCTTACTATGCTAAAAAAGGCTTCTCAAGAGTCAGACCCTGACTCTCCCTACTTTGAACAGGTGCTCACACAATGGGCAGTGAATCTTCAAACTCATTTTGACTGGGTTACACTGCTCAAAGCATATCTGTCAAGACCACAGTTCTTACAGTTGAAAGACTCCTATGAGGAAGAGGATGAAACTGTGGTGAGGAATAATGCTGCCTATGGAATTGCAGTAACCTTTGATATGCTTAGAGGCCACAGCACCTACATATATTCTCATGAACAGGCCCTCATTGAAGTAGTTGCCTATTTTGATCAGGTCAGAGATTTGGCACTTAGAGCCTTAAAAAATATAAATCCTCCTAAATATAGTCAGCTCTTTAGAAACCTAGTTCAAGGCCCAGGTGAATGGTTCCCCTATTTCCTTTCCAGAGTCTTGGAAGCAGTAGAGAAAAGATTACTGCTTGGCCCCAATCAAGAAAATCTGGTCAAACAATTAGCTTGGGAAGGTGCTACTAGAGGCAAAAGCTGCAATTGCCCCAGTCTGTAAAGAAGACCTTTCTAAATGGATAGTAGCTACAAAGGAGGTAAACCCTGCTGATACACCATACAAGCCATACAAGCCCTAACTGCAGCCATTAACAAACTGAACACAAGGAAGTCTAATGACCCTCCAGTTTATTGGGGATGTTGAGAAACAGGACACCTATGGCAAAACTGCCCAAACACTGACAGATGGGGCAAGCCCAAAACACTGTGTCCCAGATGTAAAAAAAAAAAAGGCTTTCATTGGGCAAAAGATTGCAAGACCAAGCCTTTAAACTGGTCAATATCTTCAATCTGAGGCCAAAATGGACCCTATACTTAGATGACATTGCCTTTGTGGGTTTAATTGATATGGGGGCAGATGCCACTATCTTAAAAGCTAGGGACACAAGAAAAATGCAACATTGGAAGACAGCGTCTGGGCCCGACCTCCAAGGTGTTGGAGGATTAAAATTGGATGATCATGTCATCACGCCTATAATGTGGTGAGATGACAGCAGAGATACAGAAACCATCTTTCCACTAATTGCTGAGGTTTCCATGACCTTATGGGGGAGAGATGTGCTCTCACAAATGCAAACAGTCCTTACTATGGATCACAAATCTCCATGAGCCAATAGCTTTAATGGAGAGCCTACAAGTAAGATTCACCCCCAATTCTATGAGCCACGGTTCACCTCATGCAAAAGCCACACCCAATACCCACTGAATGAGGAAAAACAGGAAGCATCTGGGTAGAGCAGTGGCCAATATCACAACCCAAACTTGGCATCCTTACAGAATTGGTACAAGAACAATTTGAAAAGGGACACATAGAGCCCTCCACTAGCCCTCACAACATTCCCATTTCTGTGATACCAAAGAAACAGGGAAAATATAGGCTACTACAGGATTTGAGGGCCATCAACAAAATCGTAAAAAAGAAGAGAACATTCCAGACTGCTATTCCCCATCCAGGGGCCATTCCTAATGGATAGCACATAGTTACCATTGATATCAAAGATTTCTTCTTTTCCATTCCCATCGTGGAGGAGGATAAGGCCTACTTTGCCTTTACAGTATGGGAGCCCAATTTCAAGCTCCCTGCAAAAAGATTTCTCCCACAAGGCATGAAAAATTGCCCTGCCATTTACCAAAGATACATTTCTCATGCGACCAGCACACTTAGAGATCAGTGCTTGGTCATATATTATGTGGATAATATCTTACTTGCTTACAAGAATGCAGAAACTCTGAAGGCCTGTCTAATTGAGACAGTAAGAAATTTACAATTCCGGGCCAGTGCAGTGGTGCACTAGGTTAACCCTCCACCTGTGGCACCAGCATCCCTTATGGGTGCTGGGTTCTAGTCCCAGTTGCTCCTCTTCCTGTTCAGCTCTCTGCTGTGGCCCGAGAAGGCAGTGGAGGATAGCCCAAGTTCTTGGGCCCCTGCACCCTCATGGGAGACTGGGAAGAAGCTCCTGGCTCCTGGTTTTGGATCAGTGTAGCTCCAGCCATTGCAGCCATCTGGGGGGTGAACCAATGGAAGGTAGACCTTTCTCTGTCTCTCTTTCTCCCTATCTGTAACTCTACCTGTCAAATAAATAAATAATCTTAAAAAAAGAAATTTACAATTCCTGGGATTGTCTATTGCCACAGAAAAGGTACAGCATTTTCCTCCCTTTCAATTCTTGGATTATCAAATCTTCTCCCATATATCTCCAATGGGCCCAAACATAAAAGTCAAGCATAAATACTCACTTAATGAACTTCAGCAACTATGCAGCCAAATCAATTGGCTGAAGCCCTTCCTTCCCCCAACACCTGCAGAGCTTAGACTGCTATTCGATTTATTAAGGGGAACAGCCCTTCTTCAAAAATTATATTGACACCAGCAGCCAAATCCACTATAGGAAAGATCAACACCCAGTTGTCAAATTTTAAAACATTTAGATATGACTCTCAGGTGCCTCTGTTTGCCATAACCATATGTACCCTCAAGACCCCCTTAAGGAGTTATTTGGCAACAACACAGACCACTTTTTTGGGTGCACATAACCTGGAGCAAGTGTTGTAAAATAGTTAACAAAGAAGATGCCATCCTTATGATGGGACTTAAATTAAGATAGTATGCCAATAAGATATTTAACACAGAACCAGACATAGTGATCCTATCCCTATCACAATTAGAACTGTCCACATTGATGCAGAATAGCATGCTCTTTCATACTTTAATGATAAATTTCCCAGGACAGGTTGACAATCACCTGCCAGTGGACAGGCTACTCCAGATGTTACAAACCTTAGAAATAGACTATCCAAAACATGCATTCCCTGCTAATCAACCTATACCCATGGCACCGTGTGTGTTTACAGATGCCAACACATCACTATTTGGAATAGTGATCAAATCCTCAACAGAAAAAGATAAGATCCATGTAGAACCCCACAGGGGATCAGTACAGTTGGGAGAAATAAAAGCAATAGTCAAGGTTCTACTCCTTAGCCAGGATGGGCCAGTAAATATATTTTTGGACAGCAAATACTCAGTACAGGTAGCAAAGGCGATCCCTTTTGCAGTCTTTAACCTGACCAATACACCAATTGACAGATGTTCACAACACTTAAAGAGCTAACTGAGAACAGAAAACACCCATGGTATATCTCACACATAAGATCACATACTGGGTTACCTGGCTTTATTTTCCAAGGCAACAAAAAGGTTGATCATCTTATCTCCTGCAACACGGCTTATATTGGACACCTAGAACAAGCCCATATTCTACACCAAAAATTTCATATGTCAGCAAGCAACATAAAATTGCTTTTCCCAGAGCTAACAATGATCCAATGCAAACACCTAGTGCACTCTTACAAGAATTGTGCACCCCTCATCCTGTTAGGCCCACTGCAACAAGCAGGAGTGAACTCATGAGGCCTTGCTCCTAATAAGCTGTGGCAAGTGGACACCACTCACATGAACTCCTTTGGTAAACTTAAGTTTGTCCATGTGGTGGTAGATACTTATTCAAAGGCTGTATTTACAACAGCCCAATCTGGAGAAAAGGCTAGTAATGTGATAAAGGCAGTCAAGTCAGCCATGCTGGTCCTTGGTGTCCCCTGGATCATAAAGACTGATAACAGGCCAGCATATGCATCACAGGAATTTAATTCCTTCCTGAAATCCTGGAACATACAGTCTGCCACAGGTATCCCATTCAACCCACAGGGACAGGCAATCATTGAAACAACTCATAGGACAATTAAAGATCTCTTACAAAAACAGAAAAACAATCATATGCCCCCAGACCCGCAGCTTGCTTTGACTGAGGTCCCTTTCACTATCAATTTTCTTACTTTAGATTCCCAAGGGATAAGCCCAGCTTATAAACACTGGGGATCCTTTCCATCCCAGACCCCAGCCCCTATGGTTAGGTGGAAAGACCCCCCTGATAGGAGAATGGAAGAGACCACACCCTCTGATAACCAAGGGTGGAGGATATGCTTGTGTCTTTCCAGAGAATGCAGGATAGCCCATTTGGGTAGCAGCCAGAAACATCAAGCCTGCAACTGACAGTCAACCAGAACCAGCTGAACAAGACTGAGAGTCCACCTCGTTAGCAGATGCACCCGCCCTATCATCCTAGCCTGAGAAACTGCCCATGGCCACATCCACTACTGCTTTATACCCCACTTAGCTCTGGTCAGCCACTCAAATGGCCCACAGCCTATGTGTGGTCATGCCATTCCTGATTACCATTGTCCCTCACTCATACCTCCATCTGAGCAAGCACTCCTGTGGTCTCCCATTTTGAGCACTGGTTAGTCAACAAGGGCAAGATCCCCTGGGGGACAACCTAAGACAGGCACAGCCACATATGGATTCCATATGGAAATGGGGTCAACAATGGTATGGCCAAGAATCATGCCTCCTATTGCTCAAAAATAAGCAAAAAGGGGGAAATGTGGTGGAATGAGAAGGCCATGCCAAGATGGCTGCTGGCAATGGAAACTGCCTGGCAACAGGCTGTGATTGGATGGCTTCAGAAACTGCCTGGCAACAGGCTGTAATTGGTTAGGGCATAGACAGCCCCTTGACCAGATTGGCTGCCTTGGCTATTTAAGCTGCTGTACCAACTGAAATAAATGAGTGTGTGGGTTGCTCGCCTTAGGCCTGCTTTCACCCAACTCCCAGGGTCTGTGTGGTGACTCGCGCCTCTTGCCCCACCATGCTCCTCCTCAGAACGAATTCACCTCAACAGATTTTCATCTCTTTTAAAAATTATTCTCCTAATTCAGAAACTCCTCTTAATATTTTTAAATATTTATTTATTTATTTATTTGAAGGCAGAGTTACAGAGGCAGAGCCAGAGAGAGAGAGAAGGAGAGGGAGAGGGAGAGAGAGGTCTTCCATCTGCTGGTTCACTCCCAAGATGGCCACAACAGCCAGAGCTATGCCAATTGAAATCCAGGAGCCAGGGGCTTCTTTTGGGTATCCACACAGTTGCAGGGGCCCTAGGACTCGGGCCATCTTCTATTGCTTTCCCAGGCCGTAGAGGGGAGCTAGTTCGGAAGTGGAGTAGCTGGGACTTGAACCAGCACCCATATGGGATGCTAATACTGCAGGTGGCGGCTTCATGCAGTACGTCACAGCACTGGCCCCTTTAATATATATATATATATATATAGAGAGAGAGAGAGAGAGAGAGAGACAGGCAGAGTGGATAGTGAGAGAGAGACAGAGAGAAAGGTCTTCCTTTTTGCCGTTGGTTCACCCTCCAATGGCCACTGCGGCCGGCACATCACACTGATCCGAAGCCAGGAGCCAGGTGCTTTTTCCTGGTCTCCCATGCAGGTGCAGGGCCCAAGGACTTGGGCCATCCTCCATTGCACTCTCGGGCCACAGCAGAGAGCTGGCCTGGAAGAGGGGCAACCGGGATAGAATCCGGCGCCCCGACCGGGACTAGAACCCAGTGTGCTGGTGCCGCAAGGCAGAGGATTAGCCTATTGAGCCACAGCGCCGGCCCCCTTTAATATATTTTTAAATATATATATATGTGTATATATATATGTGTATATATATATATATATATATATATATATGGGCAGAGTTAGGGAAAGAGAGAGATCTTTTTTCCACTGATTCACCCCCCAAGTGGCTACAATGGTCAGGGTGGGACCAGACTGATGACAGGGGCCTGGAATTCCATCCAGGTCTCCCACATCAGTGACAGGGGACCAAATATTTTTTCCATCTTCTGCTGCTTTCACAGGTGCTGGGACTTGAGCAGTGCCCATGTGGGATGCAGGCATTACAGGTGGAGGATTAACCTGCTTTTCCACAAAGCCAACCTCTCCTCTTAATATCTTGTTAAGATCTGTGACATCTGTAAGGCTAATTCTATTTCATTTGTGAAATTTGTTATTTGTGTTGCTTTCCTGTTTTTCTCTTAAACACTTCTATCAGATACGAATTTTGTCAATGTTGTCACATCCTGGTTGGGGAGCTGCTTCCCCTAGTCTATGGACTTGTTGTTCAGCATAGAAATAGAGAGAAGAGGGCAGCATTGTGACATATTGGGTTAAGCTACCACCTCTGATGCCAGCACCCTATATGGGTGCCAGTTCATGTCCTGGAAGCTCCACTTCTGATTCAGCTTTCTTCTTGCTAGTGTGCCTGGGAAAGCAGGATAAGACAGCTCAAGTACTTGGCACCCTGTACACACATGGGAGACCAAGAAGCTTCTGGCTCCTGGCTTGTGCTTCACCCAGCCCTTGCTGTTGTGGCCAGTTGGGGAGTGAACCAGCACATGGAAGAACTCTCTGTCTCTCTCATTCTCTCCCAATACCCAACACTAACTTTCAAATAAATAAATAGCTATTTAAAAAAAGAAATAAGGAGAAAAGTCCAAGAGAGAGTACAAGAGTGAGAGCAAGCTTATTTGCAATAAATGACAGAAGCTTGCACATGTTGGGGAAGGGACTTGGAGTTGGCAATCCATTGCCTCCAGGGGGTTGGTCTGTTTTATGCTATTTCTTCTTCCCCTCTCTTATGTGTTATGTACTAATCCCTTACCTAGTGCATGTAGTAGAGGTCATGTTTGGGTTGGCTTCCCTGTCTCTGTCCAGGAGTACAGAAGGGATAAGTAATTGGATCCCCTTCCTCTGTGCAGGAAGTGTTGGTAATTGACTAATATTTTCCATATCCTTGTCTTAGGTGCCATATCATCCCTCTTCCTCTCTTTGGTCTATTCTAAATTGTGCTTTGTTACATTTTGTTTTTCCCTAGAGAGGTAGAATTTTTCTGGAATTTTCCCAAAGTCTACTCTTTTCTCTAACCCTGCTTCAGCGTCCCTCTTGCCCTACAATATGATTTAAAACTTTGTTCTTGCTTATTAGTTTCTGCCGTACATTTTTACTACAGGTATTTCATGGATGTTTACTATTCTTTTTTTTCTTCGCATTTATTCTATGCTATTTTAGGATGCTCATTTTAGTTCTTAAGAAGAAAACCAAAATGAAGAGCTTTCAGTCTTCTGTTCTAATGTATTCACTTGAGGCTAAAAATTTCCTCTAAGCACTGCCTTAAATAACACCTCATATTCCTTCTTATGTTCCAGGTCCTGTACCTGCAGACCCTGTCTGCCTCCCAGTTTCTCTATCCCCTTGTGCCTGTAGCTATGCTAACAGATTTATACATCCAACATTGTGCCTAAAATCCCAATATTTGCTATCCAGTATGACCATCTCCTATAACTCTGACCCATGCTCATCCTTGCATTTTTCTTACTTTAAAATCTTGTCTGTCTATAGCCCAGGTAAGTTTTCAAAAGTTTCTCAAAAGGACTCAAACCAGCACCCATATGAGATGTCAACACTGCAGGTGGTGACTTTACCTCCATGCCACCGTGCTGGCCCTGACCAAAAAATTTTAAAAGCATGATAGTCATGAGAGCTAGGAAATTCCCTTAGGTATTGTGTTATTTTTTTATTGAATGTTTTAGAAGTAATAGCTCCCTTCGAGCACTTTAGCAAACTGAGAGAACTTGCTGAGATGAAGCTGTTTCCAGGCTTTCCTGTAAAGTTAGCTATACCTCTGCCCGGTGCTGTGGTGTAGCAGGTAAAGCTGCCATCCATGGTGTCGACATCTCATATGGATGCTAGTTCAAGACCCAGCTGCTCCACTTCCAATTAGCTCTGTGCTATGGCCTGGGAAAGCAGTGGAAGATGGCCCAAGTCCTTGGGCCCCACATGGGACACCCAGAAGAAGCTCCTGGCTTCTGGCTTTAGATCAGCCCAGTTCTGACCATTGCAGCAATTTGGGGGGTGAACCAACAGATGGAAGACCTTTTTTTCTTTCTCTGACTTTCTATAACTCTACCTTCCAAATAAACAAATAAATCTTTATAAAAAAAAGTCCTTGGGGCCGACACTGTGGCACAGCCAGTAAAGCTGCCACCTACAGTGCTGGCATACCATATGGGCACCAGTTTGAGTCCTGTCTGCTCCACTTCTGATCAAGCTCTCTGCTATAGCCTGGGAAGCAGTAGGAAATGGGCCAAGTCTTGGGCCCTGCACGTGAGTGGGAGACCCAGGAGAATCTCCCGAATCCTGGATTTGGATCAGCCCAACTTCAGTCACTGCAGCCATCTGGGGAGTGAACCAGCAGATGAAAGACCTCTTTCTCTCTGTCTCTTTGCCTCTGCCTCTCTGTAACTCTGCCTTTCAAATAAATAGATAAATGTTTTTTTAAAAAGTCCTTGTTATGTTCATGGTAAGGTATTGTTAGCATGCTTAAAGAGAGTCCTCTTCCAAATCTCAGCAATTTAAACAAAATCCAAATGTTTAAAATTGCTTCCTAGTAAGTGCATACCAGTTTGATTATTGTATTTGTTTTTAATGGAATAAGGATGTACTGATGTCAGTTTTAAAAAACAACCTACATATTTTGGAAAATCCTACATAATGTATTTACTATTTTCAAAATAAAGTATTATTTTATATGCTAACAGACTATATTTGTTGCAAGCTAAGTCTAGAAGCATGTGTTGGTGCTATGTTGTACTAGGTTAGGCCTTCACCTGGGGTATTATCATCCTATATGGTTGCTGGTTCCTGTACCAGCTGCTCTTTTTCCAATTCAGTTCTCTGCTAATGGCCTGGGAAAGCTGTGGAAAATGGTTCAAGTGCTTGGGTCCTACACCTTCATGGGAGACCCAGAAGATCCTGGATCCTGGCTTTGGAATGGCCCAGCTCCAGCTATTGCAGTTATTTGGGGGAGTGAATATGCAAATTTAAAACCTTTGTCTCTCCCTCTCTCTGCCTGCAACTCTACATATGTTATAATACATAACAGCCATAAAGTGTCATGTTGTATTAAAGAGTTTAGTTAAATGTTTTTTCTTTTTAAAGCCTTAGAATGAATTTTACCTATTTCACATCCAATAAGTCCTTTATTCAGGAAGAAGGGTGGAGGGCAGGAAAAATTGTGGGAATAACTTGATCCCATTCCCTGATAAGCTCCTGTATGAATATAGACTGTGTACTCAGCTCTTTCCTGAGATGTCCACTTGATCTATCAGGAGTATTTCAGCCCCCTTAGTCCTTTGCTGAGATGCACATCTGAGCAGTCAAGTGTGTACTCTCAATTAAACTGTGTAACTTTGCTTATACCTGTCTGAATGGCTGAGTACTCTCTCAGATTCTGTCTAGAGAGGGGTCCATCCATTCTGACAAATTCTCTACCCATTAATTCTTGCTATCTTCCTTACCACTACTCTCTTACATCTGTTCAAAGTCCACATTATGTTTATGGGTAATGCTTTTAGTATTGTATGTAAAACTAATTTTTGTACAGAATTCTTATATATTTTATTCTTACATATCTGTGCTTTCTACTTTTTTTAAAATACAAGTTTATTCAGCATGTTTGTGCTTGTTTTTCTAAAAATTTATTTGTTTGAAAGGCAGAGTTATACACAAAGAAAGGGCAAGAGAGAGAGAGAGAGAGAGACCTCTCATCTGCTGATCCACTATCCAAATGGCTGCAACAGCTGGTGCTGGGCCGATCCAAAGCCAGGAGCCAAGAACCTCTTCTAGATCTCCCATGTGAGTGGCAGAGGCTCAGAGACTTGGGCCAATTTCTGCTGCTTCCCCAGGTGTATTAGCAGGAAGCTGGATTGGAAATGGAGTATCCAGGACTCAAATCAGTGTTCGTATGGGATGCCAGCACTGTAGGCACCTACTTTGACCTGCTAAACCACAGATCTGACCCCTTATTCACTAGAGTGACTTCATGTGTTATTTGCACAGTATGCATCTTTTGATTTTTCCCTTATTATCATCTATTTGCATTTTCACTATTTTTGTAGACTAAATTACCTGTACCAGGCTGCCTCTGTCCCTTTGACAAAGATTAGTAAAATAATAAGTATTTGAGACCATTTATACCTTGTCACTTACCTACATGTCTATTCTTTGTCCAACATTATGAACTTTCTTTAGATTTATTTATTTGAAAGGTGTCGCTCCCCCTCTTTGTGGAGGAATGACACTAAACCCTGCGCTGTTCTTTTGTCTGCTCGGCCCTTCCTGGGTTTGCTGCTGGTCCTTCCCGGGTTGGCTGCCGACCCCTCCACCTCCGTGGAGGGGCGGTACCCCCTGCCACTTTCCCCACTTCCGCGGAGGAGTGGCATACCGCCGACCGGCTCTCTCGGGGACTGCTCAGGTGTTCCTTCAGATGTTCCTCATGCATGTTGTCTCTCTCCTCCTTTATAGTCCTCTTCCTCCAATCCCAACTCTGCTGCCCACACGCCGAGCACGCTGCTCTCCTCCAATCAGGAGCAGGATCAGCTCCTGCAGCTTATCAGTTGAACTGGCGAGAGGCAGCTGCGTAGAGGTTGTTTGGTCTCTCTCTCAGTGCCATATTGTGGGAGAGCAGATGCATAGAATAAGTCTTAATTCCAGTAACTTAGTCTAGTCTCAGTTGCTCCCCACAGAAAGGTAGAGTTTTAGAGAGAGAAAGAGAGAGATCTTTATCCACTGGTTCACTCCCCAAATGGTTGCAATGGCCATAGCTGGGCTTATCCAAAGCCAGGATCCGCCGGCGCCGTGGCTCAATAGGCTAATCCTCCACCTTGCGGTGCCGGCACACCGGGTTCTAGTCCCGGTCGGGGTGCCGGATTCTGTCCCGGTTGCCCCTCTTCCAGGCCAGCTCTCTGCTATGGCCAGGGAGTGCAGTGGAGGATGGCCCAGGTGCTTGGGCCCTGCACCCCATGGGAGACCAGGAAAAGCACCTGGCTCCTGGCTCCTGCCATCGGATCAGCGTGGTGCTCCGGCTGTAGCAGCAGCCATTGGAGGGTGAACCAATGGCAAAGGAAGACCTTTCTCTCTGTCTCTCTCTCTCACTGTCCACTCTGCCTGTCAAAAAAAAAAAAAAAAAAGCCAGGATCCAGGAGCTTCTTCTGTCTCCCACCTGGGTACAGGGGCACAAGGAGTTGGGCCATCTTCCACTGGTTTCCTAGGCACATCAGCAGGGTGCTGGATTGGAAATAGAGCAGCAGGGATCTGAGCAGGTGGCCATATGGGATGCCAGCACTACAGATGGAGGCTTTACCCACTAAGCCACAGTGCTGGCCCCATATTCTTGATGATTGTATGTTTAGATTAAAGCATAAAATTAGGAATTGTAGATTCCTCAAATTTGCTTTTATTTTTTATTTTCCAGACTTCTCAAGGGTGAAAAATAGCTTTTAATTGTCTACAGAATAGCTTACTGAGATTATTGTTGAGATTGTACTGAATCTATTGCTGAAACTTGGAAGTATTTACATCTTAATAATATATCATTTGATCAATAAAAAGACATATATACACAAATTGATTTAAATTTTCTTCTTTCAATAGATTTTCAAAAAAATTTCCACACACATCTATATAAACTTGATGAATTGATGCTTCAATAATTCTATTATTTTTATTCTCAATTATTCTTTTTTATTCTCACTTTTTTGTTTTGTTATTTTTGGTTTATTGTAAATTTTTGTGTTATTTGAAATTCAAATTGTCCATGTCTGGTATATATAGTATTATTTTACTTTCTATATTGCCAGTTAAGTTGGTTTCCTGTAATTTCCATCAAGTCTCATCATATATGAAATAATGGGATGTATTTCTGTCTGAATTTCCAAAATAATGTCAGTGGATTGTCAGAAAAATGAATTTTAATGATTTAGTGAGAGAACATGAAGTGCCCATGACTGCCACTTCACCAAATCCTCTTGCTTTCCTATTCTATGTGTCACAGCTGCTAGAGGGGATGCTAACCTGCCTTTTCTGCCTGCTGTGGCTTGCATGCATGCACTTGGTATGAGACAGTCATGGTATCCCTTCTTTTTGTTGAATTCTCCCTGAAGTGGATTAAGGGTTTCATCTCATTGGACACAATTCAGGCAGACATATCTAGAATGGCTGGTCTGAAATTAGGTTGGTGTATACTGATTTGTGAAAGCCACATGGGAGTTCAGTTTAAATGCAGGTGCGGTCTCCTTTCAGATATTCAAAAACAAAAATATAATATTGTGTTCAAATGTCACAACTATAGAGAAAACATGTCCAGAAATAAAGAATTTAAACCTATTATTGAGTAGCATGATCATGCAGAACAGGCAGTTTTTCTTTTAAAAGATTTATTAATTTATTTGAAAGTCAGCTTTACACACAGAGAGAAGGAGAGGCAGAGAGAAAGAGAGAGGGGTCATTTGTTCATTTGGCTCACTCCCCCAACTGGTTGCAATGGCCAGAGCTGTGTGATCTAAAGCCAGGAGCCAGGAGCTTCCTCCAGGTCTTCCCATGTGAGTGCAGGAGCCCAAGGGCTTGGGCCATCTTCTATGCTTTCCCAAGCCATAACAAAGAGCTGGATCAAAAGTGGAGCAGCTGGGACTCAAACCAGTCCCCATATGGAATGCTGGCACTGCAGACAGTGGCTTTACCTTCTACACTACTGTGCCAGCCCCAGAACAAGCATGTATAACATAGCAAGTTAGAATATTGGATTTTGAATATGAATTCACATTAGGGTATGCTTTATATTGTAGGAGTTTCTGGATAGAGGTTATGGGCAAACACAATACTTGTGTTACATAGATACTTAGGCATGAAGATAAATTTTTCATTACCTACACAATCATATTATTGAAAAAAAATAGAGATAAAGGATGGAAAAAGAAAGCAGAGGAGTCATATGTGATTTTTTTTCAGGGCCCATATAAATAGTGACACTTTGGTAAGGGATTTTTCATGAGATTGTTTTAAGGAAAGAAATTTTTCTGAAAAGGAAACTCAAATGTAGCACACACTTATTTTCTATGATATTTCTGCTTAAGCAAAGTGCTTATGCATGTATTACTTTCTTGTAAATTCAAAATTATCGGACAGTTCATCGGGAAAAACAACAGGAGAAAGTCGAAAAATTGATTTAGAGTTCATTTTTCTTTTACAATGTAGACTGATTGACAAAATATTTTTAAAATAAATGTAACCCTTGATATTGTAGAAATATTGCCATATTGGAAATGTGAGAAATATGGGAAATACTTATATATAGTAAAAACACAAAAAGACACACACACACACACACACATAAACTGTACACATACTAGGGTCCATTCTTATCTTTAGGGGGAAAGGACTCAAAGACAAATGTCTCCCCAGTTCTTTAACTCAGAACTACTCTCAGTGGTTCACACATATTACTGATGAGTAAACTTGTTTTCCATGAATAGAAATTGAGAAATTTGTCAATTGTACTCTATGGAGCATTTAAGTGACCATACCATAAACTCTCAAATGCAATGGTGTGTTGGAGATGTTTCCTGGATATTGTTCCTGACCATGTGGGCAGTGACAGCCACAGGAGAGTTAAAGGTACTTCAGCTGACAGATCTGTTACTTGGAGGCTCCACAAAGGAATCAATGACATCTTTGTGCAACTTGAGGGCTCGGCTGCTCCTCTCCTGATCCACCTCTCTGCTATGGCCTGGGATAGCAGTAGAAGATGGCCCAAGTCCTTGGGCCCCTGTACCCATGTGGGAGACCTGGAAGAAGTTCCTGGCTCCTGGTTTCTGGCTTTGGATTGGTGCATTTCCAGCTGTTGTGGCCAACTGGGGAGTGAACCATCGGATGGAAGATCTGTCTCTCTCTCTCTGCCTCTCCTCTCTCTGTAATTGAGACTTTCAAATAAATAAATAAATCTTTAAAAAAAATCAAATAACCCAGCATACAGGCTTTAAGAGTACCTGAAGATGTAGAAAGAGAGAATGGAATAGAAGGCCTATTTTGTGAAATAATCACAGAAAACTTCCCCAATTTGGAGAAAGAAAGGGATGCCAAGTACATAGAACACATATGAAGCATTACCTGAAAAGATCTTCACCATGACACATTGTAGTCAAACTTTCCACAGTAAGGCATAAAGAAAACATTCTAAAACGTGCATGAGAGAAATGCCAGATTGTTTTCAGAGGATCTCCAACTACACTCACAGATGATTTCTCATCAGAAACACTACAGGCTAGGAGAGAATGGCAAGATATATTTCAAGTCTTAAGAGAAATAAACTGTCGAGCCAGAATATCATGCCCTGCAATGCTCTTATCTAATAATGAAGGTGAAATTAAGACCTTTAATAACAAACAGAAATTGAAATAATTTGTCATTTCTCATAGAGCCTTACAAAATATGCTAAAGAATTTGCTACACACAGAAATACAAAAAGAAAGCTATCATCATGAATAAATGTGATGGCAGAAAATTCCCCAATAAAAGTATGAAAGAAATCCAAAGTAAATGACAGGAATATTCATGGAAAATGGCAGGGACAACAAGTTACTTATAAATAGTTACTTTGGATGTAAAGGACTCCACTCTCCAGTTAAATGATACAGGATGGCTAAATGGATTTTTTTTTTAAAAAGACCAATCTATTTTCTGCCTACAAGAAAGACATCTCATTAACAAAGATACATGAAGACCAAAAGGATGGAAAAAGATATCTGATGCTAATGAAAAGGAAAAAATGCAGATTTAACCATCTAATATCAGAGAAAATAACCTTTAACACAAAAATGGTTAAAAGAGACAAAGAAGAGCACTATGTAATGATTAAGAGATCAATTCAACAGAAAGATGTGACTATAATAAATGTATATGCACCTAATGACAGGAAACCTGTCAGGTTATTTAAAAGAACTGCTAGTGGATCTAAATGGAGACATAGAGTCCAATACAACAGTAACAGGTGAATTCAACACCCAATTTCATCTGTGGATAGATCAATCAGACAGAAAATCAACAAATAAACAACAAAGCTAATTGACACTATGGACCAAGTGGACCTATCTGATATCTACAGAACTTTCCACCCCACAGTTGCAGAATACAGATTCTTACCATCAGTGTGGTGAATTTTCTCCAGGATAGACCATACACTAGGCTATAAAGCAAGTCTCAGCAAATTCAAAAAAATCAAAGTCATACCCTGCATCTTCTCTGATCACAATGGAATGAACTAGATCATATACAAACACATGGAGATTGAATAACATGCTCCTGAATGAATACTGGGACATAGAAGAAATCGAAAAACTCCAGGAGACAAATGAAGACAAAATACACCATATAAAAACTTATGGGACACAGCAAAAGCAGAGTTAAGAGGCAAGTTCATAGCAGTTGGTGCCTACATCAAGAAACTGGGAAGTCACCAAATAAATGAGCTGTGGATGCATCTCAAGGACCTAGAAAAACAACAAATTAAAGTCCAATTTAGTAGGAAGAAATAAATAAGTAAAGAAGAAATAAACAAAATTGAAACAAAAAAAAAAACACAAAAGATTAAGGAAATGAAGAACAGGTTTTTTTTTTTTTTTTGAACAAATAAATAAAATTGACCTGCCAATGGCCTATATAACCAAAGAAAAGAGGGAGAGGACTCAGATAAATAAAATCAGCCATGAAAAAGAAAATGTAGATATGGTCACCCTATAAATAAAAAGAGTGATCAGGAGTTATTACAATGAGTTATATACAAACAAATGAGGAAACCAAAAAGAATAGGCCCAAGTCTAGGAGAAGACAGTTAAAAATGAAGTGGAAAGAGTGCAGTCTCGGGGAAGAGTTAGGGAGAGAACAGCAGAGGAAACTACACAAATTGGAGGAACATAATGGAACTACTTAGAGGGCAAGGACATGCACAACTTAGGAGTCCAGCAGCAGAAAGCCTCTGCACCAGTGTTGGAGAGTGAAGTAAGACCAGACTTCAGCAGCACAAGCCACTGGAAAAAGAGGTGTAGGAAAAGCCTAGAAGGAATTCAGCTTGGAGCCCTGATAGTGTACCTGTCAAGCCAGAGAAAAAAAGACAAAGGGGGGCATATTTTCTCTCTCCCTGATCATGCTGCAAAGGCGTGTAACAAGCTGACACCAAGAAAGTGCCATTTTGGACATATGTAACACCTGTGCCAGCTTGTGTCCACTCCCAGCAACCAGCCAAGCAGACTCCTGAGTGTGGTGGGGAGAACAGACAGGGAGCTGGGTGCTCATGACTGTGGGAGGCTTGTTTATGCGGACTGTGAAAACACTGAGGCTTCGTGGGAGGACTCAGGGTGTAGCTGAGGCAAGAGCAGTTACTTGTGGGAGGCTCCACATGATCAGGGCTCCCTGGTTACCTGGCAAAGGACATTGCTGGGGAATCTGAGCTTACACTGAAGACTGTCCAGATCCTTTGGGTGGTTCTTGTGGCAGAATGGACAAATAATATACTCACTGGGGCTAGCACCCAGGCACTGGCCTCTTTCGAGGTGAGGAGCTCAGCTAAGTCTATGCAAACAGACAAGAAGAAACCTCCCCTCTGATTAAAAATGAAAAGGAGATTTACCACACCAAACCTGGATGTGTCACCTCAGACACACCCTTCACCCTGGAGTACAGAACAGAGCTCCCTGGCCATACCCACCAGACACCTCTAGATATTCCCTGAAAGCAGACACTAGTCACTCAGACACAGCTCAAAGACAAAAGCCACCACACCAAAAAAGAAAAAAAAAGAACAAGTATCTCCACAAATGCCAAAAATAAATGCACCAATTCAAGAAACAAGAATAAGGAAGGCAACATGACACCCCCCAAAGAATACAACACCTCAAACCTAGATTGTAAAGATGATGAGATTGAAGAAATGCCAGAAATGCAATTCAAACAATTAATCATAGGATTACTTAGGAGTAATCAAATGCAAATTCATGAACTAATGAAATCCATACATGATATGAAAGAACATTTCTGCCACAAAATTGGGATTCTAAAGAGAAATCAAAATGAAATATTAAAAGTGAAGATTTCAATAGAACAGATAATACTCACAGTGGAAATCATTAACAGAATTGGGGAAACAGAAGAAAGAATATCCAACTTAGAAAACAAAGAACAGGAAATTATATAGTCACACCAAACACAAGAAGAATAAATTAGAAAACTAAAAAATACGATTGGAAATCTACAGGATACAATCAAATGATCCAACATATGGATTCTAAGAGTTCCTGAAGGTGTGGAAAAAGAGAAAGAATTAGAAGGCCTTTTTGGGGCCAGCGCTGTGGCACTGTGGGTTAAATCCCCAGCCTGCTGTGCCAGCATCCCATATGGGCACTAACTTGAGTCCCAGCTGGTCCTCTTCTGATCCAGCTCTCTTCAATGGCCTGGGAAATCAATAGAAGATGGCCCAAATGCTTGGGCCCCTGCATCCATGTGGAGACCCAGAAGAAGCTCCTGGCTCCTATTTCCAGGCTCCTGGCTTTGGATCAGCTCAGCTCTGCCCATTGCAGTCATCTGGGGAGTGAACCAGTGGAATGGAAGACTTCTTTTTCTCTGGCTCTTCCTCTCTCTCTGTAACTGACTGTTAATGGACAACTTAATACATTATCCCTCCTAGTATTTTTTTTGTCTGTTCTACTTAATATGACTGGTTTAATTCTGAAATTATCACACAGTTATTCTTAAGTGTTGAAAATTAACTGAAATGTGATCCCTGTTAAACATAAAAGTGGGAATAAGAGAGGGAAGAGATGTATAACTTGGGGCATGCTCGGGCTGACTTGCCCCAATTGGTAGAGTTGGAAACATACCAGGGGATTCCAGTTCAATCCCATCAAGGTGGCATGTGCCAATGCCATCTCACTAGTCCAAGTGATCAATTTCAGTTCACAATTGATCATAATGAAAGGACTAAGAGTCAAAGGGATCACATAAACAAGTCTAGTACCTGCTAACACTAACCGATAGAATAAATAAAGGGGAGAGTGATCCAACATGGGAAGTGAGATACTCAGCAGACTCATAGAATGGCAGATGTCCTAAATAGCACTCTGGCCTCAGAATCAGCCCTAAAGGCACTCGGATCTGGCTGAAAAGCCCATGAGAGTATTTCAGGCATGGAAAGCCAAGACACTCTGGCAAAAAGATCTCTGTGAGTGAGATCCCAGTGGAAAGAACAGGTCTTCAAAGAGGGAGATGCCTTTCTCTGAAGGGAGGAGAGAACCTCCACTTTGACTATGACCATGTCTAAACAAGATAAGAGTCGGAGAACTCAAGGGGCTTCCATAGCCTTGGAAACTCATGACTGGAGCATAGGGAGATTACTGATGCCATAAACAGGAGTATCAATTTGTAAAGTCAACAACAGGAGTCATTGTGCACTTACTCCTCATGTAGGATCTCTGTCCTTAATGTGCTGTACATTGAGGCTATTGTGGTCCAGAAGCTGTACTCTGGAAATTTATACTCAAACAGAATATTTCACTTTGTGTTTCTATGGGGGTGCAAACGGTTGAAATCTTTACTTAATGTACACTAAACTGATCTTCTGTAAAAAAAAAAAAAAAGAAAGAAAGAAATTATCATTCCCAACTTGACTCTCACTGGGATTAAACATGACAATAGGTCTGATCTGATTTCATCATCATTTAAAAAATCATCTATTATTTCTCACTTTATGTCTCTGTGTGGGAGCAAACTGTTGAAATCCTTACTTAAGGTATACTAAGCTGATCTTCTGTATATTAAGATAATCGAAAATGAATCTTGATGTGAATGGAAGGGGAGAGGGAGTGGGAAAGGGGAGGGTTGTGGGTGGAAGGGACGGTGTGGGGGGGGGGAAGCCATTGTAATCCATGAGTCGTACTTTGGAAATTTATATTCATTAAATAAAAAAATAAATAAATAAATAAAATAAATCTTAAAAAAAAACAAGTCCCAAAGGGACAAATGCCATATGTTCTCTCTGATTTGTGAGAACTAATAGAGCACCTAACAGGAAATCTGTAGAAGTGAAATTGACACTTTGAGGAGTGATGACTTGAACAGCTCTTGTCTTGACTGTTGAGCAACGAGTTTTTTTCCTTAATAGAGAATGGGACTGGGAAGGAAAAGGGAGGAGAAGGTGGGGTGGGAGTGTGAGTGGTAGGGGGCTATGGTGGAAAGAATCACTATATTCCTAAAGTTGTACTTATGAAATTTGTATTCATGAAATAAAAGGTTCCTTTGGGGAAAAAAAAAAAAAAAAAAACAAAGATTCCTAGACAATCTACCAAAATTGAGTCATGAAGACATAGAACACATAAACACACCAATAACCAGGACAGAGATTGAATCAGTAGTAAAGACCCTTTCAACAAAGAAAAACCAGACATTTAAAGAATAACTAATTCCAACTATTCCCAATTTATTCAAAACAATCGAAAGGGAGAGTATTCTTCCAAACACTTTCCATGAAGCTGGCATTACCTTAATTCCTAATTCAGAAAAAAAAGAATAATAGGAGAGGAGGCAAGATGGCAGAATAGGAAGGGAGCACACTGATAGTCCGGGGAGAGACAGTTTAATAAAAGTGGAGATACTGCAGGCTCAAGGAAGAGTAGGGGAGGAAACAGCAGAAGAAACTCTTCCAGAACTAGTGATTCACAGTGGACCTGCGTGGAGAGCGTGGGAGCCCACAGTTCGGGACACCAGCGGCACACTCAACACACCAGCGCTGGAACACGAGGTGAGCCGAACCTCAATAGCCCGAGACACCGGCAGGCAAGCGGAGAGAGGAGACTAGAGGGAATGACCCCCGGGGGGGAAGTTCACCAGGCTAACTGGAAGAGAGAGAGAGAGAGAGAAAAAGGTGACTGGTACAGACACGGGTTTCTCTCTCTCCACTCACCTCTCAAGGGCGAGCAAGACAAAGAGCAGGCGCCATCTTGGACATACGTCATAAGCAGAGCGACCTCAGGTCTGCACCGGCCCTGAGCCTAGCAGAAAAACCTGACTCTGGGTGGGGCTAATTAACAGGAGATTAGGACCTAGTAAATTTGTGGTGCTACTGAACTGAGACTGTGAAAAAAGAGACGGTGGGGGAGAGAACTCACGGAATTCATGTGAGTACTCTCCAGAAATACTACAATTCCGTAACTTTGGCAACCCAGTGGGAGACTGAAGGAGAATCTGAGCCCACCCTGAGGGCCGAACAGATTCCCTGTGTGGTCCTTGGGAAAGAGCTTCCAATCTCTGGCTCCTGTGGGTATATCATTTGCCTGCTAACTACCTCCAACTTCGTTCAGCTGTGTGGAATTACTTCCCTTTTGAATCAAGAAAAGAAAGAGAGAGAGAGAGAGAGATCTACCACGCCTAACCTGGGAGTGTCACCTTTGGCACACCAAACAGAGCTCTCAGGCCACACCCATCTCAAGCCTCTAAGGCTCCATCAAAAACAGACAGTCCACTTAATCTAGAGTCATAGTATAACAAGAAAAAGCACCACAGTGAAGAAACCAAATATCTCCAATATGCCAAATAACAAACGCAAAAACCGAGGTAATAAAAACAAGGAAGTCACCATGACACCCCCAAATGAAAAAGACACCCCAATTCAAGATTATGAAGATGATGAGATAGAAGAAATGCAAGGAGCAGATCTCAAACAATTGATAAGAACATTAAGAAGTTCTCAAAAACAAATTCTTGAACTACAGAAATCCTTAATGGACAAGATAGAATATCTCTCTCGAGAAAATGAAATATTTTTTTTTGAAACACTCCAAGGCCAATTTATTTTTAAAAGGGGCTTTGTGTTATCCTATGGTTTGTTTGCCTTTTTTGTTGTATAATCATACAACCTCTGAAAATTACGTAAGTTGTAATGATCTAATACTATTAATAGCCATTCAGAAAAAACTTTCCCTCCCTCCCAACAATCATCCAGGGGGAATTAAAAGTCCTGAAAAGAGGCCAATTCAACATGGCCTCTACCCTGGTAGAAACAAAAAGCAAGAAGATGAGAAGAAAACGTAAAATGACTAGGAGGTGTTGCCAGTGTCTCTCAGGAGTGGGGCCCTGGCTGCCGCCTGGGGTCGTGAAGGCAGAGCCTACAGCATGCAGCCTGGCAGTCAGGAGACCTTGCAGCCACGTCTTCCTCACCCCAGCACGTCCACGTCCCAGCCTAGGTGTCATGGAAATCCTTCAGCAGGGTTCTCCTCCGCTGCTCTGCTATATGCATCTGGTTCTCCAAGTCCCCTCGGTCATAGCTGTCAGCACGCTCCACTTTCCATGACAGATTTTTGATCTCAGCCTCCAGCTGAGCCTGCTGGTATTCAAACAGCTTCTTCCTGGGTCCAGACTCCATGTAGTACGCATAGGGATAGGTGTATTGCAGAGTGTACTGACACTTGGCCAAGAGCTTGGCAGCGTTCTGTAGATACTGCCAGTCGATCCACGTCCCCAGGTTATTCATAACCCTCTCTTGAATCTTTTCATGAATCCGCTGGTATGTCTGCGCCTCTAGCTGCAAGCTTTTGTTGTGGTTTTCCCACCTCTCAAAGTAGAACAAGTACTTCTTGAGGGCCTCCCTGGCCTGGGCTTGCTGGCTTTGGTTGACAATGTCAGGATTCTCCTTGTACCGACTGCACTCATAGTATTCACTGCCATGAGTCTTCCAGTCTCCTAGACACATCCAGCAGAAGTCGTGTTTACACTTGGAGCATTGCATGTGATTGCAGCCTCCATTCTTCTCAATGCGGATGTTGCACTTGGGACAGTCTTTAGTGTGGGCACTAATGTAGTTGGCCATTTCAGAGTCGTCTGCACACTTCGTGAGCCATTTCCGGATTGTGGCGCAGTCTGTGGGGGCGTGATACATCTGACGACACTTGAAACAGAAGACTTCGTTGCACCGATTGCACTGCACTCGGCGAGCTCTAGGCTCCTGTACTCGAATAACCATGGGACAGTCTGCACCAGGACACAGCTGGAGCTGGTAATGACTCTCCACATAGTCCCAGA
Source organism: Oryctolagus cuniculus (assembly GCF_051225735.1). Taxonomy (NCBI): domain Eukaryota; kingdom Metazoa; phylum Chordata; class Mammalia; order Lagomorpha; family Leporidae; genus Oryctolagus; species Oryctolagus cuniculus. Next base: position 99,471,348 of record NC_142868.1, read on the forward strand.
AGAGGTAGGACCTGTATTTGTCTCTCAGTTCTTCATTGGGAAGCAACGGAAACACAAAGTCCTCTGGTGTACGAAGTGGACAGTCCTGAGCCAGCAGCTGCGGCAAAACTGGTGCTGACAGGCCAAAGAAAGTAGGTTTTCCTTCCGCACAAACTGCATACACACTGCACAGTGGTGAGGGGGATGGGCTGTGGGGACATGTTTTGATGGATTAGGTTGAACTCGGGCTTCAACAAGCAGTTGAGCATAATTGGACTTGTATCTGTCCAAAATCTCTGAGACTTGCCAGTGGAAATTAACTAATATAAGTTTAGCAACTGAATGAGATACCTTTAGGACAGAGGCTAAGCTGGTCATGTGCTCCTTGAGGGCGCCTTCGGACTCCTTGTAGGTCAAGCAGGTGAACTGGTACTCCTCAGGATCAAAGGCATCGGCCCCCTGCTGCTCCACATCACTGGCTACTCCCACATAATAGTCCTCTATGTCCCCAGGGTCCTCATCCTCTTCCTCTTCCTCCTCTTCACAATTTGGGTCATAGTCCTCTTCATTGCTGTCAGACCCCTGGCTATTCATGTCCACGGACATCTTAGCATCCAGCCAAGTTGCAGATCAGAAAGCAGTTGCTTTGTCCCCCTCCCCCAAAATTTACCGCTTTCTCAAACGCATTAGTGTTTTTTTGTCTTCTGTAATTCTTGAAGATCTTTCAAATAAATGTCATCCAAGTATTCTGTCATATGATTTCCATCGGAAACCACGGCCCTGTGGCCGCTGAGCCCAAACAGGCCAGACCACTTCGGGCCTGGCCAGCACGGTGGGATCGCAGCGCAGCGTCGGCGGAGGTGGCGGGCCGACGACGTTCGGGCCCGCGCTGCTTCCTCCGGCTGAGAAAATGAAATATTAAGGAGGAATCAAAATGAAATGAAACAACTAGTACAACAGGAAACTGTGATAGTGACGAGAAATCATAATGAAGTGAAGAATTCAATAGATCAAATGACAAACACATTAGAGAGCCTTACAAACAGAATGGGTGAAGCAGAAGAGAGAATATCGGACTTAGAAGACAGAGAACAGGAAAGGATACAGTCAGACCAAAGAAAAGAAGAGGAAATTAGAAATCTAAAACATATTGTCGGGAATCTTCAGGATACTATTAAAAAACCCAACATTCGGGTTCTAGGAGTTCCTGAAGGCATGGAGAGGGAGAAAGGATTAGAAGGCCTTTTTAGTGAGATATTAGCAGAAAATTTCCCAGGTTTCGAGAAGGACAGAGAAATCTTAGTACAGGAAGCTCACAGAACCCCTAATAAACACGACCAAAAGAGATCCTCACCACGACACGTTGTAATTAAACTCTCCACAGTGAAACATAAAGAAAAGATCCTAAAATGTGCAAGAGAGAAACATCAGATTACTCTCAGAGGATCTCCAATCAGACTCACAGCTGACTTCTCATCAGAAACCCTACAAGCTAGGAGGGAATGGCGAGATATAGCCCAGGTACTAAGAGAGAACAACAACCAGCCCAGAATATTATATCCTGCAAAGCTATCATTTGTGAATGAAGGTGAAATAAAGACTTTTCATTGCAAACAGAAATTGAAAGAATTTGTTGCCACTCGTCCAGCCCTGCAAAAGATGCTTAAAGATGTGTTACACACAGAAACACAGAAACACGGTCATCAATATGAAAGAAGGTAAAGGAAGGAAAGCTCACAGCAAAAGATCACAGGGAATTCAAAGCATATATTAGAACTTATCTTTGGCAAATGGCAGGGCAAAGTTACCACTTATCATTAGTCACATTGAATGTGAATGGCCTGAACTGTCCAGTTAAAAAACACCGATTGGCTGATTGGGTTAAGGAACAAAACCCATCTATTTGCTGCTTACAAGAAACACATCTTTCCAACAAAGATGCATACAGACTGAAAGTGAAAGGCTGGAAAAGATATACCATGCCAACAGAAATGAAAAAAGAGCGGGCGTAGCCATCTTAATATCGGACAACATAAACTTTACCACAAAAACTGTTAAGAGAGACAAAGAGTGACACTATATAAAATTAAGGGATAAATTCAACAGGAAGATATAACAATTATCAATGTATATGCACCTAATTACAGGGCACCAGTTTATTTAAAAGATTTGTTAAGGGACTTAAAGGGAGACTTAGACCACAATACAATAGTACTGGAGGACTTCAATACTCCACTCTCAGAAATAGACAGATCAACAGGACAGAAGATCAACAAGGATACAGTAGATTTAATTGACACTATAGCCCAAATGGATCTAACAGATATATACAGAACTTTCCATCCTACAGCTAAAGATTTTACATTCTTCTCAGCAGTACATGGAACCTTCTCTAGCATTGGCCACATACTAGGCCATAAAGCAAGTCTCAGCAAATTCAAAAGAATTAGAATCATACCATGCAGCTTCTCAGACCATAAAGGAATGAAGTTGGAAATTAGCAACTCAGGAATCCCTAGAGCATACGCAAACACATGGAGATTGAAAAAACATGCTCCTGAATAAACAATGGGTCATAGAAGAAAACAAAAGAGAAATCAAAAACTTTCTGGAAGTAAATGAGGATAACAGCACAACATACCAAAACTTATGGGATGCAGCAAAAGCAGAAATTGGAAAGGCACCAAACAGATGAGCTTTCAATTCACCTCAAGGATCTAGAAAACCTACAGCAAACCAGACCCAAATCTAGTAGGAGAAGAGAAATAATTAAAATCAGAGAAGAAATCAACAGGATTAAATCCAAAAAAAAAATTACAAAAAATCAGCCAAGCAAAGAGCTGGTTTTTTGAAAAAATAAATAAAATTGACACCCCATTGGCCCAACTGACTAAAAAAAGAAGAGAAAAGACCCAAATCAATAAAATCACAGATGAAAAAGGAAACGTAACAACAGACACCACAGAAATAAAAAGAATCATCAGAAACTACTACAAGGACTTGTATGCCAGCAAACAGGGAACCCTATCAGAAATGGATAGATTACTGGACACATGCCATCTACCTAAATTGAACCAGGAAGACATCGAAAACCTAAACAGACCCATAACTGAGACAGAAATTGAAACAGTAATAAAGGCCCTCCCAACAAAGAAAAGCCCAGGACCAGATGGATTCACTGCTGAATTCTACCAGACATTTAAAGAAGAACTGACTCCAATTCTTCTCAAACTATTCAGAACAATTGAAAAAGAGGGAGTCCTCCCAAATTCTTTCTATGAAGCTGGCATCACCTTAATTCCTATGCCAGAAAAAGATGCAGCATTGAAAGAGAATTACAGACCAATATCCCTGATGAACATAGATGCAAAAATCCTCAATAAAATTCTCGCCAATAGAATACAACAGCACATCAGAAAAATCATCCACCCAGACCAAGTGGGATTTATCCCTGGTATGCAGGGATGGTTTAATGTGCGCAATACAATCAATGTGATACACCACATTAACAGACTGCAGAAGAAAAACCATATGATTATCTCAATAGACGCAGAGAAAGCATTGGATAAATACAATATCCTTTCATGATGAAAATCTAAGCAAACTGGGTTTGGAAGGAACATTCCTCAATACAATCAAAGCAATCTATGAAAAACTCACGGCCAACATCCTATTGAATGGGGAAAAGTTGGAAGTATTTCCACTGAGATCTGGTACCAGACAGGGATGCCCACTCTCACCACTGCTATTCAATATAGTTCTGGAGGTTCTAGCCAGAGCTATTAGGCAAGAAAAAGAAATTAAAGGGATACAAATTGGGAAGGAAGAACTCAAACTATCCCTCTTTGCAGATGATATGATTCTTTATTTAGGGGACCCAAAGAACTCCACTAAGAGACTATTGGAACTCATAGAAGAGTTTGGCAAAGTAGCAGGGTATAAAATCAATGCACAAAAATCAACAGCCTTTGTATACACAGACAATGCCATGGCTGAGGAAGAACTTCTAAGATCAATCCCATTCACAATAGCTACAAAACAATCAAATACCTTGGAATAAACTTAACCAAGGACGTTAAGGATCTACTATGAAAATTACAAAACCTTAAAGAAAGAAATAGAAGAGGATACCAAGAAATGGAAAAATCTTCCATGCTCATGGATTGGAAGAATCAATATCATCAAAATGTCCATTCTCCCAAAAGCAATTTACAGATTCAATGCAATACCAAATGAAGATACCAAAGACCTTCTTCTCAGATCTGGAAAAAATGATGCTGAAATTCATATGGAGACACAGGAGACCTCGAATAGCTAAAGCAATCTTGTACAACAAAAACAAAAAGCTGGAGGCATCACAACACCAGATTTCAGGACATACTACAGGGCAGTTGTAATCAAAACAGCATGGTACTGGTACAGAAACAGATGGATAGACCAATGGAACAGAATTGAAACACCAGAAATCAATCCAAACATCTACAGCCAACTCATATTTGATCAAAAATCCAAAACCAATCCCTGGAGTAAGGACAGTCTATTCAATAAATGGTGCTGGGAAAATTGGATTTCCACATGCAGAATCATGAAGCAAGACCCGTACCTTACACCTTACACAAAAATTCACTCAACATGGATTAAAGTCTTAAATATATGACCTGACACCACCAAATTATTAGAGAGCATTGGAAAAACCCTGCAAGATATAGGTACTGGCAATGACTTCTTGGAAAACACCCCAGAAGCACAGGCAGTCAAAGCCAAAATTAACATTTGGGATTGCATCAAATTGAGAAGTTTCTGTACTGCAAAAGAAACATTCAGGAAAGTGAAGAGGCAACCAACAAAATGGGAAAATATATTTGCAAACTATGCAACAGATAAAGGGTTGATAACCAGAATCTACAAAGAAATCAAGAAACTCCACAAGATCAAAACAAACAACCCACTGAAGAGATGGGCCAAGGACCTCAATAGACATTTTCCAAAAGAGGAAATCCAAATGGCCAACAGGCACATGAAAAAATGTTCAAGATCACTAGCAATCAGGGAAATGCAAATCAAAAGCACAATGAGGTTTCACCTCACCCCAGTTAGAATGGCTCACATTCAGAAATCTACCAACAACAGATGCTGGCGAGGATGTGGGGAAAAAGGGACACTAACCCTCTGTTGGTGGGAATGCAAAGTGGTTAAGCCACTATGGAAGTCAGTCTGGAGATTCTTCAGAAACCTGAATATAACCCCGCCATTCAACCCATCCTTCCCACTCCTTGGAATGTACTCAAAGGAAATGAAATTGGCAAACAAACAAGCCGTCTGCACATTAATGTTTATTGCATCTCAATTCACAATAGTTAAGACCTGGAACCAACCTAAATGCCCATCAACAGTAGACTGGATAAAGAAATTATGGGACATGTACTCTATAGAATACTATACAGCAGTCAAAAACAACGAAACCCGGTCATTTGCAACAAGATGGAGGAATTTGGAAAACATCATGCTGACTGAATTAAGCCAGTCCCAAAGGGACAAATATCATATGTTCTCTCTGATTGGCAACAACTAACTGAGCACCAAAGGAGAAACTTATTGAAATGAAATGGACACTATGAGAAACAGTGACTTGATCAGCTCTTGTCCTCACGGTTGATGTACAATGTAACACTTTATCCATTTTAGTATTTTTTTTGTTCTAGTACCATTGGTTGAACTCTGTAATTAACACACAATTATCCTTAGGTGTTTAAATTTTAACTGAAAAGTGATCCCTGTTAGGAATTTGGAAAACATTATGCTGAGTGAAATAAGCCAATCCCAAAGGGACAAATACCACTTGTTCTCCCTGATAGGTGACAACTAACTGAGCACCAAAAAGGAAACCTGTTAAAGTGAAATGAACACTATGAGAAACGGTGACTTGATCAGCCCTCACCCTGACTGTTGATGAGCAACTTAATATGTTATCCCTCTTAGTATTTTTTTTGTTTGTTCTACTTAATACTTTTGGTTGAATACTGTAATCAATACACAATTCTTCTTAAGTGCTGAAACTTAACTGAAAAGTGATCACTGTTAAATATAAGAGTGGGAATAAGAGAGGGAAGAGATGTGCAATTCGGGACATGCTCAAGCTGACTTACCTCTAACAGTAGAGTTAGAAACATACCAGGGGATTCCAATTCAATCCCATCAAGGTGGCATGTACCAATGCGATCTCACTAGTCCCAGTGGTCAATTTCTGTTCACAATTGATCATAATGATAGGACAAAGAACCAAAGGGATCACATAAACAAGAATAGTGTCTGCAAATACTAGCTGATAGAATAAAAAAAGGAGAGAACGATCCAACATGGGGAGTGAAATACACAGCAGACCCATAGAATGGCAGATGTCCTAAACAGCACCCTGGCCTCAGAATCAGCCCTTAAGGCATGCGGATCTGGCTGAAAAGCCCATGAGAGTATTTCAGGCATGGAAGGCCAAGACACTCTGGGGAAAAAAAAAAACCTAAATGAAAGATCTCTGTGAGTGAGATCCCAGTGGAAAGAATGGGTCATCAAAGAAGGAAGTACCTTTCTCTGAAGAGAGGAGAGAACTTCCACTTTAACCATGGCCTTGTCTAAATATGATCAGAGTCGGTGAACTCAGAGGGCTTCCATAGCCTTGGCAGCTCATGACAAGAGCCTAGGGTGATTACTGATGCCATAAACAAGAGTGTCAATTTGTTAAGTCAACAACAGGAGTCACAGTGCACTTACTCCTCATGTAGGATCTTTGTCCTTAGTGTGCTGTACATTGAGATTTAATGCTATAACTAGTACTCAGACAGACCAACAGCTACTTTTATACTGAAAAGTATAAAGCAGAAATCACTTCTTTTCAAATATGGAATTAAAGAAAAATGTCCATTTTTCACCAGTCTTATTCAGTATATTGTTGGAAGTACTAGCAAGAACATTTTGGGAGGGAAAATAAATAAGGTAATTAAAATTGGAAAGTAGTAATTCAAAATAGCCATATTTGGGACCAGCTCTGTGGCATCGTGGGTAAAGCCACCGCCTGAAGCATGACCATCTCATATGGTCACCAGTTGGATTCTTGGATACTCCACTCATGATCCACCTCTCTACTGATGCACCTGGGAAGGCAGCAGAGAACAGATCAAGTTTTGGGCCCCTGAACCCATGTGGGAGACTTGGATAAATCTCTAGCTCCTGGCTTCAGACTGACCCAGGCCTGGTTGTTGCAGCCATTTGGGAAATGAATAGATGGATTATTTCTCTTTCTATGCCTTGCCTTCTCTGTATTTGCCTTTCAAATAAATAAATAAACTTTTAAAAATTAACATTTGCAAATTTCATGATGTTGTACCTGGATGAAAACCAAGCACTACAGCAAAAAGCTGTTAGAATTTATAAATCAGTTCAGTGAAATCACAGTTACAAAGGGAGCTAACCAAAACAGTAGGCTTTTTATGTACCAACAATGATCTCACTGAAAGAGACATCAGGTTTGAAATCCCATTCACTATATCACAAACACAATCCAATATTTAGGAATAAATTTAATCAAAGAAATGAAATATCTCTACAATAAAATTTATAAAATATTGATGAAAGAAATCATCAAGGACATAAAAATGTGAAGATATTTCTTGCTCATGGATTGTAAGATTTATTATCATTAAGAATCTATAGCATCTTAAGTATGCATTCAGTGCAATCCCTGTCAATATACCAATGACATTCTTTATAAAAGTAAAAAAAACAATCCAAAAATATGTATGAAAAAAATACCCAGAATAGCAAAGTAAACTTGAGCAAAAAAGCAAAAACAAAAACAAAAACATGCTGGACAGACACAGAAAGACTAATACCACAGGTTCTCCTTTATATGTGGGAGCTAAAATCACCAAAAAGAAATGCCTGTATCAATTTTGATGAAAATACAATGTTTTCTCAAACTTCGTTTAAAATCTTTGTCAAACAAACTGATAGGAATTATGTACTACTGTATATTTTTTTAAATAACACTTGAAGATATTACATAGATTAGTCCTTCCTTGTTTCATTTCTCAAATGGGTATTCATTTTCTAGTCTGTCTGTGTCCTTTAAAATTGCTTCCTATTTGTGGCTTCTTTGTACATAGCAATTCTGTTGATTAGATGGATAGATATATATGTCTCATTTAAAATAATTTTTAATTTTTTTCTTGATTAATTTGAAAGGCAGAGTTACAGAGAGAGAAAGAGGAGAGAGAGAGTAAGAGAGTGAGAGTGAGAGAGAGAGAGAGAGAGAGAATCTTCCATCTACTGCTTCACTCTCCAAATGGCTACAACAACTAAACTAGGCCTGGCCAGAGCCAGCCATAAACCAGGAACTTTTTCTGGTCTCCCACATGGGTCAGGGGTTCAACAACATGGGGCATCTTCCACAGCTTTCCAAGGCTATTAGCAGGGAGCTGGATCAGAAATGGAGGTACCAGGATTCAAAATGGTACCCATTTGGAATGCTTGCTTTGCAGGCAGTAGCTTTACATGCTATGCCACAATGCCAAGCCCTATATTGATCTTGTACCTAGCAATCTGTGTCATTTCATTTTTCAATAAAGGTCGAGGCATCATAGTACCTGATTCAAAGCATATTACAAAGTTTCAGTAATAACATAAAATTGTCAAATAGATCAATGGAAGAAAATAAAATGTCCAGAAATCACTTCATGTGCATTCAGGCAACTGATTTTTGACCAAAGTTCCATAGAATGAACATTTAAAAAGGGGTAGTCTTTTCAATAAACAGTTCTTCAAAACTAAAGTGTGTGTGTGTGGTATTAACCTCTCATTATATATAAAATCAACTCAAGGTGGATCAAAAACCTAAATTTAAGATTTTAATCTCTGGCTCTGAACTTTCTGAAAGAAAATATAGGGGGAAACTCTCCAAGATATTTGTGTAACATGATGACTTCTTGGATAAGACCCCCAAAACACTGACAAATGAAGAACTAGACAAATGAATTTATATCAAACTCAGAAGCTTCTGCACAGCAAAAGAAGCAATCAGGGAGTTAAGAGAAGTCTGAAAAATTGGGAGAAAATATTTGCAAGCTCCAACAAAAGATTAATATGAGAGTATATCCGTAACTCAAAAATCAATCCAGTCTAAAAATGAGCAAAGAGGGGCTGGCACTGTGGCACAGTAGGTTAACACCCTGGCCTGAAGTGCCAGCATCCTATGTGGATGCCAATTCAAGACCCAGCTGCTCCATTTCCAATCCAGCTCTCTGCTATTGGCTGGGAAAGCAGTGGAAGATGACCCAAGTCCTTGGGCCCCTGCACCCATGTGGGAGACCTAGAGGAAGCTTCTGACTCCTGGCTTCAGATGGGCACAGCTCCAGCCATTGTGGCCAATTGGGGAGTGAACCATTGGATGGAGGACCTCTCTCTCTCTCTCTGAATCCCTGCCTCTCCTCTCTCTGTGTAACTCAGACTTTCAAATAAATAAATACATATTTAAAAAATGAGCAAAGGACCTGAATAGACTGTTCTCAAAAGTATAAATGCAAATGATCAACATACATACTCACACACACATATATGCTCAATAATGTTAGCTATCAGGGAAGTGCAAATTAATATCACTTCACCCTTATCACAATGAATATTATCCAAAAAGGAGAGAGCAATAATATGCTGGTGAGGATATAGAAAAAGTATAATTTTATACACTGATATCAGGAGTGTACTTTATACAGTCACCATTGAAAACAATATTGAGATGTCCTAGAAATCTAGATATAGAATTTCCATATGATCCAATGATCCCAACACTGAGTATTATCCAAAATATTTAAACTCATTGTATCAAAGAGATTCTGCTCTACCATGTTTATAGCAGAACTGTTCACAATAATGAAAATATGGAATCAACCAAATATGCTTAATAAGATGAATGGATAAAGAAAATGGGATATATATTCACAATGAGCTATTATTCAACTATAAAAAGAATGAAGTCCTGTCATTTGTAGCAAAATGGGTGCTACAAATAGAGAACATAACATTGAGTGAAATAAGCAGGACTCAGAGACACAAAAACTGCTTGTTCTCCTTTGCATGTGGAAGTTAATATTAAAAGAAAAAGTTATTCTAAACACAGAATGTTAATTGACAGACTCTGGGCTGGGTGGAAGAGATAAAAGAAATTTGGATTAAAAAGTTTAGAAATTGAGCTGTGGTTCATTAATTGTGATAAGTATATAAGTATAATGATATGAGATATTATTAGGGGATAAGGGGCCAGAGGTATGGGGAAATTTGTAATGTACCACAAAAATCTTGAGGGAAAGATATCTATATCTGGAAATATTCTATTAGAACCTTTAAAAATCAAAGCTAAAGTTAAAATTCCATAAAGTCCAGAAAAAGTAAAAAAAATTGAAAATGATGAATTATCAAATGAGTCTAAGATATTTCTAAAAATATGTGTAAAATATGGTAGCCAGGAACAGTTGTAGTATTGTGATGGCCATGGGATTCTACTGCTAAGATTGACTTGCACTAGGATGTTAATATACAGGTATTAGTATTAACTACAATTTATAAAACAGATGAAAAAGCATGCAGATGATATGAAATAAATAAATGAAGATCACTTTGAAAGATGTGAGCAATTTTGTAGGAGCAATATAGAGTGACCAACAGATAAATGAAATTGTTAAAAACTAAATAATTACAATATATTAAGAAGGAATATAAATAAAAATTTTCACAAAATTTAAAAATCCACATCAAATACCATTATAACCATGAAGGAAAAGTGTCAGTAACTTGAATTAAACTATTGACACTTTCAGAAATCAAAGATATATGTCATAGTTCTGGTAAAATTCATAATTGCCATCAAATATGATACTTGGAAAGGGAGAATGACCAAATTTGCCTAAGAAGTCTCTGAAAATTGTATACATGAAAATTGTCAGAAAAACTTATGCGATTTTGTGGCCAATGAAAGTTTCTTTAAAAACAAAATACAACCCTGTCGGAATAAGATTGAAGTTGGCAAACTCAAAAGACTTCCATAGCCTTGGCAACTCATGACTAGAACCTAGGGAGATTACTGATGCCATAAACAAGAGTGTCAAATTGTTAACTCAACAACAGGAGTCACTGTGTACTTACTTCTCATGTGGGATCTGTCCTTAATGTGTTCCAATGTGAAGTAATGCTATAACTAGTACTGAAACAGTATTTTACACTGTGTGTTTCTGTGTGGGTGCAAACATATGAAATCTTTACTTAATATATACTAAATCAATCTTCTGTATATAAAGATAATTGAAAATGAATCTTGGACGGTGCCGTGGCTCAACAGGCTAATCCTCCACCTTGCGGTGCTGGCACACCAGGTTCTAGTCCCGGGCAGGGTGCCAGATTCTGTCCCGGTTGCCCCTCTTCCAGGCCAGCTCTCTGCTATGGCCCAGGAGTGCAGTGGAGGATGGCCCAAGTGCTTGGGCCCTGCACCCCATGGGAGACCAGGAGAAGCACCTGGCTCCTGCCTTCGGATCAACGCAGTGTGCTGGACACAGTGCGCTGGCCACGGCAGCCATTGGAGGCTGAACCAATGGCAAAAGGAAAACCTTTCTCTCTGTCTCTCTCTCCCACTGTCCGCTCTGCCTGTCAAAAAAAAGAAAAGAAAAGAAAAGAAAAGAAAAGAAAAGAAAAGAAAGAAAGAAAGAAAGAAAGAAAGAAAGAAAGAAAGAAAGAAAGAAAGAAAGAAAGAAAGAAAATACACTGTGACTAGGGTAAGTAACAATTATTTTCTAGAAGTAATAGCAGAATGACAAGCAAATATAAGGGAAATTACTGGAAATGATAACAATTACCTTAAAAAAGGAAAATGAAATAATTTTCACAAAATGTAAATCAAATGAAGATCATACACTTATCAGAGAAATCTTTCAAATAGATGGATTTTTAACTCATTCTATTGAAACTTTCATATATTAATGGGAAGTTTAGAATTTCATGAAATATAAAAAAGAACCTGAAAAGAGCCTAAAAAAGTACCTGAAAAGAGTGCCTATCATGTGGGTCTAAAATGTCTCTGAAAACATGTGTGCATGATGGTTGCTAGCACAACTTATAGAATTTTTATGGAGTTCATGACCTCATAATGAACACTTAACCAACATGGCCATGAATTCACAGTGGCAGGTCTGGAATACACTGGGATATTAAAGAAAAATACAGGTGATGGTAATCTTAAAGACAGTAATAAAAACATGTTGGATTTTTATGAAATAAAATGATTACTGTGAGTAGAAATGAGTAATTCAGTAGGAGCCATAATAGACAGACAATGAGATAATGGGAAAGCTAGTGAAAAATAGACTATTATAATACATTAAAAAAGAAATATTTTTTAAAAAACAATAAAATTATAAGTCAAAGATTGTGCTGCTTATTAGAATTAGCTCAAAATATGTTGGCTTTTAAATCAAGTGAAATTTAAAGTTCCATAACAATCAAGAAATGTACTAAGTATATTACCTGGTACTTGTGAATGACTACATTGGACAAAGATAGCCCTGAAAAATTTTGTATATGAACATCATCAGGACAACTTATAGAACTCTGAGGAAGCTGATGACTCAGCTTCACAGTGTAAGTACTGCCTTCAGCTAAGATACTAAAGATGCTCATAAGTGATATGTCTAAATTCAAAAAGAAAGTTTAAAAGTGATACACACCTTACGATATAAAATATATTGTCATTACTGTGAAAAGAAATCAGTAGTTTGGTCAGAAGAATAATAAAATGACAGAGATAAAAGGGAAATTGCTGAGAAGTAGCTCATTATAATTACATTTAAAAAACAACCTTTTCTGTAAATGTAAATTAAAGATGGTATCAATTAAAGGAATCTGAAAATTTGCCAGTATTTGTAACTAGTCTTTCACAGCTTTTTTTTTTTAAAGATTCATTTATTTACTTGAAAGAGTTACACAGAGAAAGAAGGAGAGTCCAAGAGAGAGAGAGAGAGAGAGGTCTTCCATCCACTGGTTAACTCCCCATTTGACCACAACGGCCAGAGTTGCACCAATCTGAAATGAGGAGCCAGAAGCTTCTTTCGGGTTTCCCACATGGGCCATCTTCTACTGCTTTTGCAGGCCATAGCAGAGAGCCAGATCTGAGGAGGAGTAGCCTGGACTGGAACCTGCAGCCATATGGGATGCTAGCACTCAGGTGGTGGCTTTACCCACTATACCACAGCGCCGGCCCCTGCCACAGCTTTTAAAGCCCAAAGATGGGGCTTGGCAGTGAGGTCTTCAGCAGAGAACTCCAGACACTTGAACCTTTCCTTGGCTGTGTTGGAATCGCTTTAAGGAGACATCAATGACCCTGCCAAGTATGAGATGTTTACATTTCAGAATGGAGGTGTTCAAATTTTATGCAAATACCCCGAGATTGTCCTGCAATTCAAAATGCAGCTGCTGACAGGGAGATAAGTCCTCTGTGACTTCAGGCAGACAAAGGAGAGTGGAAACACGGTGTTCATTAAGGCTCTGAAATTCTGTCAATATCAATTATTCAACAACATTTTCTTTTTTCCTATATAATTTGGACAATTCTCATGCCAGCTATTACTTCTGCAAACTATCAATTTTTGACCCTCCTCCTTTTCAAGTAGAGATTCTCAGAGGAGAATATTTGCATATTTAGGAATCACAAGCTCTGTTGCCAGGTGAAGTTCTGGTTACCCATAGGATGTGCAGCTTTTGCAGTAGTCTACATTTTTGAATGCATATTTATTTTTCGGCTTACAAAGGAGAAATATCAATCAAGTGTGCATGACCCAAATAGTGAGTATGTGTTCATAGCAGCAGTGAACACAGCTAAAATATCTGCACTGACAGAACTCTCAGGCACCTGGGCATGGCACACATTGGTCAGGTCTCCTCAACTTAAAGTGAGAGAGTCCCTTGTTTCCTGGACTAGAGTACTTGACTTGATTGGACCACATCCATCTCCTGCTCATGTTTTGTTCATTCTGCACCAGTGACTCTAAAAGCCAGCAGGATTTGCACAGATTTCCTTGGTGCTGCTGCTTTCTCAGAACAAACACCTTCTTGCAACTAGCTTTATAGAAAGCCCATCTCATATGCACTCAACAAACAGACCTCACTGGGAAGGAATCCTTTTGTCTAGGCCTACTTTTAGCAATGCAGTAAAACAACTCTTTTTTTTTTTCTCTAAAGCAGCCATTTTTTTTCTTTAAAGCACAGCCAGCACTGTGCTGTAGCAGATAAAGCCGCCACCTGCAATGCCAGCATCCCATATGGGTTCCGGTTCAAGTCCCAGCTGCTCCATTTCCAGTCCAGCTCTCTGCTATGTCCTGGAAAAGCAGTAGAAACTGGTTCAAGTCCTGAGCCTCTAAACCCATGTAGGAGACCTGGAAGAAGCTCCTGGATCCTGGCTTCAGATTAGCTCAGCTCTGGCCATTGCAGCCATCTGGGGAGAGAACCAGTGGATGGAAGACCTCTCTCTCTCTCTCTCTCTCTCTCTCTCTCTCTCTCTCTCTTTCTGTCTCTCTTTCTCTCTCTCTCTCTCTCTTTCCCTCTCTCTCTCTCTCTGCCTCTGCCTCTCTGTAACTCTGCCTTTAAAATAAGTAAATAAATCTTTTTTAAAAATATTATCAGGAACATTCAGATACTTAGTAAAAATCTGATAGAGTTTTTAGGTTAATCAATTCTCCTTGATTTTGATTCCGTTACTTGAGCTCTGGGAAAAAACAGAAAGTAGGGAGATATTAAATCAAGTAAAGCTGTAGAAGGGTTTCTAAAGAAGAGAAAAGATTACATGGATAAAATAATCTAATGAAAATCTTCCTGATAACTATGATTTTTGTCTGACTTTAGTACCTTCTCACTAAAGTATGGACAGGGCCAAGAATAAAGCATTGATTTACTGGCCCCAGAGCCAGAGATAATAATCTGAGGATCAAAAGAAATTGGCAATGTTTTTTTCCCAACACCAAACTTTGCTATTCATTCAAGATCACCATTTTCCAACACACACACACACACACACACACACACTCAGGCTAAAAAAGCAAAACTTCTTTATTATAAAGAAACTTTACTATTGACATTCAGAATGTCTTTTAATTTATTCTATGTGGCTTCCCATGTCTGTTCATGAAATTTAAGGTAGAGTTGATGTTTTTCTTCATTAACAGGTAATCAAAATACACCATTGGCACATCTAATCTTAGTAAAATAATAAAAACTTTCAATAATCAAAATTATAGCTACCTTTTTTTCCCAATTCAATCCTAACACAGGCTGACCATTTACAGGAGAAATAGGATGTGACAGGTACCTGCAGATAATCTGATTTAGTTAAGCACTCTCTTCACTTACTATGCTAGAAAAGATGGTAATTCACCTGACTTTTGGCATCACTGACACTTGCTAGTCAGGTATATGGGTCTAAGACAATCTGTATCATCTCTCCTGTGCACATGGACCAACTCTATTCCATGACATAAACTTAAGCAACAATTGTTCTTACAAACTCTAAGAATACAGGTCACTTAAAAAAGCCAACTCTTTGTCATTCCACTTTCAAAACATGTGGCCAATCAGTCTTGGGCATGAGTCAGATTCAAGTCCAACATGGCAGGAGTCACTATTTATGCTCCCCAGATAATCTTCTGAAAGCCCCTCTCTCCTGATCATATGAAGGGAGTTGCATCCTGACTCCTTCACCTGGGAAGTGTGATAGGACACTTAGCACAGTAGCTAGTCTCTGTTTTTGTTTTTGTTTTAATTTTTATTGACAGGAAGACCAGTCTGTTCCCTGACTCATACACTCCCAATCCTTTATAAACTTGACATGGTTAAATATCTTGAAAATCATGTAACTCATTTCCCCCTCCTCCTCATGTAAGAACTAGATCATGTTTTATTCTCTCACCTTCAAATCCTTTGTCTAGGGCCTCAGCTAACATAAATAAGGAGTCTCATTTTAAGATTCTGTCTCATGTGGTTCCAAAACTGCATTGAATTCAAGTAAGGAAAAATAATTATTTTTTTTTATTAAATGAGGTAGACCAAATGGTGACAGGTGATTTTTTTTGAGAGGCAGAGAGACATATAGACAGGGAGCACCCTTTGGTTGGTTCACTCCTAAGATGTCCCAACAGCCAGGGCTTGGCCAATACCAAAACTAGGAGCTGTGAACCCAGTCTAGAAACCTTATGTGGGTGGCAGGAGCCTAAATACTTGAGCTGTCACTGTTGACTCCCTGAGTCTGCATTAGCAGAAAGCTGGAGTCAGGAACCACAGCTGGGCATTGAACTCAGGCATGCATGGGACGTGGGCATTATAAACAGCATCTTACCCTGGGCTAAATGCTTGCCCTATCAGCAGATGATTTCAAGATATTTACAGCTGAAGTGAGATCACCATTTGACCTGTATTCACCTATCTCCATGCTTTTATTGGCAACCATATGCTCATCTTTATAACAATTAAAAATGTGGTGGAGTTGATGATTTTGATGTAGCAGGGATAAAGGCTCAAATCCCAAGAAAACAGATACGCTACTCTTTTCACAAAACCAATAATCTTTCTTCCACAGAGGACTCTCCTTAGAGAATCTACAGGTCAAGAAGAACTCAAGGAGAGGGATATCTGCCTTTCTGGTAATACTATCTTAGGGAACTCATAGGCTATTAAGAAATAATTAACATCAGATAGGTCAAATAATAGATTTTCCATCAAAGAAGATAGTGGCTCCCGGAAAGCCCCAAATAAAGTGACTCTATGTAGAACGAAAATCAGGAGCTGATTTTAAATCAATAGTTTTGTAATATGGAGAAACAATCTAAAATAGAGTCTGCTGGGTTTAAAAATCTCTAGAACTCTGAATTGTGCTTAATGAGAATCAGGCTTTGACTTCCACAGCATTTGGGTTTGAAATTCCTCTTGAATATCAGAAATCTTAGTATTTCAACACGACCCATTTCCACGAGCATCAGAAACACACTAGCTACAACACTGTGGAATGTTTTCCCTGTAATTTGCTGTTTTAACATGTTTTTGCTTGGCATTTTCAAATTTTACTTTTTCTTTTGCCATTAACTATTTCTAGGGTAGCTTTATGAATTTAAGTTTTGGTATTTGTGCAAGATTTACCTGGTTAGAAAGAATAATTTCTAAAAATTACATTTTAATAAATCTTATCAAAGTTCAGAATATGTTAGGATGAAACCATGCACAGTTTACTTTGTGGATAATACTTTTCCTTCATACCCACAGAAAGAACTACATAAACTACACAGATTTGCATTCAGAGGGCATGTTGAAACTAAGAGGTAGCATTGACTTAAAATTCTTGGTGGGAAAATGGCCAACAGGCACATGAAAAAATATTCAAGGTCACTAGCAATCAGGGAAATGCAAATCAAAACCACAATGAGGTTTCACCTCACCCCGGTTAGAATGGCTCACATGCAGAAATCTACCAACAACAGATGCTGGCGAGGATGTGGGGAAAAAGGGACACTAACCCACTGTTGGTGGGAATGCAAACAGGTCAAGCCACTATGGAAGTCAGTCTGGAGATTCCTCAGAAACCTGAAGATAACCCTACTGTTCGACCCAGCCATCCCACTCCTTGGAATTTACCCAAAGGAATTTAAATTGGTAAACAAAAAAGCGGTCTGCACCCTAATGTTTATTGCAGCTCAATTCACAATAGCTAAGACCTGGAACCAACCTAAATGCCCATCAACGGTAGACTGGATAAAGAAATTATGGGATATGTACTCTTTAGAATACTATACCGCAGTAAGAAACAATGAAATCCAGTCATTTGCAACAAAATGGAGGAATCTGGAACACATGATGCTGAGTGAAATAAGCCAGTCCCAAAGGGACAAATACCGTATGTTCTCCCTGATCGGTGACAACTGACTGAACACCAAAAAGGAAACCTGTTGAAGTGAAATGGACACTATGGGAAACGGTGACTTGATCAGCATAGCCCTGACTGTTAATGAACAACTTAATACATTATCCCTCTTAGTAGTTTTTTTGTCTGTTCTACTTAATATGACTGGTTTAATTCTGAAATTATCACACAGTTATTCTTAAGTGTTGAAATTTAACTGAAATGTGATCCCTGTTAAACATAAGAGTGGGAATAAGAGAGGGAAGAGATGTATAATTTGGGACATGCTCAAGCTGACTTGCCCCAAATGGTAGAGTTAGAAACATACCAGGGGACTCCAATTTAATCCCATCAAGGTGGCATGTACCAATGCCATCTCACTATTCCAAGTGATCAATTTCAGTTCACAATTGATCATAATGAAAGGACTAAGAGTCAAAGGGAGCACATAAACAAGTCTAGTACCTGCTAACACTAACCGATAGAATAAATAAAGGGGAGAGTGATCCAACATGGGAAGTGAGATACTCAGCAGACTCATAGAATGGCAGATGTCCTAAACAGCACTCTGGCCTCAGAATCAGCCATAAAGGCATTTGGTTCTGGCTGAAAAGCCCATGAGTCTATTTCAGGTATAGAAAGCCAAGACATTCTGGCAAAAAGATCTCTGTGAGTGAGATCCCAGTGGAAAGAACAGGTCTTCAAAGAAGGAGGTACCTTTCTCTGAAGGGAGGAGAGAACCTCCACTTTGACTATGACCTTGTCTAAACAAGATAAGAGTCGGAGAACTCCGAGGGCTTCCATAGCCTTGGAAACTCATGACTGGAGCATAGGGAGATTACTGATGCCATAGACAGGAGTGTCAATTGGTAAAGTCAACAACAGGAGTCACTGTGCACTTACTCCTCATGTAGGATCTCTGTCCTTAATGTGCTGTGCATTGAGATTTAATGCTATAACGAGTACTCAGACAATATATTTCACTTTGTGTTTCTATGGGGTGCAAACTGTTGAAATCTTTACTTAATGCATACTAAACTGATCTTCTGTAAAAAAAAAAAAAAAGAAATTATCAATTCCCAACTTGACTCTCACTGGGATTAAACATGACAATAGGTCTGATCTGATTACATCATCATTTAAAAAAAATCATCTATTATTTTCCACTTTATGTTTCTGTGTGGGAGCAAACTGTTGAAATCCTTACTTAATGTATACTAAGCTGATCTCCTGTGTATTAAGATAACCGAAAATGAATCTTGATGTGAATGGAAGGGGAGAGGGAGTGGGAAAGGGGAGGGTTGTGGGTGGGAGGGACGGTATTGGGGGGAAGCCATTGTAATCCATAAGTCGTACTTTGGAAATTTATATTCATTAAATAAAAGTAAAAAATAAAATAAAATAAAATAAAAAATTCTTGGTGGAAGTCAAACCTTTATCATGTAAACATATTTTCCTGTGTAATTTCATGAAAGCTCATTTATTTATCTTGCTAATACTACTGTCCAATATAACTTTATTTCTAAATTCACTTTTATAAGCTATAGCTTTTTGTAAAGATAGTAGTAGGAAAACATTTATAAACCATTGATTTTCATAAATTGGCCCCAATCAGATGTTTAGTAGGCATAGTATTATCTCCAGTTTTTACTGTCTTTAAATAAAAGCATTGGAAACTTTCATTTTGTTAATATTAAAAAGGCCAATTTATTAGATTCTGTGTCCTATGGACAGCTGAAAGAACCTATCTCTGCTTCCTTTTGGTTCTAACTTCCCCCCTTGTGTATGTATATTTGAGTGTGTGTTCATGAGTATAAAGAAATCATTATTTTTGCAGTAAATGCATTTCTGGCCTAAATGCATTTTAGTCCACTTGCTATAATTCAATTTACTTCCTTCTAAAAATAATGCCTCAGTTGCAATCATCTCCTCCTTAAAATCTTCATGCAAGCAAGCTTAGTTAATAAACACAGATTAATATAGCTGAATACCAATTCCCACCTTAAGCCCTCTTTCTTGGAATATTATCATCAGATTGGTTTATGGAGAGAAGAAAACAACAATAAGGTTGAAAGGGTTGGAGACAGTGGTAAAATAGCAATAAAAATAATTATATAAAAATGCTAAAGATATAACATCTGTTTTTTGCTTAGCCCACTGAGCTTGACAGTTCCTGATTTATGCTATAGTCCATGTTTGAACAGATATGAAAAAGGGAAAGGTTAAAGAATGTCTATGTGAGATTATTAAATACTGCAGGAAAAATAAGAGCCGTTATTACCCTGGCAAGAAAAAGAGAAACTCAGTGAAATTTCTTTCCACAGATTTGCCTTTGTGATCTGCAAGGTGCTGTTCCTCTGCTTACAATTCTGTTACTCTGGCAATGCGATCCTGTGAAATAAAGATTATTAAAGTGCATATGACTATTTTGCTGCTTAGTAAATAAGACAAGATGCTTCTGAAATGCCTTATCAGAGAAATTCAATTTTAGACCCAATTGTGTTTTTGCCTCCTTCTAACTTTCTCCTCCCTCCCCTCACTTCAAATAAAGCCATCATCTCCACAGTTACTACATGATATTTTGTTACTCATTGATACCCTGAGTATTTTAAGCTTTCTTTTAATTTCATGAACCCATTTTTCCCATTTTATTATAGCTTTAGTCTATTTTCCAGCTATATACCATCTGTTTGGAAATCAGTATGCAATGTGTCTTTGACTTGATTTTTATTACATAGTAGTAATAAAAGTAATGAATTCTGAACTAAATGTAAATACATATATTACCCACTGGATATGCAATATTTGAGCAAAGGATGAAACAAAGAGCTTAGATATGGCATAAGGTATATAATGTGTACATATTTTCCTGTGTAATTTTATGAAAGTTCATTTATCTTGCTAATACTACAACCCAATATTACTTTATTTCTAAGTTCATTATCTTTTTTGCAAAGATAATGGTAGGAAAACACTTATAAAACATAGATTTTCATAAATTGGCTCCAATCATATGTTCAGTAGGCATTTTCTTATTGCCAGTTTTCACTCACTTTTAACCAATCTTTAGTCTCTTGGGTATTCCCCATCCCGTACCACCCTAAGGTGACATTATAAAGATGGGAAGTTCTATAGTTACATTGATAGCCACACTTTTGTTGCCTGATACCTCTACATTTCTATTCAGTTATGTAAGATAGTAGAGGAAAGATTCTCGCAAGTCTTAAAATTATTTAATACCAAACTTCATGAGGTTCTCTATCATTAGCCAATTTCCTGAAGAGAGAGTGATAATAGTTTTGCTAGCATTATCTATTGATTTTATGGGAACCTATAGTTTTAGCATGTACACAGTCCAAGCAAAGGCTAAGCAAACACAAATTGGCAATGGTTAGTGTGCACTGTTTTCATGCTATCTGCATGCTGATCTAAGTTTCTCACCTAAACTAGTTTACATCATTATTACATCTAGTTGCCTAAGCTGTATTGCACTACATGAAAGGGAAGATAAAAGAGCAGCTGGGAAGAGATAGAAGAAAGAATCAAAGAACATAAAACACAAAGTCTTGTATTGAGAAGCTGCACCAATTAACTCCAAATTACTGCGAAAGTCAGAAAAGAGGAGCCTTCAAGGAAAAATATTTGTTGCTGCACTGCATCTTGTTTTAGTGGGGTGTCGTCACTCATGTAACTTGCAGTTAAAGCCATCCCCTTTTAAGAACTATGTCTTTTAATCTCTGCTCTTCCCCCTATAGTTTAATTAAAAGACAATGAACCTTTTAAAGTAGTCAAATGGGAAATATAAAATTGCACCATTTTATCAAGTCTTAAGATATTCCTATTCTCAAAGCATGAGAAGAATCAAAAAAATCATACTTGGCACTTTATTATATTCCAGTTACTCTGTGCCATCTCTTCATCAGGGTTCTTGGCTGGAATAGCTATTTGAAATCATAAAGGCAATTCAATCTCAGACTGAGTCAAAAATTTTAAAAACAATGGTTAAACTATACCAATCTGATGTATTATCTTGACCATAACACATAATTCTTAATTTTTAAAATGATATTTTTGTAAATCTGTATTCTTCCTATGTTGAAGTGACACAGTTCTAAAAATTAATGGACTTTCTTTTCAAGGTATTATTTACTCAAATATGTGATAGTTTTAGGGCAAGTCAGCTAAAATAAACTTAGTAAAATGTTAATGATTGATAAGCAGGCCTAAATGCTTAGCTTTCCTCCAATTCCGTAGCCCAAATCTATTAATTTTGGCAAAGGCACCAAGAAATATCCATCCCATTTGAAATGTTCCATGGGAGTCTTTAAAAATGAAGGTGTTGTCTACTCTTTATAGACATTAAAATGCTTCATCCCAAGGACCCCTTTATAGCAAATTGCAACCTGTTCTGTTTTATCTGCTTTGACAGGATGAAGGGCTGAGCTGGCCCTAGAGAAATGGGATACAGAGTCTGAGTAGCTCAAATTTGAGATTTCCAATAAACCCTCTCCACAATTAGAGGAAAGGCATAGAGGAAATTCATTTCATCAAAGAGTTGCAACCCATTAAGGATTATTCTATACTTCCTTACTTATTTCATCACTAAAAATCTAACTAAAATTGTATTCCTTCAATGTTTCACTCCAAGCTAACACAAAAGCTCATTTATAATCAGCCTAGTAAAGCACTGGCATGCACATGTGTTCTTTTTATCACCTGACTGTAATACTCACTATCTTAATTCTTGATTTCTTGCAAACTTAAATAAGCACTACTCTTATAGAGTCATTATTATTCTTTAAAATTTATTATTTTATTTGAAAGGCAGAGTTATAAAGAGAGAGGAGGAGAGACAGAGAGTGGGAGAGGGAGAGAAACCTTCCATCCTCTCCAGATGGTTGCAAGAGCCATGACTGAGCCAGGCCGAAGCCAGGAACCAGAAACTTCTGGTCTCCCATGAGGGTATAGGCGCTCATGTACTTGGACCATCTTCCGCCGCTTTCCCAGGCCCATTAGCAGGGAGCTGGATTGGAAGTACCACAGCTGGGACTACAACTGGCACCCATATCAGACGCTGGTGCTGCAGGCCAGGTATTTAACACATTGAGGTACAGCACCTGCCCCAGTCATTATTATTCTTCAGCTATAAGTCCAATCGCCTAGTATAGGTTAAAACTTGCATAGCTTCCTTTTTTTCTTACTGGCCTAACAATTGCTACTAAGTAAATAATGGGCATATTTTAGTTAGTTAATAATGCAGGCAAGGCATGAGATTTAAGTTTAATTCTTCACCCACAAATTCCTATACTTGGAATGTTGCTAAAACTTCTCAATATACTACTCAGTTCAGGAATGACAACTCTCACCATCTTTTATCCTTCTGTAAACTATGTCTGTCTCATTTCTTAGAGTGATTGCATGCACAACAGATACCAAGAGTCTGAAATATTAACTTGGAAAAAATGATGCTTTCCTTTAGATTGTAAAAAGTTATTGTGATTAATCTAACATTAAAAAAAAAATACCAAAGCCACAAAATCACAAGGATGTCTCTTTGTTAAGTCATCTACAAATATCATATTAATAAAAATGGAAGAATGGGGAAAAACAAAGTCCCTCATCACCACCTCCTAAACATTAGCAATTGCATAAATGATAATTTATTAGGAAAAATCCCAGCAATTCAGGGAATGTTCCTCAAATGCATTCTGAAATCCTATATTACAGTAAACACAAGCTGAAGTTCTGAAAAATGCGGAAATCATGCAGTCTGTTCCCTTCTCTAATTTCTCATTTTTTGTATGAAAATATCATTAAATTGTACTAATCTGTCAGAAAGGAGATGAGAATATAATGCAAACTTCTCTCAATTAGCATAGAAAAGCATAAAAAAGTGATTTAAAGCACAGACTCAAATGAGATATACCTACATTTGAATACTGATTCTACTGACTACTGACAAGGTTTTCAATAGACTAAGATTCAAATTATTCTTTTATACAATGACAATCATATAAATTTTGCAGGGTTGCTGTAATTGAATAAAATAGGTAAAATGTTCAGCATAGCAAATGTAATATAGCAAGTAAATATTCAACTGTTAGTTGAAACTGAAAGGATTTTCCTGTGAGTTGGGGGGAAATCCACTGGAGAAATATTAATTTTTTAAAAAAGTTTTATTTCAAGGGCAGAATAATATACAGAAAGAGAGGGGAGAGGGGAGAGGGGAAGAGGGGGAGAGACAGAGAGAATGTCTTCCATCCTCTGGTTGCAAGAGACAGGACTGAGCTAGACTGAAGCCAGGAGCCACGAGGTTCTTCCAGGTCTCCCATGTGCGCACAGGGATCCAAGCACTTGGGCCATCCTTTGATGCTTTACCAGGCACATTAGCAGAGAGCTGGATCAGAAGTAGAGCAGCTACTCAAAACAGAAAACATTGTATATGAAATATAAAACAGAAAACAAAAAGCATAACCAGGCTCAGAAATAAGATATAAACCTCCATGGCCCAACATAGAAAAAGAAATTCAAAGCAGGGTGTAGGGCTGAGGCTACTGGCATGCTGGATCCAAAGAGAAATGATGGTAGCCAGAGGTGGGGCTCCAGTGAGGTAAGAACATATGTTTCATAGAAATGGGAAGGAAAGAGTACATGGGACGGCCGGCGCTGTGGCTCAACAGGCTAATCCTCCACCTAGCGGTGCTGGCACACCGGGTTCTAGTCCCGGTCGGGGTGCCAGATTCTGTCCCGGTTGCCCCTCTTCCAGGCCAGCTCTCTGCTGTGGCCCAGGAGTGCAGTGGAGGATGGCCCAAGTGCTTGGGCCCTGCACCCCATGGGAGAGCAGGAGAAGCACCTGGCTCCTGCCTTCGGATCAGTGCAGTGCGCCGGCTGCAGTACACTGGCCATGAAAAGAGTACATGGGACATTGAGGGCCGGTACAAGGCTCCTGCTCACCTGAAATAGAGTACAGTGGGGGCTGTGGTGTGGAGCAGTGGATTAAGGCACCCCTTGCAATACTAGCATCTCATATAGGAGTGTTTGGTCAAGTCCCAAACACTCTGCTCCCAAGTTAGCTTCCTGCCAACAGGCTAGGGTAGCAGTGGAAGATGTTTCAAGCACTTGGGTCCCAGCCACCCATGATGGAAGTCTGGAGGGAGTTCCTGGATCCTGGCTTTGGTATAGCCCAAACCTGGCTACTGCAGCCATTTGGGGAATGAATCAAGAAGTGGAAGATCTTTCTCTTCCTCTCTCTGTTACCCTGTATTTCAAACAAAACAAACAAACAAAATCTTTAAAAAAGAAAGAAAATGCAGTAGCTGAATGTGTAAACCAAACCAATACCCAGTAATACTCTGGGTTGAACATCAAACTGTCATTATAAAACCTATGGATGGGAGTGTTAGGGAACCAGATGCAGGTAATTGAAAAATCATCATAGGGAGTAATGAGCAAAGTCAAATTAAAAAAAAAAAAAACACTAAGCTCATAAAACCTCCCACTCAAAATAGGCCTGCAAACCAAAATTCACAAAAATCTAATGCAAACAAGGTATCAGGGTGGGTGCTGTGGCATAGTGGGTAAAGTCACTGCTTGTAGTGCTAGCATCCCATATGGGCATGAGTTCAAGTCCCAGGTGCTCTGCTTCAGATCCAGGTCTTTGCTGTGGCCTGGAAAAGCAATGGAAGATGGCTCAAGTCCTTGGGCCCCTAAAGCCACATAGGAGACCTGGAAGAAGATCCTGGCTTCTGGCTTCAGATCGGTGCAGCTCTGGTCATTGCAGCCAATTAGGGAGTGAACAAGCAAATGGAAGACATCTCACTCTCTCTGCCTCTCCTCTCTCTGTGTAACCCTGACTTTCAAATAAATAAATAAATAAATAAATCTTTAAACAACAACAAAAAAAAGGTATCGAACAGAATGAACAATTGACAGTCAGAAAATTCTATCATTCCATGTAAAATTAGTTTAATTGAAACAGTTTGACAGGGGCCAGTGCTGTGGTGCAGTGGGTTAAGCCCTGGCCTGAAGTGCAGGCATCCCACATGGGTGCTGGTCTAGTTCCACTGCTCCACTTCTGATCCAGTTCTCTGCTATGACCTGGGAAGGCAGTTGAAGATGGCCCAAGTGCTTGGGCCCCTGCACCCGTGTGGGAGACCTGGAAGAAGCTCCTGGCTTGTGACTTAGGATCCGCGCAGCTCTGGCTGTTGTGGCCATTTGGGGAGTGAACCATTGGATGGAAGAACTCTCTCTGTCTCTACCTCTCTCTGAAACTCTGTCTTTCAAATAAATAAAATAAATCTTAAAAAAAATAAACCGTCTGACAAAGAGTTAAGAGAAGTACATTTACAATGTTTGAAAATATAAATGAAGGAAGAATTTCTGGCCAAAGGAAGAAATTGTAACATCAAAAAGGAAGAATAAAATAAGAACAGGAAGATATGGGTCAAAAAACATGAAGTAGTCAATGAAATTAACTCAATAACATGGATAAACTCTGAACTTGAATTTGAATATACAAAATCCTGAGGAATCAGCCAAAATTGTTATTAGATCTATTAAATGGGGTCAACAAATTGTAGAATATGAGACAAATATACTGTGCAAAGATCAAATGCATATCAATATGCTACCAATATATGGGCTACAATATTTGAAAATTAAGTAAATAATTCTTTTTAAAGTGGCATCAACAAAAATAAATACATAGAAATAAATGTTAAAAGAAAAAGGCATATTTCTATACCTTAAAGTAAAAATGTTAAAAAATCTTAAGAGATCAAAATAAGTGTAAAGATATCTAACGGTTTTCCAGTAAACAGAAAGATCTGTTGACAGCAATGCTCCTCAAATTAATGTATAGATTCAAAAGGATCCCTATTAAAATTCCAGATACTTTCTTTAAAAAACTGACAAACCAATCCTAAAATTTAAGTGGAAATTCAAGGGACCCAGAATACCCCAGGAAATCTTCAGAAAGGTGAATAAAGTTGTAGGATTTATAGTTCCTTATTCTAAAACTTACCAAAAAGTTACAGTAATCAAGAATCTGAGGTACTTGCCTAAGGATAAACACATAGTTCAGTAAAGAGAATTAAGATCCTAAAAGCACACCCATATATTTCTGGTCAATTGAGTGTCAACAAGGGTGCCAAGATAATTTGATGGAGGAAAGAAAAATCTTTTCAACAAATATGCTGTGTTATCCACATACAAATAAATTATGTAATCCCTTACCTCACAGCATATACAAAATTAAGTCAAAACAGATTAAAGACCTATAAAAATGCTAAAAGAAAACAGAAGGGGGCTGGCGCTGTGGTGTAGTGGGTAAAGCTGCAGCCTGCAATGCCAACATCCCATATGGGCGCCAGTTCAAGACTCAGATGTTCCACTTCCGATCCAGCTCTCTGCTATGGCCTGGGAAAGCAGTAGAAGATGGCCCAAGTCCTTGGGCCTTCGCACCCATGTGGGAGACCCAGAAGAAGCTCCTGGCTCCTAGCTTCGGATTGGTTCAGTTCCAGCTGTTGCAGGCATCTGGGGACTGAGTTAGCAGATGGAAGATCTCTCTCTCTCTCTCTCTTTCTCTCTCTCTCTCTATCTGCCTCTGCCTCTCTGTAACTCTGCCTTCCAAATAAACAAATCTTAAAAATAAGAAAGAAAACATAGGGATAATATTCTTCACACTGGCTTAGGATATGATACCAAAAGCACAAGCAATAAAAGGAAGGCTTAATGAATAGGACTTTATCAAAGTTAAAAACTTTTGTTTTTCAAAGGACACCATCAAGCAAGTGAAAAGATAACTGATAGAAACTATTTGAAAATGATATAGCTGAAAAAGAACACATATTCAAAATGTGTAAAACACACATAAAATTAACAATGAAAAGACTAAAAATCCAGTTTTAAAAATGAGTAAAAGATCTGAACAGAACTTTCTCTAAAAAAGATACAGAAATGCCACAAATATATGGAGAGATGTTCATTAGTCATTAGTTATTAAGGAGATGGAAACCAAAACTCCAAGATACCACTTCATGCATACAAGGATGTATAATATAGATACAATAACAGATATTAGAAGGTACACAGAAACTGAAAATTTCAGATATTGCTGGGGTGATTATAAGATAGTGTAGGTATTTTTGCCACTTCCTCAAAATGTTAAATATAGTTGTCTTGATCATCCAGATCAATTCTACTCCCAAACATATACTCAAGAGAAATAAAAATATATCCATAAAAATCTTATCCATCTAAATTCATAGCATGATTATTCACTCTCAGCAGGGAGCAGAAATAACCCAAATAATCATCAAATCATAATGAATAAATGAAATGTGGTAGTACTATTCTTCAAAAGAAAATAATGAAACACAGGCACATGCGACAATATGAATCGACATCAGAAATATTGTGGTAAATGAAAGCAGCCAGTTTCTTAAGAGACAAAGTACAGCATGTTATCATACATACAAATGTTAGGAGAAGGAAATCTATAGAGATAAAAAGTACACCAGTGTACTTTTATGTACTCTATAAGCATAAGCAAACTGAATGAGGCGGGGCTGTAACAGAAAATGACCCACCAGTGGATACAAGGTTTATTTGGGGTGATGGAATGAAAATGTTTTAAAATTAGATTTTGGTAGTAGTTGTAGAATTCTACAAATATACTACAGTCTACTGAATTATATATATACAGGTGATATCTTATTATGGTATATAAACTAGATCTAATAAAATTTTAAAAACTTAGGATGGGGATATAAACAGCTTCAAATGCTTTGAAGAACAATTTGGAATATCTAATATATTTAAATATATACATAGACCCAAGAATTCATTTTTACCTACATAAAAAGGTGGGAGTCTTAAATATGAGCACAATGAAACAGGCAAAAGTATTCATTATATATTCTAATAATTGAAAAAATAGAAATGATAGACATACTGTCATAGTATTTAGAATTCAAAAATATGATACACAACATATACCATTTTCAGATAAGTAACCATTTAATAATTTCTTAGGAATAAAAACCACTAACTTAAGGGGCTGGGGCTATGGTATAGTAGGTTAAGCCTCTGCCTGCTGTGCCATCATACCACATGGGTGCCAGTTTGAGTTTGGCTGATCCAGTTTTTTTTCAAAGATTTTTTTTGACAGCAGACTTAGACAGTAAGAGAGAGAGAGACAGAGAGAAAGGTCTTCCTTTTCCATTGGTTCACCCCCGCAAATGGCTGCTATGGCTGGCACACTGCACTGATCCGAAGCCAGGAGCCAGGTGCTTCCTCCTGGTCTCCCATGTGGGAGCAGGGCCCAAGCACTTGGACCATCCTCCACTGCCTTCCAAGGCCTCAGCAGAGAGCTGGACTGGAAGAGGAGCAACCAGGACAGAATCCACTACCTCAACTGGGACTAGAACCTGGGGTGCTGGTGCCGCAGGAGGAGGAGGATTAGCCTAGTGAGCCACAGCACTGGCAATTTTTCAAAGATTTTATTTGTTTATTTGAAAGTCAGAGATACAGAGAGGCAGAGGCAAAGGCAGAGAGAGAGATCTTCCATCTGCTGGTTCACTCCCCACATGGCTGCAAAGGCTGGAGCTGCATGGATCTGAAGCCAGGAGCCAGGAGCTTCTTTTGGGTCTCCCATGTGGGTGCAGGGGCCCAAGGACTTAGGCCATCTTCTACTGCTTTCCCAGGCCATAGAAGAGAGCCAGATTGGAAGTGGAGCAACCGGGACTCAAACCAGAGCCCATCTGGGATGCTGGCACTGCAAGTGGAGGCTTTACCTGCTATGCCATGGTGCTGGCCCCTGGATGCTCCACTTCTGATCCAACTCTCTGCTAATGCCTGGGAAGGCAGTGGAGGATGGTCCAAATGTTTGGGCCCCTGCACACATGTGAGAGACAGGGATGAAGTTCCTAGCTCCTGGCTTCAGTATGCCTCAGCTCTGGCTGTTGCATTTGGGGAGTGTACCAGTGGAAGGAAGTCTCTGTCTCTGTCTCTCCCTCTGTAATTGCCTTTTGAATAAAGCAAAAAATCTTTAAAAAATACTAAGTTCATGGTGTAACTGCTAAGAAAGGTGATGGGTCTGGTAATGAATTTTATCTACAGTGTAACATTATTATTATCAAAAATTCTGTAGCAATCAGAACAAAATATTAATTTATTAACTTGTATAATAGTCAAATAGGCACTGCTTTGATTAGTCTCCATCTTTCTTTTTAGAGATTAAAATATATTTTAACACACAAAAATGCCATGAACCAATAAATTTAAAGTTTCCCCAAACATCAAAGCTCAAAATGATTTTTTTTTTTGTTTTTCAATCAATATATCAAGGGCAAATACTCACTTGAGCCAATATTAGAGTACCACTAAAAGTTAAAGAATTCACTTAGTCAAAATGCTACTTTTAAAAAAAAAAGGTGAAATTACTATGCGTGAATTCAAGCACTTCGAAAATCATATGCTCTCTGGCCTTCCCAGTAAAGTGTCACCTGACAAGGTCGTTATTCAAAAAATGTAGTAATTATTCAGGAATGAGGGAGAACATTCAGTGAGGTATTCTCCCTACTGCTTTCTCTGTTGAAATCACAGAAATGACAACTGTAACTCAATCTTTTTTAAAAGTTACCTATGAGTTTTAAGTTGGGATGGAAATTATTTCTAACCTTATGAACTTTCACATTACACTGTACTAAAAGAAATCCTTCCAGTTTTCCTCTCAATATGACAGTTAAATAAATAGG
Organism: Oryctolagus cuniculus; assembly: GCF_051225735.1. Lineage (NCBI taxonomy): Eukaryota > Metazoa > Chordata > Mammalia > Lagomorpha > Leporidae > Oryctolagus > Oryctolagus cuniculus. The sequence goes on from NC_142868.1 coordinate 99,502,053, forward strand.
AAGTCTTCACTTCTGACCTTTCATAGCTATTCAAAAGAAGCAATTTGGTTTGCCACTATTCTATTTACCAAAGATAAAAATGAAGAAAGTTTAAACACTAATTCATCTCTTTTCCAAGATTTGAATGATTTAAGAAAATTATTATTACAAAAAACAAGAGAGAGAGAGGGAGACAGAGGGTAATATTTAGCTCCTAAGCCACAGAAATTAACAGTTTCTTTCCTTCTGGTAGCGATGATTTCAATTTCAAAAAACAAAAGAAAAAGGAAGATTTTTCAGGTTGAAGGTAAACATCATATAAATTTAACCATCCACAACTATTATCATTATATTAAAGTTTAACTTCTTGGCCAGTGCTGCGGCTCACTAGGCTAATCCTCCGCCTGTGGCGCCAGCACTCCGGGTTCTAGTTCTGGTTGGGGCGCTGGTTCTCTCCTGGTTACCCTCTTCCAGTCCAGCTCTCTCCTGTGGCCTGAGAAAGCAGTGAAGGATGGCCCAAATGCTTGGACCCTGCACCTGCATGGGAGACCAGGAGGAAGCACCTGGCTCCTGGCTTCGGATCAGTGCAGCGTGCCGGCTGTAGTGGCCATTTTGGGGGTGAACCAATGGAAAAGGAAGACCTTTCTCTCTGTCTCTCTCTCTCACTGTCTATCTCTGCCTGTCAAAAAAAATACTTTAACTTCTTAGGAAGTTTAAGATTTAACTTTTAATAATATAACAAAATAAATTACCTTTTATTGACATGCTCTCCAAGAGATATAATGAAACAAAATGTCATATTCTAAAATTTTCTAGACTTCAGTTACATTCATCTCAGGAATTACAAACAGGTCTCATGCTGGAAGCAACTCCGAATGACTAAAAAGGACCCTGCTGGGGATACTACATCAGGAAATGTCCCTAGGGCATACAAGTTGATCAGTAAAGTGACAGACTTATTAGGGAAAAAAAAAAAAGTAGTGATATGTAGCCAAATGTTTCCCAAATTGGCTTTGTATCTATAGCTAGGGACAAGAAAAACTATCATGTTTATTCACCCATAAATATATTTAAGGATATGTACTAAAATTGGTTCCTGCCAAAATAATTTAAATAAAATTCAAATAATTGCTGGCACATAACATAAGAAACAAATAACATATAAGAGAAAAGGAAGACTTTTTCAACCAGGAGGAATATATAGGAATTGGTAGCAGGGCTGGAGGGAACATGAGCCATAAAAGGAAGAAACTCAATGATTCAAAATATTATTGCTTAGCTGATTCTAAACATTTTATATAAGTGGAATCATACAACATTTTCTTGTGAACAGCTTCTTTCATTTAGCATAATGCTTTCAAAACACATCTGTGGGGGCCAGTGCTGTGGTGCAGGGGGTTAAGCCTCTGCCTACGGTGCTGATATTCCATTAGGGGTACAGGCTTTTGTCCCAGCTGCTTCTCTTCTGATCTAGCTCTGTGCTAATGGCCTGGAAAAGCAATAGAATACGGCCCAATCCAATTGCTTGGGCACTTGCACCTGCATGGAAGACCCAGAAGAAACTCCTGGCTCCTGGCTTTGTACTGGCCCAGCTCCTGCAATAGTGGCTATTTAAACTAGCAGATGGAAGACCTTTCTCTCTGTTTCTCCCTCTCTCTGTAACTCTGCCTCCCAAATAAATAAATAAAATAATTAAAAAAATTCATGTTGTAGTATGTATAACTTCTTCATTCCTTTTTATGGCCAAATAATGTTTCATTGAACAGATATATTTGTGATTTTTCATTCATCAGTTGATGGATTTTTATGTTATTTTTAATTTTTAACATGTTTTGTTGGATATGTTAAGTAATATGATTCTCATTTTGTGTTAGAATTTCAAAGCATATGACAATTGATACCCCTATAACATCTATGAAATTGCATAACAACCATATTTTATTTATTTATTTATTTAAAAGATTTATTTTATTTTTTGAAAGAGTTTCAGAGAGTGATAGAGCCAGAGGTAGGTCTTCCATTTGCTGGCTCACTCCCCAGATGACTGCAATGGCCAGAGCAGAGCTGATCTGAGGCCAGGAGCCAGGAGCTTCTTCCAGGTCTCCCATGCAGATGCAGGGGCCCAAGGACTTGGTCACCTCTTCTGCTTTCCCAGGCTATAGCAGAGTGCTAGATTGGAAGTGGAGCAGCCAAGACTCAAACCAGCACCCATGTGGGATGCCAGCACTGCAGGCCAGGGCTTTAACCTGCTGTTCCACAGTACTGGCCCCACTACCATATTTTTAAATCTGTTGAAGATGGAGAAAAACCTATTTTGATACTCAGCAATAAATCCTTACAAATCAGCAATTACTGAGACTAAATTTACTGGCTTAAGTTGCCTCTAAAAAACAGAAAAATTATGATTTCTCAAGTACTTAATCTGTTACTGAAGAGATTTCATGTTTAGAATCTGTTCCAGTATAGAAAAAGAATAAAATAACTTGTGCAAAAGAATCATTAAAAGTATCAAGAATAGATGTATTATCCATATTATAAAAGGAAGCCCCACCTATCTCAGATCCAGAAAAATGGGTATTACCACCAGAAGAAGTTATATTCCTCTGGGATCCCATTTCCTCTCAACATATTGCCCAACTACCCAGAACCTACCCAGAAAACAATGGCTGATTCTATCAGTTCCCAGGAAAAGTCTTGACATACCCCTAACGCTCTGGCTTGTTTCCTATTTCTACCTCCAAGTAGATTTTTGTTCACCAACTACAGTGAAAAACTATGGGAAGGAATATTCGTGTAGAAGTTTTTCTGTGGACATGTTTTCATTTATCTTGGTTAGCATTGCTTAAGAATGGAATTTATTGGGTCATATGTTAACTCATTTTGGAAAACTGCTTTCCAACTTGGCTGTGCCATTTTACATTCCCACTAGCAATATATGAGGGCTCCAACTACTGCACACCATTGTCAATGCTTGCTTTGTCTTTCTTTTATTAATTGTCCAAAGATTGTTGATCATTTGTATATAAGCTTTTGAAAACTTCAAAACATTTTAGATTTAAGTACAGTGATTTGGTGCTTTTATTGCTGTGATTTTTTAAAGAATATACTCCTTTTATAGGCCACTTATGAGGTGTATAATGTATAATTAATCTCTTCAGTTCTATGGGTTGTCATTTCATTTTCTTAATGGAGTTCTTTGAAGCATAGGTTTTAATTGCGATGAAGTCCATTTTGCTATTTTTTCTTTTGTCATTTGTGCTTTTGGTGTCAAAGCTAAACACACACACACAGAGATTTATTCTTATGTTTTCTGCTAAAAAAGTTCTTTAGTTCTAACCTTTAAATTTAGGAATTGGATCCACTTTGAGATATTGTTTGAGGTAGGAGACAAATTTCATCTTATGTGGATACAATGTTATTTTCCCATTGAATTATCTTGCAGCACAGCCAGCATTCAATTAACCATAAATGTAACAGTTTGTTTCTGCAATCCCATTCATTCATCTGTCTGTCCTTATGCTAGACCAGAATCTGATTACCACAGCTTTGTGATAAGCTTTGAAATTGGGACCACATTGTTAAGAACTACTTAAATTTGAATGAAATACAGTTTATTTTTAAATATTTATTTTCAATCCTGCAACAATGATGAATTGTTAGATCTAATCTTGTGTGTGTGTGTGTGTGTGTGTGTGTGTGTTCTTTAGCTTCCTATACACAAACTAGTTTTCCATCTTCTTTTTCTCCCAGTCTGAATGCATTTTTCTTGTTAAAATTCCCTGGCTAGAAGTTCTAGTACAATGTAAAATACTAGTATTTGAGAGTAGATATCCTCATGTTTTTCCTGATCTTCCCGAAAAGCAGTCTTTCTCCACAAAAGATGATATTAGCTGTGTGGTTTTCATAAAGGCTTTTAATCAGGTTGAGCACTTTTCTAGGTACTTCTAGTTAGTTGAGTGATTTTATCATGAAAGGATGCTGAATTTTATCACTTATTCTACATCTATAATAATCAGGTAACTTTGTCCTTGATTCAACTAATTTGATATATTATATTAATGGATTTTCAGATGTCAAACCAAACTTATTCCTGACATGAATCCTATTTTGTCATAATATGTTTAAATTATTATTTTAATATTACTGATTTGGTTTGATGGTATTTCTTTGAAGACTTTCTCATCTATATTTAATAAAGACTACTGGTTAGGAGTACATTTTGATGTTTTTGTCTAGCTTTGGTAAAAGGGCAACACTGCCTTATAGAGTAAGTGGGGAGTGTTCCCTCCTCAGGTATTTTTGGAATCATTTGTGAAGTTTTGATGTTACTGTTCTTTAAACATTTGCTACAATTTCTCAATGAAGCTATCTTGGCCTGGGCTGGTAGGAAGTTTGCTAACTCAATTTCTTTACTTGCTACACAATCTATTCAGATTTTTATTTCTTCTTCATTCAGTTTTGGAATTTGTTGCCTTTCTAGAAATTTTCCTATTTCATCTAATTTGGTGGCATACAGTTTATAGTGTTGCTTTCTGAATCTTTTCACGTTGTTTATTTATTAGTGTTGTTTCCACTTTTGTTGACAATTCTAGTAAATGAAGTCACTGTTTTTTGTGGTTAGCCTGACAAAAGTTCTGCCAAACTGTAGATCATTTTCAAGAATCAAATGATAGTTTAAATGATTTTCTTTATTATGTTTCTATTCTATACTTATTTATATCTTTGCTATAATATTTATTATTTACTTTTTTCATTGTGTTTATCTTGTTCTTTTTTATCACAGGTTACTGACATGAAGTGTCTTTTTAAAAAAATACAGGCATTATTCCCATGTTTCCATGTAAGCACTGCTTGTCTTATAAATATTGCTACATTTGATTTCATTTTCACTCATCTAAAAGTGTTTTCTAATTTCATTTATCATTTTTAAAGTCACATTATTTTTTATGTGTTTCTAGATTTTCCTAATTTCCTTTCCTTGGTTCTAATTTCATTTCAGTGTGGTCAGCAAACATGTTTTGCTTGATTTTAATCATTTAAATTGACTGAGACTTACTTAATAACCAATTTTATAACAGGACAATTTTAGAGAATATTCCATGAACCTTTCAGAAGTCTGTATTTTGCTGGTGTTTGAAGGATTTTTTTATTTTTTTAACTTTTATTTAATGAATATAAATTTCCAAAGTACAGCTTATGGATTACAATGGCTTCCCCCCCATAATTTCCCTCCCACCCAGAACCCTCCCCTTTCCCTCTCCCTCTCCCCTTCCATTCACATCAAGATTCATTTTCAATTCTCTTTATATACAGAAGATCAGTTTAGCATATATTAAGTAAAGATTTCAACATTTTGCACTCACAGAGAAACACAAAGTGAAAAATACTGTTTGAGTACTGGTTATAGCATTAAATCACAATGTTCAGCACATTAAGGACAGAGATCCTACATGAGGAGTAGGTGCACAGTGACTCCTGTTGTTGACTTAACAAATTGACACTCTTGCTTATGGAGTCAGTAATCACCCTAGGCTCTTGTCATGAGTTGCCAAGGCTATGGAAGCCTTTTGAGTTCCCCGACTCTGATCATATTTAGACAAGGTTGGAGTCAAAGTAGAAGTTCTCTCCTCCCTTCAGAGAAAGGTACCTCCTGAAGGATTATTTTTAATCAGTTCATATTACTCTTACATTTCCTTCTTCAGCTATTATTCATTACTTTAAATGAAATATGAAGTCTCTATTTGCAACAATATTTATTTTCATATTGTATTTGAAAGGCAGAAGGACAGAAGTCTTCCATCCACTGGGTTACTCAAATGTCTGCAAAAGCCAGGCTTAGGTCAAGCTGAAGCCAGGAGTCCAGAACTCAATCTGGGTCTTCCAAGCGGTAGCAGGGTCCCACGTAATTGAGCCTTATCTATTGTGTCCCAGGGTATGCATTTGCAGGCAGCTAGAAAATAAGCAAATGAGCTAGGACTCAAACCAGGCACTCTGAATACCAGATGAGAACATTCAAAGTGGCCAAACAACTGCACCTGCAACTACTATATTTGAATTGTCTATTCTCTGTCTATTGTTGCTTTGTGCATTTTGGGATGTGTTATTAGTGCTAACATGTTTATAATTTCTATACCTTCTTGATACATTACCTCTTTGTTTCTGTAGTATAAGAATACTTCAAAAAGTTCAAGAAAAAAATATGAAGAAAAGATGAGTTTGTTTTAGTTAAAAAAAGTTGAAGCCCATGCATAAATTTTTCATAGTACATATTTTCCAACAACTTTTTACAAAAGAATATTTAATTGTTTGAGAGGCTGAGTTACAGATAAGAGGGAGAGACAGAGAAGTCTCCCATCTGCTATTTCACTACCCAAATGGCCTCAGTGGCTGGAGCCAGGATGATCTGAAGCCAGGAGCCAGGTGCTTCTTCCAGATCTTCCATGAGTGTGCAGGGGTCCAAGCACTTGGACCATCTTTTACTGCTTTCCCAGGCCATTAGCAGAGAGCTGGATCAGAAGAGGAGCAGCCAGGACACAAACCCACACCCATCACAGGTAAAGGCTTAACCTACTATGCAACAGTGCCAGCCCCCAACAACTTTTTGAAGATCCCTCATATACTTTTTTCCATCCTTTAAACTTATTTGTGTCTTTGGATTTAAACAATATCCTCATTGTAAAGCATATGGAGGTATTATATTTTCTTTACCCATCCTGTAAAGTTATTTGTTGACTGGAATGTTTAATCTGTGTATGTTTAATGAATAAAATACTGACAACATAAGATTTACATTTGTCACTTTACTGTTTTCTAAAATCTTGTAATGTTTTTATTCCTCTACTACCTTATAACCATGCTTTTTCATGTTAAACAGTTTTCTTTTAGTGTATTATTTAAAATTTTTTGTTTTTTTCCTTTACCATATATATTTTTAAAGATTTATTTATTTATTTGAGAGGTAGAGTTACAGACAGGGAAAGGGAGAGATGGAGAGAAAGGCCTTCCATCCATTGGTTCACTCCCCAAATGGCCACAACTGCCAGAGATTGGCCAATCCAAAGCCAGGAGCCAGAAGCTTCTTCCAGGTCTCCCAGGCAGGTGCACCCAAGAACTTGTGCCATCTTCTGCTTTCCCAGGCCCTAACAGAGAGCTGGATAGGAAGAGGAGCATCCAGGACTAGGCTTAGGTCCACTATGCCACAGCACCAGCCCTTACTATATTTTTTTGTTACCATGTCCTTTCATGTTAAATAGCTTTCTTTTAGTGCATCATTTAAAATTTTTGCTGTTGCTTCCTACACCGTAGCTTTTTCCTTTTTTTAAAGATTTATTTATTTATTTGTAAGTCAGAGTTACACACAGAGAGAGGGAAAGGCAGAGAGAGAAAGAAAGAAAGAGAGAGAGAGCAAGAGAGAAGTCTTCCATCTGCTGGCTCACTCCCCAGTTGGTCACAATGGCCGGAGCTGCATTGATCTGAAGTGAGGAGCCAGGATCTTCTTCTGGGTCTCCCACATGGTTGCAGGGGCCCAAGGACTTGGGTCATCTCCTACTGCTTTCCCAGGCCATAGCAGAGAGCGGGATTGGAAGTGGAGCAGCTGGGATTCAAATTGGAACCCATATGGGATGTTGGCATTGCAGGCTGCAGCTTTACCCACTACACCACAGCTGACTTCCATAGTGGCTTAATCAGTTTGCATTCCCACCAACAGTGGGTTAGTGTCCCTTTTTCTCCACATCCTCTCCAGCATCTGTTGTTGGTAGATTTCTGTATGTGAGCCATTCTAACCGGGGTGAGGTGAAACCTCACTGTGGTTTTGATTTGCATTTCCCTGATTGCTAGTGATCTTGAACATTTTTTCATGTGCCTGTTGGCCATTTGGATTTCCTCTTTTGAAAAATGTCTATTGAGGTCCTTGGCCCATCTCTTAAGTGGGTTGTTGGTTTTGTTTTTGTGGAGTTTCTTGATTTCTTTGTAGATTCTGGTTATTAACCCTTTATCTGATTGTTTTTAGAGCTACTGTGAATGGTATTGATCTTAGCAGTTCTTTCACAGCCGTAGCATTGCTTGTGTATACAAAGGCTGTTGATTTTTGTGCATTGATTTTATGTCCTGCCACTTTGCCAAACTCCTCTATGAGTTCCAATAGTCTCTTAGTAGAGTTCTTTGGATCCTCTAAGTAAAGAATCATATCGTCTGTGAAGAGGGATAGTTTGACTTCTTCCTTCTCAATTTGTATTCCTTTAATTTCTTTTTCTTGTCTGATGGCTCTGGCTAAAACTTCCAGAACTATGTTAAATAGCAGTGGTGAGAGTGGGCATCCCTGTCCGGTACCAGATCTCAGTGGAAATGCTTCCAACTTTTACCCATTCAATAGGATGCTGGCCGTGGGTTTTTCATAAATTGCTTTGATTATATTGAGGAATGTTCCTTCTATACCCAATTTGCTTAGAGTTTTCATCATGAAAGGGTGTTGAATTTTATCGAATGCTTTCTCTGCATCAATTGAGATAATCATATGGTTTTTCTTCTGCAGTCTATTAATGTGGTGAATCACATTGATTGATTTGCGAATGTTGAACCATCCCTGCATACCAGGGATAAATCCCACTTGGTCTGGGTGGATGATTTTTCTGATGTGCTGTTGTATTCTATTGGCAAGAATTTTATTGAGGATTTTTGCGTCTATGTTCATCAGGGATATTGGTCTGTAATTCTCTTTCAATGTTGCATCTTTTTCCGGCATAGGAATTAAGGTGATGCTGGCTTCATAGAAAGAATTTGGGAAGATTCCCTCTTTTTCGATTGCTCTGAATAGTTTGAGAAGAATTGGAGTCAGTTCTTCTTTAAATGTCTGGTAGAATTCAGCAGTGAATCCATCTGGTCCTGGGCTTTTCTTTGTTGGGAGGGCCTTTATTACTGTTTCAATTTCTGTCTCAGTTATGGGTCTGTTTAGGTTTTCGATGTCTTCCTGGTTCAATTTAGGTAGATGGCATGTGTCCAGCAATCTATCCATTTCTGATAGGGTTCCCTGTTTGCTGGCATACAAGTCCTTGTAGTAGTTTCTGATGATTCTTTTTATTTCTATGGTGTCTGTTGTTACGTTTCCTTTTTCATCTCTGATTTTATTGATTTGAGTCTTTTTTCTTTTTTTAGTTAGTTGGGCCAATGGCGTGTCAATTTTGTTTATTTTTTCAAAAAAACAGCTTCTCGCTTGGCTGATTTTTTGTAATTTTTTTGGATTCAATCCTGTTAATTTCTTCTCTGATTTTAATTATTTCTCTTCTCCTACTAGATTTGGGTCTGGTTTGCTGCAGTTTTTCTAGGTCCTTGAGATGCGCTGAAAGCTCATTTATTTGGTGCCTTTCCAATTTCTTGATATAGGCCCCTATTGCTATAAACTTGCCTCTCAATACTGCTTTTGCCATATCCCATAAGGTTTGATATGTTGTGTTCTTATCCTCATTTACTTTCAGAAAGTTTCTGATTTCTCTTTTTATTTCTTGAATGACCCAGTGTTCATTCAGGAGCATGTTGTTCAATCTCCATGTGTTTGCATACTTTCTGGGGTTTCCTGAGTTGCTAAATTCCAGCTTCATTCCACTGTGGTCTGAGAAGCTGCATGGTATGATTCTAATTCTTTTAAATTTGCTGAGACTTGCTTTATGGCCTAGTATGTGATCAATCCTAGAGAAGGTTCCATGCACTGCTGAGAAGAATGTAAAGTCTTTAGATGTAGGATTGAAAGTTCTGTAGATATCTGTTAGATCCATTTGGGCAATAGTGTCGATTAAATCTGCTGTTTCCTTGTTGATCTTCTGTCCGGATGATCTATCTATTTCTGAGAGTGGAGTATTGAAGTCCCCCAGTACTATTGTATTGGAATCTAAGTCTCCCTTTAAGTCCCTTAACATATCTTTTAAATAGACCGGTGCCCTGTAATTAGGTGCATATACATTTATAATAGTTACATCTTCCTGTTGAATTGAACCCTTAATCATTATATAGTGTCCCTCTTTGTCTCTTTTAACAGTTTTTGCATTAAAGTTTATTTTGTCTGATATTAATATGGCTACACCTGCTTTTTTTGGTTTTTGATGGCATGGAATATCTTTTTCCAACCTTTCACTTTCAGTCTGCTTGCATCTTTGATAGATGTGTTTCTTGTAGGCAACAAATAGTTGGGTTGTGTTCTTTGAGCCAATCAGCCAATCAGTGTCTTTTAACTGAAGAGTTAAGTCCATTAACGTTTAATGTGACTATTGATACGTAGTGACTTTGCCCTGCCATTTTCTCGGAGATATTTTCTAGTATATGCTTTGAGCTTCCCATGCTCTTTTACTGGTAGGTTTTCTTCCTTTACCTTCTTTCATACTGATGGCCGTGTTTCTGTGTTTCTGAGTGTAGCACATCTTTAAGTATCTTTTGCAGGGCCGGACGAGTGGCCACAAAGTCTTTCAATTTCTGTTTGCTATGAAAGGTCTTTATTTCACCTTCATTCACAAATGACAGCTTAGCAGGATATAATATTCTGGGCTGGCATTTTTCTCTGTTAGCACCTGGGCTATGTCTCGTCATTCCCTCCTAGCCTGTAGTGTTTCTGATGAGAAGTCAGCTGTGAGTCTAATTGGAGATCCTCTGAGAGTAATCTGATGTTTCTCTCTTGCACATTTTAGGATCTTTTCTTTATGTTTCACTGTGGTAAGTTTAATTACCACGTGTCGTGGTGAGGATCTCTTTTGGTCATGTTTATTGGGGGTTCTATGAGCTTCCTGTACTAGGATGTCTCTGTCCTTCTCCAAACCCAGAAAGTTATCTGCTAGTATCTCACTAAAAAGGCCTTCTAATCCTTTCTCTTTCTCCATGCCTTCAGGAACTCCTAGAACTCGAATGTTGGTTCTTTTAATAGTATCCTGTAGATTCCCAACAATATTTTTTAGATTTCTAATTTCCTCTTCTTTTCTTTGGTTTGACTGTATGTTTTCCTGTGCTCTGTCTTCTAAGTCCGATATTCTCTCTTCTGCTTCACCCATTCTGTTTGTAAGGCTCTCTAATGTGTTTGTCATTTGATCTATTGAGGTCTTCATTTCATTTTGATTTCTCTTCACTATCACGCTTTTCTGTTCTACAAGTTTCTGCATTTCATTTTGATTCTTCCTTAAAATTTCATTTTCACGAGGGAGATTTTCAATCCTGTCTAATAAGGATTTCTGTAGTTCAACGATTTGCTTTTGAAAACTTCCAAATGTTCTTATCATAAATTTTTTGAAATCTGTATCTTGCATTTCTTCTATCTCATCATCTTCATAATCTTGGCTTGGGGTGTTTTGTTTATTTGGAGGCATCATAGTGTCGTCGTTGATCTTGTTCCCTCGATTTCTGTGCTTGTTGCTTGGCATAGTTAATTCTTCTTTCATCACTGTGCATTTGTTTTTTTTATTATTATTTTATTTTTTTATACTATGTCTGGGTTAAGTGGACTGCCTGCTGTTGGAGGAGCCTTGGAGGCTTGAGATGGGTGTGGCCTGAGAGCTCTGCTTGGTTCTTCCGGGGTACGGGTGTGCAAAGGTGACACCCTCACGTTATGCGTGGTAAATCTCTCTCTTTTTATTTATTTATTTATTTATTTATTCAGGAGGTAAGTAATACCACACTGCATAGCTGTGCAGAATTGATGGTATTTAGCTTCCGATCTCTGGCTTCTACCCAAAAGTCTGTGCAGGCTCTGTTTCTCCTCTGGACTCCCACTGGGTTGCCTAGGCTACTGAATTGTAGTGACTCAGTTCCTTAGCTCTCCCCTGTTGTTATGTAAATCCAGAGTCGGGGCCTGTCGTTCCCCCTCTTCGTGGAGGAACGACACAAGACCCTGCGCTGTTCTTTGGTCTGCTTGGCCCTCCCTGGGTTTGCTGCTGGTTCTTCCCGGGTTGGCTACCGTCCCTTCCACCTCCGTGGAAGGGCGGTTCCCCCTGCCACTTTCCCCACTTCCGCGGGGGAGCGGCACACCGCCAGCCAGCTCTCTCGGGGGCTGCACAGGTGTTCCTTCAGATAGATGTTCCTGGTGCATGTTGTCTCTCTCCTCCTTTATAGTCCTCTTCCACCAATCCCAACTCTGCTACCCACACGCCGAGTATGCTGCTCTCCTCCAATCAGGAGCAGGTCCTGCTGTTTATTGGTTGAACTGGAGGCAGCTGTGTAGAAGCTGTTTCCTCCTCTCCCAGCGCCATATTGTGAGAGAGCAGATGCATAGAATAAGTCTTAATTCCAGTAACTTAGTCTAGTCCGAGTTGCTCCCAGTTGCTCCCCACAGGGGCCTGCTCTTTGTCTCTTGCAAAGCTTGCAAACTCTTGCTAAGTCTTGCAAACCTTGCTACCTTGCAACCTTTGCAAGGTTGGTGGAGAGAGAAACCCCCCACCTTTTTTCCTTCTCTCCTGTAGTCAGTCTGGTGAACTTTCCTGCTCCCCTCTAGATTCTGACTGCTGTTTCCCCACCAATGTCTTGGGTTACTGAGCTCACCTCCCCTTCCAGCACCGATGTGTGGACTCAGAGCCCTGGGCATCCCAACTCTCCCCGATGGTGTCTGTGTGACATCCACTCCCCTTCCTGCACTGGCACGCAGACCCTGCGGCTCACACGGCTCAGCTTCCGTGTGGTGGGCGACCTTGTTCTCCCAGTAGGTCCTCCGAGTCACAGCCACTAGATCCAGAAGAGTTTCCTCTGCAGTTTTTTCCTGGTCCTTTTTCTGAGGCTACCATAACTCCACTTTTATTAAACTAAATTTTCCCGGACTATCGATGCGCGCCCTCACTATTCCGCAATCTTGGCTCCACCCCCACTTGGCATCATTTTAAAAAATTACAAAATTGAAGTCCATAAGAACTCTAAAACCACAGCAGAAATATTCTATAAACATGTACTCATACATATTATTCTTACAATAGATTCATACCCATGTCATATGAGAGGAATTCCTTGCTCAAATTTAAAATTTTCACATTCTTCTCATTATTCACTTTAATACAGTGACTGTAGCTGGACACAAGGAATTCTCTGTTTTATGATTTATTGACTTATTTGATAGGCAGAGTTACAGAGAGGCAGAGGTGGAAGTGGTGGGGGAGAGGTCGTCTACCTGCTGGTACACTCCTCAGGTGGCTGCAATGGTGGGAGATGCATTCACCTGAAGCCAGTAGACAGGAGCTTCTTCCTGGTCTCCCACATGGGTGCAGGGGCCCAAGGATTTGGGCCATTTTCTACTGCTTTCCCAGGCCATAGCAGAGAGTTGGATTGGAAGGGGAGCAGCCAGGTCTCAAACCACCACCCATGTGGGATGCCAGCACTGCAGGCAACAACTTTACCTGCTGTGCCACAATGCTGGCCCCACACAAGTGATTTTCTACAATTAAAAGAAGCAATTTGGATATGATCACTTTTCTAGCCTTCTTGTTTTTTGGGGGGCAGAGTGTTTGAATTTAGACTGACAAGGATTCAGTCCACTCTACAAAGAAAAATGCCTAAATATTAGAGCATTGCTCCTGACCCCTCCTCAGTTGTTCCTCTATATGGGATTTATTAATAACTTACATGATTGGAGATATGTGAAGGAGTAAATGAGCTACCATACTTCCTTGTGTTGTACTTAGGATGTTTTTAGGATGCCTACAAATGAACATGAGTTCTTGTCTGCCCTCATTTATACTGTAAATTTAGCAGAAAATCTGTGCTCTGTTAGTGACTAGGTAAGGATATAAGGTACTGCAGCAACAGAAGAGAGTCTTTTTTGCTAAGCACCAAGACTAATAACTCTGTGGGCTATGAAGCTCACATTTCCTTCCATGTCTAGTTTTGAATCATTCAGAATGCAGAGAAAGTAGGAATGCAAGTTATGAACACTCTTCACTGCGACAAATTTTATGATACTCATGAGTTTATATTCAGGAATGACTTAGAATTTAAACAAAAATACCATAGTAAATTTTGAGGGATTCATCAATATCTACATTTCTAATTAAAGTACACATCTATAATTATATCTCCTTACACATGATTTGACAGAAATTATTTATCTGGGATGGGTATTTAACAATGCCTTTTATAGTTTTAATGTTGTATCAAAAAATTAATCCTTGAAACCCTTGTGAAGTTGATGATAAAAATATGTTTACTAAAAAATTAAATACCTTGGAAAAAATTTAACTAAAGATGTGAAATTATAAAACATTAAAGAAAAAAAAGTATAACACAAAAAAATGGAAAAATCTTCCATGTTTGTGGATTGGAAGAATTAATATCATCAAAATGTTCAAACTAGCCAAAGCAATTTATAGATTCAATAAGATCCCAGTCAACATACCAAGGACATTATTCTTAGATTTGTATGGAAACACTAGAGAACCCAAATAGCTAAAGCAATTTTAAACAACAAAAATAAAGTCAATGTCATCACAATACTAGATTTCAAGATGTACTACAGGGCGGTTATAAACAAAACAACCTAGAAGTGGCACAAAAATAGACATGTACACCAAAGGAACAAAATATAAACCACAGAAGTTAATCCATGCATCCACAATCAACCAATGAACTAAAAATAAATCTCTGAAGAAAGGACTATCTCTTTAACAAATGGTGCTGGAGAAATTGGACCTCTACATTCAGAAGTATGAAATAAGACCTGTATTAACACCCTATACAAAATAAACTCACAATTGATCAAGGATCTACATCTATGACCTGATATTATCAAATTACTAGAGGAAACCATTGGGGAAACTCTGCAAGACATTGGCATAGGCAAAGATGTCTTGGAAAAGACCCCAGAAGCACAGGCAATGAAAGAAGAAAGAGCCAAAAGCAAAGAAGCTTCTGTGTTGCAAAGAAAACACTCAGCAGCAAAGTGAACGTACAGAACGGAAGAATATAGTTGTACTCTATATAATTGATAAAGGGTTAATATCCAATATCTATAAAGACCTGAAGGGACTCAACTACAATAAAACAATGTAGTTAACAAATGGGCTAAGGACATGAACAGAAATTTTTCAAAGGATGCAATATAAATGGCTGAGAGACACATGCAAAGATGCTCAGTATCTCTAACCATTAGGGAAATGCAAAGAAAACCACCATGAAGTTTCATTTCATCCCAGTTAGAATGTCTATTATCCAAAAACCAAAAAATGATAAATTCTGGTAAGGACGTGAGGGAAAAAGTTACCCTAATACACTGTTGGGAGGAACATAAAGTGGTACAACCATTATGGAAGACAGTAAGGATGTTCCTCAGATATCTGAAAGTACATCTACTACATGAAATCAGATGAAATCAGCCTACGGGAGTTATTTGTACCCCTCACATTTATTGCAGCTCAATTAAAAGTAACTAAGATATGAAATCAAGTCAGATTTCTATTAACTGATAACGGGATAAAGAAAATGAGTAGCATGGAATACTACCCAGTCATAAAAAAGAATGAACTCCTGTCTTTGCAATGAATGGATGCAACTGGAAAACATGATGCTTATTGAAATAAGCCATTCAAGAAAGACAAATATGTTTCCCCTATTATATACTATTAACATAGGATACAAATGAAAGCAATGCACATATGATTTGATTATTGGTTTTTTACCCTTGTATATATTCTAGTGAAACTGTGGTATTTGTACTTTTTACTTGCTGAATATTATGGTTAGTGCTGCACTACATCTGAGATTATAAGGGAAGTTATGAAATTAAGTTTTTTCAAGTTTATAATTTTGCAAAAATTAAAGAAAGAAAAGAAGGGTGAAGAAGGATTGAAGGTGAGAGAGATAGAGGGAACTACGGTTATCTTCTTAGAATTGTACCTGAGAAATACATGAAATCTGTTCTATTACCATTAATAAAAAAATTTAGAGAACCTAAAAGAAAACTTAAACATCTCCAGCCAGCTGATCTTCAAAAAAGTGCTAAGAATATACACTGCAGACAGGACAGTCTTTTCAATAAATGATGTTTGCAATATTGAATACCCATATGCAGAAGATTTAAACTTTCTCTTATCTCTCATCATTTACCAAAAAATGAACTCAAGGGTGTTCATTTACCCTCATCATTAAGATACTAGTGTCTCATATCCAAGTACCTGAGCTAGATACCAAGTTCTGACTTCTGACTCCAGTTGCCTGCTAATGCAGATGCTGGGAGGGAGTCGTGATAACTCAAGCTCTGGGTTCCTTCTACCACAAGGGAGAGCTGGATTGAATTCCACACTACTGATTTCTGTTTGGCCCAGTCCTGGCTTTTGTGGGCATATGTGGAGTCAATCAACATGAGAGCACTCTCTCTATGTCTCTTTCTCTATGTCTCATTGCTCTCAAATAAATACTCCTTAAAATTAATTAAAGATGATTTAAAGACTTAAATGTAAGACCTGACTATTTGGAGAAAATGCTTCAGGACATTTGAGTGCACAAGAATTATGGGGATTAGACACCAAAGGGCAGCAAGGAAAAAAAAATAGTCAATTGGAATTTTTTCAAGTTAAAAAGCTTCAGCACAGCAAATAAAATAATCAACACAGCAGCCAACCTATGAAATTGGAGAAAATATTTGCAAACTAGACATCTAGTAAGGGATGAATAACCAGAATATATATTTATATATATGTATATATGTTAAAGAAATTTTAACAACTCAACAAAATATTAGGAAATTTTAAAACTGGTAATAGAGCTAAATGCTCATTTGACAAAGAAGACATACAAATGGCCAACAAGTACAGGAAAAAATGCTCAGCATAACTAATCAACAGGGAAACGCAAATAAAAACCACAATTAGATACCAAGTTACTTCAGTTAGAATGCCTATTATCAAAAAGACAAAACAGTGACTGGTATTGTCACACAGCAGGTTAAACCATGTCCTATGACGCTGACATCCCATATGAGCAACAGTTCAAGTCCATGTTCCATCCAGTTCTCTGCTAATGAGCCTCAGGAAGCAGCAGAGGTTGACTCAAGTACTTGGTCCACTGCCACCCTCATGGGAGACCCAGATGAAGTTCCAGGCTGCTGGCTTCAGTCTGGCACAGAAACAGCCATTGTGGTCATTTGTGGAGTGAACCAGCAGATGAAAGATTCTGTGTGTCTGTGTGTGTGTATGTGTCTTTATAATTCTTCCTTTCGAATAAACAAATCAATCTTATAAAAAAAACACATGTTTGAAGCCAGCACAGTGGTTCACTAGGCTAATCCTCTGCCTGTGGCGCCAGTACTCTGGGTTCTAGTCCCGGTTGGGACACCGGTTCTTCCCCGGTTAGTTGCTCCTCTTCCAGTCCAGCTCTCTGCTGTAGCCCAAGAAGGCAGTGGAGGATGGCCCAAGTGCTTGGGCCCTACACCTGCATGGGAGACCAGGAGGAAGCACCTGGCTCCTGGCTTTGGATAGGCACAGCACGCCAGCCGTGGTGGCCATTTGGGGTTGAACCAATGGATGGAAGACCTTTCTCTCTGTCTCTCTCTCTCTAATTCTGCCTGTCAAAAAAAATACATGCTTGATGGAATTGCATGCAAAATTTAACAAAAACTTATTTTATTATATATAAAATAAAAGAACAAGCACTTGCCAAAAACAAATACAGTGCCAATATATTTTTGTAAGCTTAAATATATTTTTATTTCTTTTCTAAATAATCTACTTTGAATTAAAAAGTTAACAAAAAAGGTGTGAGATCAATTACAGAAATTCCCAGAGAGCTACATTATTAAAATACTCTACAAATCTCAACCTATTTATTGAAGCTTATTTTTTAACTTTTATTTAATGAATATAATTTCCAAAGTACAGCTTATGGATTACAATGGCTCCCCCCATAACTTCCCTCCCACCCCCCACTCTCTCTCCCCTTCAATTCACATCAAGGTTCATTTTCAATTCTCCTTATATACAGAAGATCAGTTTAGTATATATTAAGTAAAGATTTCAACAGTTTGCACCCACACAGAAACAAAAAGTAAAAAATACTGTTTGAGTACTAGTTACAGCATTAAATCACAATGTGCAGCACATTAAGGACAGAGATCCTACATGAAGAATAAGTGCACAGTGACTCCTATTGTTGACTTAATAAATTGACACTCTTGCTTATGGCGTCAGTAATCACCCTAGGCTCTTGTCATGAGTTGCCAAGGCTATGGAAGCCTTTTGAGTCCACAAACTCTATCAGTATTTAGACAAGGCCACGGTAAAAGTGGAAGTTGTCTCCTCCCTTAAGAGAAAAGTATGTCCTTCTTTGATGGCTCCTTCTTTCTACTGGGATCTCACAGAGATTCTTCATGTAGATCATTTTTTTGCCACAGTGTCTTGGTTTTCCATGCCTGAAATGCTCTCATTGGATTTTCAGCAGCTCTATGTTTTTAAGAATTATAATTCTTGGGGCCGGCACTGTGGCACAGTGGGTTAATGCCCTGGCCTGAAGTGCTGGCATCCCTTATGGGTGCCGATTCAGGTCTCAGTTGCTCTACTTCCAATCCAGCTCTATGTTGTGGCCTGTGAAAGCAGTAAAAGATGGGGCACATTCTTGGGCCCTTGCAACTATTGGGAGACCAGAGGAAGCTCCTGGCTCCTGGCTTCAGATTGGCACAGCTCCAGCTGCAGTGGCCATCTGGGGAATAAACCAGTGGATGGAAGAACCTTTTTCTCTATTTCTCCTTCTCACTGTCTGTAACTCTAACTCTCAAATAAATAAAATCTTTAAAAAAGAATTATAATTCTCTATACACATCTGCAAGTAAAGCCAGAACAAGCCTGTGACAACATCTGAGAACTTTTGTACTATGAGGTTCCTGAGTTAAAGGGATTTAAGTAAATAGGTGTGGTTGGATTCCAATGAATATTTATTTACAAAAAGAGGTGTATTTGGCCTACAGGAATGACTAATGTGGTGAATCTTCCTTTTTCAGAATATCTTGCATGCATGTTATTACCCACTTTACGGATACCATTGTGTGCCACACCACATTTTTCAAGGGGGTATTCAAATAAAACTTTCAAATCTTTAATTACAAAATAAGGTTTCTTTCTGCTTTTTTCTTTCATTTTTAAGTAATTCAAAATTTAAATATGATTAAGAAATGTTATACTTGACTAGGGTAGAATTACCAAGTCTTTAAGATTTTCAAACATTTTATGGTATCTACAAATCTAAGCAAGATGATAAATAGTATACATAATACATATTTGGGAATTTTGAAGAAGTCGTTTTATTCTTTAGCTTTAGATATGTATCATTTAGTACCTTGGTTTGCCTTTTACTGCTATATATTCATTTCATAGTTTAAAAGCTTTGAAGTATTGCCAATATAATTTGTAACCATTATTTAAGGATTACAAAACACAGATAAGTAAAATTAGATTGTGCATGATTACTTCACTCAGCAATGATGACTGTGAAAGGACTGCCTTTACACATTGTCTTCAATATCCTTTTCCTTTACTCCTGAACAGATTCCAGTAATTTCCACTCCCCTTACCATACAAAATTTGTTCTCTCCAGGTTGACAGTTATTTTTATAAAATTAGAGGTCATTGGCCAGCGCCATGGCTCAATAGGCTAATCCTCCATCTGCAGCACTGGCACCCCAGGTTTTAGTCCCGGTTGGGGCGCCGGATTCTGTCCCGGTTGCTCCTCTTCCAGGCCAGCTCTGCTGTGGCCTGGGAGTGCAGTGGAGGATGGCCCAAGTGCTTGGGCCCTGCACCCCATGGGAGACCAGGAGAAGCACCTGGCTCTTGCCTTCGGATCAGCAAGGTGCGCCAGCTGCAGCACACCGGCTGCAGCAGCCATTGGAGGGTGAACCAATGGCAAAGGAAGACCTTTCTCTCTGTCTCTCTCTCTCTCACTGTCCACTCTGCCTGTCAAAAAATAAATAAATAAAATTAGAGGTCATTTCTTCAATGTCATTTTATATAACCTGTAAGTAGTATTGTTCTCAACAGAAAAACTTCTCCAAAATTGCTTCCTCATTTGTCTTCCAAAATATTTGCATCTAGCAAATTATTTTAGCTCATTTGTCAAGTGTTAGTTGGTTGTCAATGTGTGTGTTCATTTCTGGGGTTTCTATTCTGTCCCATTTGTTTACATGTCTATTTTTGTTCCAGTACTAGGCTGTTTTGATTACAGCAGACCTCTATTATGTCTTGGAATCTGGTATTCTGATGACTCCAGCTTCATTTCTGCTTAAGATCGAGTAATTGGGATCTTCTTTCTTTCCATATGAACTTTAAAATCAGTTTTTTCTATAATTGTGAAGAATGTCCTTGGTATTTTGATTAGGATTGCTTTGACTCTATCAATTACTTGGGGTAGTATGGACATTGTGATGATATTATTTTTTCTGTTCTATGAACATGAAAGATTTTTCCCATTTTTATGTCCTTTGTTTCTTTAATTAAGGTTTTGTAATTTTCATTATAGAGATCTTTCACATTCTTGATTAAATTTATCCCAAGGGTCTTTTTTTTTTTCTATTGTGAATGGGCCTAACCTTACTGTTCTTTCTCAGGCAGAGAATTGTTCATGTATAAGAATGACACTGGTTTTTGTGTGTTGATATTATATCCTACAAATTTTCTTAATTCTCTTATGAGTTCTAATAGTCTCTTAGTGAAGTCTTTTGGTTCCTGTATATAAAGGATTATATTATCTGCAAACAGGGATAATTGGAATGTCTCCTTTCCAATTTGTATCACTTTGATTTGTTTTTTTGCCTAATGCCTGACTAAAACTTCCAGAAGTATATTGAAAAAGAATAATGAAAATGATTATCTTTGGTTCCAGACTTAATGAAATTCCTCACAGCTTTGCCTCATTCAATATGATGCTGCCTGTGGTTTAGTCATATATTGCTTTGATTGTGTCAAGGTATGCTTCTTATATCCTGAATTTTAAAGGTTTTTATCATGAAAGGATGTCATTTTATCAAATGGTTCTCTGCATCTATAGAGAAAATCAAATGGCTTTATCTTTCATTTTATTGATTTTAAATAACATATTTATTTGCATATGTTGAACTACCCCTGCATCCCTTGAATAAATTCTACTTTGTGTCTTATTGATGTATTATTGATGATTTTATTGATGCATTTCATACCATTTTGTTGAGGATTTTTGAATCTATGTCCATTACAGATATTGGTGTATAGTTCTTATTCATTGCATCTCTGTGCTTTTGTAATTGAGCTAATTCTTGTCTCAAAGAACAGATTTGGATTGATTTTATCCCTTTCAATTGTTTTGAATAATTTAAGAATGGGAATCAGTTCTTCCTTCAAAGTTTGATAAAATTCAGCTGCTTCTGGGCTGGCACTGGGGCATAGAATGTCAAGCTTCCACCTGCAGTTTCTGCATCCCATGTGGGTGCTGGTTCAAGCCTCAGCTGCTCCACTTCCAATCCACCTTTGTTCTAATGCACCTTGGGCCCTTCCACCCATGTGAGAGACCCAGAAGGAGTTCTGTTCTCCTGAATTTGACCTGTCCCAGCCCTTACCATTGCAGCCATTTGGGGAGAGAAATAGCAGACTGAAAATCACTTTCTCTGTCTCTCTTCCTCTCCCCCATCTCTGTCTTTAAATAAATAAATAAATATTTTAGAAATTAATTCAGTCTCTTCTATAAATGATGTTTAGAAAGTTGGATTTCCACTGCTGTAGTTCAAAATCAAACCTATATCTTACTCCTGATACAAGAATCAACTCACAATGGATCAAGGATCTAAACCTCATACCTGAAACCATCACATTACTGGTGAACAACATAGGGGAAAAGCTATTGGCCTAGGCAATGAATTCTTCAATAATATAGCCGAAGCGCAAGTAATATAACAAACACCAATAGACTAATGTGATTACATCAATCCAAGAAATTGTTTCACGAACCGGCCAGCACCGCGGCTCAATAGACTAATCCTCTGTCTAGTGGTGCTGGCACACTGGGTTCTAGTCCCGGTCAGGGTGCCGGATTCTGTCCCGGTTGCCCCTCTTCCAGGCCAGCTCTCTGCTGTGGCCCGGGAGTGCAGTGGAGGATTGCCCAAGTGCTTGGGTCCTGCACCCCATGGGAGAGCAGGAGAAGCACCTGGCTCCTGCCTTCAGATCAGCACAGTGCGCCAACCACTGCGCACTAGCTGCCGTGGCCATTGGAGGGTGAACCAATGACAAAGGAAGACCTTTCTCTCTGTCTCTCTCTCTCACTGTCCACTCTGCCTGTCAAAAAAAAAAAAAAAGAAATTGTTTCATGAAAAAGGAAATAATTAACAAAGTGAAGAGGTAATCAAAACAATGAGAGAAAATATTTGAAAAAATATGCATCCTATAAAGGATTAATATCAAGAATATATAAGGAGTTGCAGAAACTCAACAACAACAAAATAATCCAGTTAAAAATGTGCCAAGGGTATAAACAGCATTTTCAAGGGATGAAGTAAAAAGGGCCAACATGGGGCCAGAACTGTGGCACAGCAGGTAAAGCCACCACCTGCAGTACCAGTATTCCATATGGGTGTTGGTTCAAGTCCTTGCTGCTCCACTTCTGACCAAGCTCTCTGCTGTGGCCTGGGAAAGCAGTAGAAATGGCCCAAGTCCTTGGGCCCATGAACCCATGTGGGAGACCCAGAAGAAGCTTCTGGCTCCTAGCTCCATACTGGCTCAGCTCCGGCCATTGCAGCCATTTGGGGAGTGTACCAGTGGATGGAAGACCTCTCTCTCTCTCTCTCTCTTCTTCTCCTTGTCTCTCTGTGTAACTCTGACTTTGAAATAAACAAATAAATCCTTAAAAAGGGGGGGACAAAAAACAGATGAAAAAACTCCAGGATCACTGCCCTCAGGGAAATGCAAATAACAATTACAGTGTGATGTCACCCCAGTTAGAGTGACCATCATCCAAAATCAAAAATGGCAAATGCTGCTCATTATCAACCATACATATTCTGAAATAAGCATGAAAACTATCACTCACCTAGTTTTCCTACTGCTTTTCTAGTGTACCCATCATAGTCTGTTTTTATTTCTCATCTCCTCCTTTTTAAATATAGAAGTGCTGTAGAGCTCAATCTTTGATATCCTTTCTAATGATTTGTACAACCTTGTTTGTACTAATGGTTTCCTAATTTGTATCTCCAGCCCAGGAACCCCTCCTTAATTTCAGATCGGTATATCACACTGCCTACTTGAGACTTCTCTTTGATTATCTATTGTGTATTTAAATCCCAAACAGGTCCAAAATATAACTAATGTTATTCTTTCTCATACCTGTCCCTTAGGTAGTCTTCCCTACTTGAGTTAATGGCAGCTTCTGCAGTTGCTGTGCTGAGATCCACAGTGCATTTATTTATTTATTTACTTTGCCAGGCAGAGTAGACAGTGAGAGAGAGAAAGAGACACAGAGAGAGAGAGTTATAGACAGTGAGAGAGACAAAGAGAAAGGTCTTCCTTCCATTGGTTCACCCCCCAAATGGCCTACAGCTGGTGTACTGCACTGATCCGAAGCCAGGAGCCAGGTGCTTCCTCCGGGTCTCCCATGTGGATGCAGGGCCATCCTCCACTGCCTTCCCGGGCCACAGCAGACAGCTGGACTGGAAGAGGAGCAACCAGGACAGAATCTGGTGCCCCAACTGGAACTAGAACCTGGGTGCCAGCACTGCAGGCAGAGGATTAGCCTAGTGAGCCACAGCACTGGCCCACAGTGCAATTCTTGATTAATCTCTCTTTCACAACTCCTTCCTTGTCTGTAAACAAATCCTATCAAGTTTACCTCAAAAATGTGTCCAAAGGCTAGAAATATCTACCTTTAGTTCACCAACAGCTGCAGTCTATATTAGTAGGCTAATTGCTTTTCTTAATTTTTTTTAAATGAAATACTCAGTTAATTAATTTTAATGCAGGAGTCTGCTACAAGTGAATGATGAAAACTGTTTATGTGATCAGGATGAAAAATGGTAAACTAAATCCTTCATTTTCTTTTGCAAAAATGTTAGCAGTGATAACTTTTTCTGGAAATAAAACAGGATTGTATCTTCCCTGGGTCATAGCAAGAAAATATTTCACTTTAACAATGACCTTGAATGCTTTACAGGTAGCTGATAATTGAATTTGTTAAGGAACCATTTCAATAGATCGTTGCTATGGAATTTTGACTGATATGGATAAGTTCAGAGAACTTAAAACATTTTTACTAAGAAAGGCAATAGAAAAGTTGGTGATAATTGAGGAATGTGGAATTCTAAGACATTTTCTTTTAAAAATAAATCAATTACAATATGTTTTTACGGTGCTTTAAGTGATCTGGTAGAGAAGGCTGTGTTTATTCTATATACTTTTGTTTGCATGTGTAGGCAGTACAAATCTTGAAACATATTTTATAAATTTACTGTGACAAAATTTATGTATGCTAGCAAAATTGAGACGTTAAAATGTGAATATGGTTTAGTGCCCTTGTCTATACTCTTGAAGAACAGTGGTTTTCTTACTTGATATCTATTGAATGCTTTACTCAGTGGAATTTTAAAAGTATGTCATTGTAAAAATTAAAAGAAAAATTAAGAAAAGAAGGAAGAGGGAAGATGGGAGCAAGGCCGAGAGAGAGAGTTGGTGGGAAGTATTACTATGCTCCTAAATCTGTACATATGAAATGCATGGAATTTGTTCACCTTATGTAAATAAAAAATTAAAAAAGAATTCTATTTAGAACTTCAATTGCTTTATAGTTCATGGTTACATGTGATTCTTTATTAAATGGCTCAGAAATAGAATTGCTTTCATTTTTTAAATTTGGAAGGTATAGAGACAAAGAGATAGGAATGTAATGAAAGAGCTAAACTCTTCATGTCCACTCCATGAGTGCCTAAACACTTGGGGTTAGGTCAGCAGAAAAGGCACTCAATCAAGGTCTCCTAGGTGGGTAGCAAGAGCAGTTATCTGTCTCCCATGGTCTGGATTATCAGGAAGCCTGCATTAGGTTCTAGAGCCAGAAATGAAACCCAGGGACTCTGACATGGGATGCAGGCATCTTAACTGCTAGGTTACATACCTGTTCCAAAAATGAAATATTCTAGCACAACTGAACATTGAAATGCTGAACTGAAAGTTGACCTATCATAAATTTATGTGATAATAAACAGAAACACTAATGACATTCTGAATATAATTTAGCCATTTCTTTCCCTCCCTAGGACTCCTGGAAAAGGATGACATGAGGCAGCTGTGGGAATCTCTTAGGTGTAGACACTTGAGAATTAACTTTCTTTTATTGAAAAGACAGTACTGGGTTATGCTGCAAATTTGGGCTTTAGGTTTTGTAATTCACTTTCATGAAATTAATTTTATTTTCCATTTAGAGTTCTGATGGTTTCTTGTAGTAATAATCATTACTTTTTATGCAGAAGTGTGAGTTTACCTACTTAGAGCTTTGAATGTAGTAAATTATCCAAAGGAGATAGCTGCTGTTGAGAGCAGTGCATTTCTAGTAATAATGTCTATTACTGTATGAGTGTCTCTAGAATAGTTGTCACAGACTTGGTGTTCTTTTCCTTTTGAGAATTACCCTAACAGTTGCCTTGGAAACCCCAGGAGGCCAATGAAGTAATCCTAACCACCCTCAAACTTAGAGAAAGCAAATGAGGACATTGATTTCATCCTGGAAGGTCTTTACTTGTGGTGAAGAAATGAGCAGAACTCATCATACATTTTGGTTATTAACATCTGTTTTGTTTAGATAATTCTGATTTCACAAGCTGGGAATTTGTACAACTGTTGTGTGTGCATGTATATTTTGCTGCATCAAAGTAGCTGCTATATGTTATTCAGATTTGATTTTTTTATATTCTTAGTTATAATGTAGGATTTGTGTCTAGTAAAATCTGATTGTTGCCTCACGTGCATTTGGGATTGTCTTTTAATAAAGAAATAAGAATTTTAATTACTGTTTTCTGAAGGCCAACTTCATATGTATTTAAATTTCATAGTAGCTCTGCAAAGTCGGTGTTTTATCTCTGCAGATGAGGAGGCAGATGCTGAGGAGCAAGATAATTGGCTCAAAGTCTTGTTACAGACTAACAAGTTTCAGGACCTGGGTTGGAACCAGGACTGGTTAGTTAAGCACATGTTATCTCTACTACTCAAACCTGAATTACACACTTCTCCATATTTCTTTTTATTGTGCCTTGTCTTCACTCGAGTTTGGCTTACCAGTCTCTCTGGTCCATCCAGCTTCAGAAGCTGGGGATGTTGAAGTAGGGTTTGGGGATAGGGTATAGGCTTCAGTGCTGCTGAACAGGGTAGAGGTCAGCTGATGGGTCAGCTAGGGGGGAAGTATGGCATCTGTTTGATGGCTGACATTACCAAGAAGGCACCAGACCCTGGATAGATGCTTCATGAGATGGAGAACATACTTCAAGCATCATGTTGAAAAATGTGTTTCTCTTCTTGTCTCATTGGAGTCAGCCTAACTGGATTCTTTAGCTGTCTTTTCTTCCTGGGGCATCTCAGTTTCTGGGAAGCTTGTTTCTGAATTTTGGAAAGGAAGAACTTTTGGTGTGGACCATCACTCTTTCAGCTGGGGTTGGCTTTTGCTCAGAGCTTGCACTCTTGTCCAAACTCTTTTCTTCCTCAAACTGCCAGCTGCCTCTATGAAAAAAGGAAAAAAATAGCAGCACCCTAGGCTCATTTTCTTATTCGTTCCATGGTGCTATGTTATCTCTTTGTCCTAACGTAGTAAGTAGCTGATCTAATAATCTAATAAATTTTAATTGACTAACACAAATGTGTTAGAGGAAGACCTGACCTTTTTTTTTTTCAATAGGGAACTCTGCTGTCTGTCTTGCTCCAACTCCTTGGTGAACTTAGCCATGAGAATTTTAATCTACAGGCTCTGGGAAGACACAAAACCCAAAACCCATGAAGTGTGGGATCGTTCTTGTCTCTTTTTTTTTTAGTGCCTGTTTGTTGAAGGATGTAACAGTGACTGTTGAATAACAGAGTGGCTGTTTTTGGAGGTAGAAGCACACAAGTGTCCAAAAAGCAGCATCTAAACAGGAGATGAAGTGACTTACTCTTCACATTAGTTGGCAGGTGCATTCTTTTTCAGAGAGTGAAGATGATACAGAATCTAAGTTAGAGAGGGCAGTTTGTAGGGAGGGAGATGTGGTCGGGAAAATGAGCTTAGGGTGAAACCTTTCTAATAGTGTTCTCACAAGCATGCATCCAATAAAAGCAATTTGAAAGATGAAATTTAGCCATTCCTTAGCATTATATATATGACAGTGTCATTGACCCTGTTATCACAAATGGCTATGATTTTTCAGGGTGCTGTATAATAGTTGTTTATACTCTAGGAAAAATGAGAAGACTTGGTAAATGTACTTAAGAAAATAAAATATTGACAATATATCACAGATTATCATTTTTATTATAAAATTTTAACATTTAAAAGCCATGTTTCTTTCCACTGTGACTATTATGGACATGCATTGGTTGTTCAATAAGTATTTGTTGAACTCAATAATAAACAATTGAACTGATGAGTAAAAAGCCTATTGATGAATTTCTTGAGAAAAAATAAATCAAGGATTGGATTAAGATGGAGCAATAGAGGGAGCTTACTGTGGTAGAACATAGTATGAAAAAAGTGGAGTACAGTCTCAAGGAAGAGTTAGGGAAAAAATGGCAGAGGAAACTCCACACAAATTAGAGGGACACTGTGGATCATGTGCAGGGTGTGGACATGCACAACGCAGAAACCCAGCAGCCAAGAACCTCAGCAGCAGCTCAGTAAGTGAGACCAGACTGGAGCAACCCAAGCCACTGGTGATAAAGTTGCAGAAAGATCCTGGTGGGAATCCAGATAGGAGCCCTAGGTAAGACAGTGTACGTGCCATGTTTCTCTCTCCCTGACCACCCTGAAACTGGCATTCTGTAACAAGCTGATAGAAAGCAGGCATCATTTTGGACATATGTAATAGATGCACCAGTGTCTGTACACCTAGAAAACAGCAGAGCAGAGAAACTTGAATTTGGTGGGGAGAACTGATGGGGGGCTAGGTGCTCATGACTGTGGGAGGCTTGTGTGCTGGGACTGTGAGAACACTGATGCTGCATGGGAGGGCTCAGGGTGTGGCTGGGACTTTGGGCAGTCACTGTGGGAAGTTACATGTACTCAGGGCTCACTGATTACCTGGTGAGGATCACTGCATATCATTCTCCCACATATGTGCCAGGGGTCAGAATATGTGTGGAATCCACTGCTGCTTTCCCAGGAGCATTAACATAACTGGTTAGGAAATGTAGCAGCCAGAATTCAAATCAGCACTCATATAGAATCCCAGTAGTGTAGGAGATGGCTCAACCCATTGTTAAACAACAGCTCCCTCTCCTGCCTTCTGTGGTGAACTATTTCTAACATGCTTACTATTTTAGAATTAAGCATTGTTTTGTTGGCATCTTATGTAGTGCACTATAAAATTTAATTTATCAGGTATATTTTTCCTTTTTCTTTTTTTAAATAGATTTATTTATTTACTTGAAAGTCAGAGTTACACAGAGCGAGAAGGAGAGGCAGAGAGAGATAGGTCTTTCAACTGCTTATTCACTCCCCAGTTGGCTGCAATGGCCAGAACTGTGCCTATCCAAAGCCAGGAGCCAAGCATTTCCTCCAGATCTCCCATGAGGGTGCAGGGGTCCAAGAATTTGGACCATCTGCTACTGTTTTCCCAGGCTATAGCAGAGAGCTGAATCAGAAGCTGAGTAACTGGTACTCAAACTGGTGCATATATGGGATGCTGGTACTCTAGGCAGAAGCTTTACCCACTATGCCACAGAGCTGGTCTCATAGTATATTTTTCAAGGATTTTTTTTGCTTTGACTTTCATTCTCAAACAGCATTTTGAAAAGAAGTTTTTGGGGCCATGCTATGGCATAATGAGTAAAGCTGCTGCCTGCAGTGCTGGCATTCCATATGGGTATGACTTTGAGTCCTGGCTGCTCCACTTCTGATCAAGCTCACTGCTATAGCCAGGGAAAGCATTAGAAGATGGCCCAAGTGCTTGGGTTCCTGCACCCACATGGGAAATCCAGAAGAATCTATTGTCTCCTGACTTCAGATCAGCCCAGCTCTGGTCCTTGTGGCCATCTGGGGAGTGAACCAGCAGATGGATGATCTCTCTCTCTCTGCATCTGCCACTCTGTAATTCTGCCTTTCAAATAAATTAATAAGTCTTGAAGAAAAGAAGTTTTAGACTTTGATTAAGTGTAAATTATCCCTGTACTCAATTATAGATTTTAATTTTTTCTTGTATCTAGGAAATCTTTGCCTAACTTAAAGTAAAAAAAAAAATTTCTTCTATGATTTTTTTTCTGGAAGTATTGTAGTTTTCAGTACTACAGTTAGATCTGTGGCATATTTTCTTTTCAATTTTGTAAATAGAAGCTATTTTATTGGAAATTAGTATCTCATTGTGCTAACACCATGTGCTGAAAAGGCTATACTTTCTTCCCTGCACTGCAATAGTGCCTCTGTAGAAAACCTGTTCACTGTTAGTGAGATATTAGCAGAAAATTTCCCAGGTTTGGAGAAGGACAGAGAAATCCTAGTACAGGAAGCCCACAGAACCCCTAATAAACACGACCAAAAGAGATCCTCACCACGACACGTTGTAATTAAACTCTCCACAGTGAAACATAAAGAAAAGATCCTAAAATGTGCAAGAGAGAAACGTCAGATTACTCTCAGAGGATTTCCAATCAGACTCACAGCTGACTTCTCATCAGAAACTCTAAAAGCTATGAGGGAATGGCGAGATATAGCCCAGGTACTAAGAGAGAACAACTGCCAGCCCAGAATATTATATCCTGCAAAGCTCTCATTTGTGAATGAAGGTGAAATAAAGACTTGTCATTGCAAACAGAAATTGAAAGAATTTGTTGCCACTCGTCCAGCCCTGCAAAAGATGCTTAAAGATGTGTTACACACAGAAACACAGAAACACGGTCATCAATATGAAAGAAGGTAAAGGAAGGAAACCAAGGAAGGAAACCTCACAGCAAAAGATCACAGGGAATTCAAAGCATATATTAGAACTTATCTTTGGCAAATGGCAGGGCAAAGTTACCACTTATCATTAGTCACTTT
Source organism: Oryctolagus cuniculus (assembly GCF_051225735.1). Classification (NCBI taxonomy): domain Eukaryota; kingdom Metazoa; phylum Chordata; class Mammalia; order Lagomorpha; family Leporidae; genus Oryctolagus; species Oryctolagus cuniculus. The sequence goes on from NC_142868.1 coordinate 99,532,179, forward strand.
GAACGTGAATGGCCTGAACTGTCCAGTTAAAAGACACCGATTGGCTGATTGGGTTAAGGAACAAAACCCATCTATTTGCTGCTTACAAGAAACACATCTTTCCAACAAAGATCCATACAGACTGAAAGTGAAAGGCTGGAAAAAGATATACCATGCCAACAGAAATGAAAAAAGAGCGGGCGTAGCCATCTTAATATCGGACAACATAAACTTTACCACAAAAACTGTTAAGAGAGACAAAGAGGGACACTATATCATGATTAAGGGATCAATTCAACAGGAAGATATAACAATTATCAATGTATATGCACCTAACTACAGGGCACCAGTTTATCTAAAAGATTTATTAACGGACTTAAAGGGAGACTTAGACCCCAATACAGTAGTACTGGGGGACTTCAATACTCCACTCTCAGAAATAGACAGATCATCCGGTCAGAAGATCAACAAGGATACAGTAGATTTAAACGACACTATAGCCCAAATGGATCTAACAGATATATACAGAACTTTCAATCCTACAGCTAAAGATTTTACATTCTTCTCAGCAGTACATGGAACCTTCTCTAGGATTGACCACATACTAGGCCATAAAGCAAGTCTCAGAAAATTCAAAAGAATTAGAATCATACCATGCAGCTTCTCAGACCATAAAGGAATGAAGTTGGAAATTAGTAACTCAGGAATCCCTAGAGCACACGCAAACACATGGAGATTGAACAACATGCTCCTGAATGAACAATGGGTCATAGAAGAAATCAAAAGAGAAATCAAAAACTTTCTGGAAGTAAATGAGGATAACAGCACAACATACCAAAACTTATGGGACGCAGCAAAAGCAGTGTTAAGAGGAAAGTTTATATCAATAGGTGCCTACATCAAGAAATTGGAAAGACACCAAATAGATGAGCTTTCAATTCACCTCAAGGATCTAGAAAACCTACAGCAAATCAGACCCAAATCTAGTAGGAGAAGAGAAATAATTAAAATCAGAGAAGAAATCAACAGGATTGAATCAAGAAAAACATTACAAAAAATCAGCCAAACGAAGAGCTGGTTTTTTGAAAAAATAAACAAAATTGACACCCCATTGGCCCAACTAACTAAAAAAAGAAGAGAAAAGACCCAAATCAATAAAATCAGAGATGAAAAAGGAAATGTAACAACAGACACCACAGAAATAAAAAGAATCATCAGAAATTACTACAAGGACTTGTATGCCAGCAAACAGGGAAACCTATCAGAAATGGATAGATTCCTGGACACATGCAACCTGCCTAAATTGAACCAGGAAGACATTGAAAACCTAAACAGACCCATAACTGAGACAGAAATTGAAACAGTAATAAAGGCCCTCCCAACAAAGAAAAGCCCAGGACCAGATGGATTCACTGCTGAATTCTACCAGACGTTTAAAGAAGAACTAACTCCAATTCTTCTCAAACTATTCAGAACAATCGAAGAAGAGGGAGTCCTCCCAAATTCTTTCTATGAAGCCAGCATCACCTTAATTCCTAAGCCGGAAAAAGATGCAGCACTGAAAGAGAATTACAGACCAATATCCCTGATGAACATAGATGCAAAAATCCTCAATAAAATTCTCACCAATAGAATGCAACAACACATCAGAAAGATCATCCACCCAGACCAAGTGTGTTTGGATCTTCTCTGGAACCTCTTTTGTGTTCCATTCATCTGTCTGGCTTTCTGTATGACAACAGCACACTTTAGATTAGTATAAATTTATAACACTTAAAAATCATCCCTTTGATTTTATTATTTTTTCAGAGTTATTTTGGCTATCCTAGATTCTTTGCATTTCATATGCACTTATATCAGCTTGTTACTTTAAAAATAACCAGGTTGCTAAATGAAAGATCTCTGTGAGTAAGATCCCAGCGGAAAGAATGGGCCATCAAAAGCGATACCATTCTCTGAAGGGAGGAGAGAACTTCCACTTTGATTATGGCCTTATCTAAATAAGGTCAGAATTTGTGAACTCAAGAGGCTTCCATAGCCTCAGCAGCTCGAGATAAGAGCCTTGGGTGATTACTGACATCATAAATAAGACTGTCAATTGTTAAATCAACAATGGGAATCACTGAGCCCCTGCTTCCCATGCAGGATCTCTGTCCTCAATGTGTTGTACTATGTGAATTAATGGTAAAACTACTACTAAGTCTGGCGCCATGGCTCACTGGGCTGATCCTCTGCCTGTGGCACCAGCACACTGGGTTCTGTCCCAGTTGCTCCTCTTCCAGTCCAGCTCTCTGCTGTGGCCCAGGAAGGCAGTGGAGGATGCCCAAGTGCTTGGGCCCTGCACCCGCATGGGAGACCAGGAGGAAGTACCTGGCTTCTGCCTTTGGATTGGAGCAGTGCACCAACTGTAGTGGTCATTTAGGGGGTGAACCAATGGAAGGAAGCCCTTTCTCTCTGTCTCTCTCTCTCTCTCACTGTCTAACTCTGCCTGTCCAAAAAAAATCAGGCAGACTTTATCTCTTCTTTTTAAAGATTTTATTTATTTATTTGATAGGTAGAGTTACAGACAGAGAAAAAGAGAGACAGAGAGAAAGATCTTCCATCTGCTGGTCACTCCCCAAATGGCCAGAACTGGGCCAATCCAAAGCCAGGAGCTTCATTCTGAGTCACCCACCTGGGTGCAGGGGCCCAAGGACTTGGGCCATCTTCCACTGCTTTCCCAGGCCAAAGGAGAGAGATGGATGAGAAGTGCAGCAGCAGGGACTTGAACTGGAGCCCATATGGATTATGGCACTGTAGGCAGAGGCTTAGGCCACTACACCACAGTGCCAGGTCCCAGACTTTATCTTGAAACTTAACTTTACTCTGACTGAAGTTATCCCATCTCACAGATATTCATCTGCATGGTCAGGCTGTTGCAACAGGATGTGGTATTCAATGCTAATGGACCACATGATTTGTGAGCTCATTTCCTTTAGCAATAAAATTTTGTGGATGATATGTTATGCCCACTTAGATTGTCCCCAAAGACCACCAAGGAGCCTATACTGTTGTAAAACACATGAGTTTGGCTGGCGCCGCAGCTCACTAGGTTAATCCTCCACCTTCTGTTGCCAGCACACCGGATTCTAGTCCCGATCAGAGCACTGGATTCTGTCCCAGTTGCCCCACTTCCAGGCCAGCTCTCTGCTGTAGCCCAAGAAGGCAGTGGAGGATGGCCCAAGTGCTTGGGCCCTACACCTGCATGGGAGACCAGGAGAAGCACCTGGCTCCTGCCTTCGGAGCAGTGCGGTGCTCCAGTGGCAGTGCAACAGCCGCGGTGGCCATTGGAGGGTGAACCAACAGCAAAGGAAGACCTTTCTCTCTGTCTCTCTCTCACTGTCCACTCTGCCTGCCCCCCCCCCCAAAAAAAAAAAAACACATGAGTTTTATTGCAGGTCTGGGCTTGGGTGATCAACTATCACTGATGCCACGGGTCTGGTTGAAAGTCCCAACTTCAGTTAATGGGGTTTATATAGGGTTTTCAGAGACAATCTATACATTCTAACACCATTCAGTAAATCATCTCATTCCATGGGAAATTCAAGGAACATCTCTTAAAATTGATTAGTGCATCCAGCGGCAGGAATGGACCTATTAAAAGTGATGGGATGGCTTTTGGGGTTGATGCCTTTTAAAATGATTGGCTAAAGTATAGGGTCTGAGCCACTAGGGTATGTGCCAAACTGCAGGGTCTCAGGATATTATCAATTACCTTAAGTGCCTGAAAGACACCTGAAACTTTAGGCATCTCCCTGCTATCTGCTGATTGGCTGTTGCTAGGTGGGGTTTATTGCAAGGGGAGTTCATTTATTTATTTTTTCTTTCATGAGCTTCAGGGTTCAGGGCTTGGTCAGGCCCAAGTTACAAGATGGAGGCCTATTCTAAAATAGCTGCGCCTTGATCCAGGCTCAGGTCTCTCAGACACAACACAGTTTATTAATATATTCACCTATTGAAGAATATCCTGTTTCAAATTTAGTTTGATTTTTATATTATTGCTCATGTGGAAATTTGATTTCTTCAGTCATTGCAGTTGGATAATGTTTGCATTATGAATTAGTCCAGATGTGTTCTTCCTCTTTGTCTTTTGAAAAGTGTGTAGAATTACATTGGTTTTTCCCACTTTTTCTCCAGTTTTATTGACTTCTTCATCCTGTCACAATGAAATTGATTATGAAAGCAGACTGGTGTTCAGACATCGGGACAGACAAGTGCTTTTGGGTGCTTGGCTCAGGGGCAGTAGTGTGGCTTCTTTATGTTGACACTATCCTTGCTGACAGAGGCCATGCCATGCACTGAGCAGTGCTGTGGGGCCTTCTTGGCCATGTCTGAGATTAATTCTAGGCATCCAAGGGATGAGCCAAGTTTTGCATGGAGCTAACACCTCACAGCCAGCATGATTCATGTAGTAACCAGTCCTGAAGTGAGCAATCCTCTGCCTGCAGCAGGAAGTCCACCAGAGGCACACTCACTGTCCTCTGTGAGACATGGGGAACTCCTGGCCACACTGCCATGGGTCCTTGCCTCTTGTAGAGACTCCAGCTCCAGGCTCCACCACCGTCACTGTGGGACTGTCCTTGTTCTCTGCAGTGATGCTGGCAACCCAGTTTCCTGTAACAGAGAATGGGGAGCCATGCTGGGGTCATGCTGAGGTCAAGATGGTCAAAGTCAGAGGGCCTCTGGGTCCATGCAGGAGGTGCTGCAGCTCCTCAGGCTAAGTTTTACTGATTTTCAAGTACAAATGAGCTATGGCCTGACCAGAGTCACTCCATTTTGTCCCTGATTGTCCTCTATTTCTTTCTAACCAGTCCCACAACTGCTAGCTACTCAAAAACTAATCTTCTGAGAAGTTTTTTATAAGTTTATTTACATTAAGTACTGGGAAACCTGTTAATATCCCCAAGATAAGCATAATGTGGCTTGCTCTAGCTCCTGTAACAAATGCTTGGCTTTGTAATTAACTTCAACAAGATATGGTTTTGGCCTTTAGAACCTTAACCTTGAGCTCCTTCAGGGCAGTATGATTTGGATAGCACACGCCCCTGTGCAGCCACTGGCTTTTAGAAATAAAAGACTCCATAATTTGGCCCTGAGACTTCAGCACTTATTAATATTTTTGAAATTAATAATCTGTATGGGTTCTTGCCATGAATTCAGAGACAAATTCTGAATACTGGTTCAAATAGACCAGATGATAAGCTGAGTTTTTAAGCTTTTATTCAGTGAGAAGAATGCATAGGAGAGTGAGGGCTCTATCTAAAGGAGAAAGGAAAGTCTGGAAATTAAGTAGGGGCCATACCAAGCAGGGAGCAGGCCAAGAGCTGTGGACTTGTCCTGTGAGGCCCACACCATCGGGGAGAGTGAGGCAATGGTGTTTTTCCACAGGAAGCACCGGGGACAAGCTTCAGTGAACATGTCCACCTTTATTAATCACCATGTACACTTTTAAAGGGCAGGCAGAAGGGAAGTAACTAATTCAGGGCAACCCTAACTCTATAGGATAGAACCAACACTGGCACAAATATGCATCTCCAATTAGCTTGAAGGTCTCATAGTTAGGGTAGCTTTCCAGATGGACCTGGACCATTGCCAGCAACAGTTTACCTAATTGGCAGAAGGTGGGGATGGGAGGAAATGTGCCTGAGGCTCCCACCTCCCACCATCAGTCAGGCTAGCCACATGGGCTAGGCAGAAAGTCTCACAGGATCACCCACAATTCCCCCTTTGTTTTAGGGCAAGTGTGACTCTGCTTAGTGTGGCACAGCAACAAACCACAGCCCACAATAAGCTTTAAATTAAATTGAAGAATGCCTAGCACAAGGATTAAGGGCAGGGAGGAAAAGAAGGGCAAAGGGAAAAAGGCCAGGCCCACCATGTTTCAGGCCTTTGTAATTGGCAGCAGTGCACAGGTATGGGAAAGCAGGGGCATGAGATCACATGGGGGCTGGGGACAGTGTGATGAAGGTGTAGCCTTCCAGCTCTCAAGTCTAATGATATATGACTGCCTGCATCATCCCCCCTTCAGAGACTCCATTCCCTTAATCCTAGGGATGTTGAAGGATGTAGAATCATCACATCTTCTATAGCTGCTTCCTGTTTATGAGGGATATAGTGCAGGGCCTGTCCAGGGTCTGGAAGTCTCTGCCTATCTCATCTAACAAATTCTCTCTGTGAGCTGGAGCAATCTTGGTCACCACCAATGTCTGTGTCCTCTGCATGGTCAGTGACTCCCAGAAGTTGTTGAGTTCTGGAACATATAAGTTTGTTAATTAGTATGAGCAAAACTGGAACATGACCAATTGTAAGTGGAGTGCCTGTTTAAGATGAAAAGACTACATCCTACAGACTCCCAGATAGTGGGTGGTGATACATTATAAACCCATTTAGCTTGAGTATAGAGAATTATATTAGAAGAACACATTAGGAGTTTTATTGTTAATAACAGGGAGAATCAAAGAGGCAGGTACACCATGCCTGCCTTCAGGTGTAGCACTCGTGATGTGAGGAAAGCAAAGGCTTTTCTTTTTGCTTAAGATCTCTGGCTTACAGGAATCATCAGGCATGTCTTTTGAGTGCACGTGTGAGGACTTGAGAGGTAGACATTTAATCCTAATTTTACTGAGGTAGTCATGTTTAGTAGCACCTGGTAAGGTCCCTTCCATTTAAGCTGTAGCCCATCTGAAGAGGATCTTTCTATGAATGGCTTGTTCAGGGAAAGGTGCTGAAGTTGGTTTGTAGAGGGTCAGCTTTCAGAGACTGGGTCCAGGGTTTGGCATTTCAGGCTGCTATCCACACAGGCTGCAGAGTGATCTCTGGAAAGCACAAGCAAAACCTTTGCCCAACATTATGAGGGGATCAGCCACTTCCATTGTTGGGTGGTTGGGTCCCTCCATCAAACCAGAGGCAATTGGGTTGCACCTGTGAGAGGTCTCCAGTGTCTCACTGCTGGTGGCTCTCCAGGGGGTGAGACTGGTAAGGACTTAACAGTGAAAGGAGCAACGTTAATACACTCATAGTGGGGGTACCATACTCTCCCCTCTGTTTTTTTAGCATAGTCTTAAGGTCCTGCATGGGAAGTCAGTGCACAGTGACTTCTATGGTTAATTTAACAATTCACACTCTTTTGTGTGCTGTCAGTGATCACCTAAGGCTCTTGACATGAGCTGTCTAGGCTATGGAAGCCTTCTGAATCCACAAGCTCCATCAATATTTAGAGAAGGCTGTAAGCAAAGTGAAAGTTCTCCCTTTGAAGAGAGTACATCCTTCTTTATGACCACTTCTTTCCACAGGACTCTCACCCAGGGAGACTCTCCATGTAGGCACACCTTTTTGCATAAGTGTCCTGACTTTCCACGCCTGAAATGCTCTTTTGGGCTTTTTAGCCAGACCAGAATGCCTTTAGGGATGACTCTGAGGTCATTGAGCGTTACTTAGAGCAATTGCCATTCTATGAGTCTGCTGTATGGACTGCTACCCATGTTGAAGCATTTACTCCTCTTTAATTCTATTAATTGTATTGATATGATCACTTTAACAATTAGTGCCTCCTATATGACCAATTTAAACTTAATGCAATCAAATACAGTCACTTTTAAAATTAATCATATATATATATATAAATGTTAATACTTAAGATGTCACTTCACCATCTAGCCGAAGGGGATTTGGGATCCCATGGTGAAGTAAATCCAGCTGTGAAATTATGATTTAAGCTCTCATTTTGGCTATGCTGTTACACAGAATATGTTAGTCACTCCTTTCATAAGATCGAAAAATCAAACTACATCTTGAGGAATCCCTCAGGACAGAGTCAGTGTCCCATCTTAAAGAGAATAGAGAAATGTGGGAGCAAGGCAGGCTTGCCAGAATGCCCACTGACAATGTCTAATGGAATCTTAGCAAGTGGTTTTAACCATTAAATAATAGCTTATAAAATATTTACTGGAAGGTCCAATGCCTTCTATAAATTTTAAGAATACATGTATTTAAATATATCTTAAATATCTAACATGATGAGGCTTGTTTAAACAGCAAGCAGAAACATAAAACATTTTTTAGTTCCTTTTTCTATCAACAAATTTAAAACATCTGACAAAGAGATTCAGGTCACATGAATCAAATGTATCTTCAATTAATTTTAGCTATTAAATTTATGAGCAATCTTTCCTTTATAAACCAAGTAAGACAGAGCTCAAAATAAATTTTCCCATGTAGACATACAATATGAACACACACATAACACACATACAAGGTAGAACAATAAAGCAGTTTTAGTAGTACTTTCCTAAAATCTTTAGCTGTTTTATTACCAACCAATTAAAATTACTTTCTGTTCTTGGTAAATTGATTAACCATACTTTCTTCCAGTTGGAACCTGTAGTGCATTATTCACTTCATCTGTTTACAGAACAATTCAAAACTACTGAATTCAATAGAAGTGGCTGGAAAAAATCCATCAGAACCCATAGGAGGGCAGCTAAACACAGAACCAACAATGTTTTAGTTTAGAGCAGCCAAATCTGATATACAAAACTGTGGATGAGAAAAGACTTTAAATAGCTATGTTTAAAATGATAAACTCATTAATCAACAAGAGACATTTACTTACTTTACACAGTATTTTCAAAAGCACCTGTAGGATTTTACAAAACATTTAATTCTTTTAGGCCTCTGGGCCTTTCTCATTAAGATAACCACCATGTCTAGTAACACAAGATCATTAGACTTTTTAACTTTCAGACATTTGTATCGGCGGCATTTTATATTATCAAAACTTAAAATTTAGCGTGACTTCACATTTTAACAATACCTGTAAGATAACCCAAATAGCCTGATTGATTAGCTGGTGTCTCTCCAATATGAGAGACATATATCCTTTGACATTTCCAGGGACCTAACTGGAAATATCAAAGCCCAAATTCTTTGGAACTTTGATTTTTTTGAATGCCTGTAAAAGATGACAAGAAGGCTTAAAATATCTGGTTGAAATAAGATCCCTTAACATCATGACAAAGTATAGACCAGATTTGATCAAATCATAGCTCCTTTAAAACTCAGTTGTTTTAAACAATTAGAACTTAAGAGGCAGTAAGAGAACATAATAGATTACTTTAAAATAACACAAAATCTGTCTCTTTGGTTGTTCAAAAGTCAGAAATAAAACCTTAAATTTAAGACCTGGTGCATTGAATCAAATTCCATAATTTGGAACACTTTTAAGAGTCAGAACTAGGGAAGGAAGAATAGCACCCGCATGGGAGACCAGGAGGAAGCACCTGGCTCCTGGTTTCAGATCAACGCAGCATGCTGGCTGCAGCGCACCAGCCATAGTGGCCATTTGGGGGGTAAACCAATGAAAGGAAGACTTTCTCTCTGTCTCTCTCTCTCACTGCCTAACTCTGCCTGTCAAAAAAAAAAAAAAAAGAAATCAACAAATGACAAAACTGATGAGGATGTAGAAAAAAGTTACCCTGGTGCACTGTTGGTGGGAATGTAAACTGGTGCATGCCACCATGAAAGACCGTATGGAGATATCTTAACAAATCTGATTATAGACCTACCATTTGATCCAGCCATCCCACTCCTTGGAATTTACCCAAACCAAAAGAAATTAGCATATGCAAGAGTTATCTATAACCCTATGTTCATTGCAGCACAATTCACAATAGCTGAGATCTGGGAACAATCCAGATATCAATTAATTGTTGACTTAATAAAAAAAATTATGGTATATACACACTATGGCATACTACTCAGTTATGAAAAAAAAAAAAGAAAAAGAAACCCTGTCTTTTGCAACAAGATAGATGAAACTGGAAACCATTATACTTAGTAAAATAAATGAGTCCCCGAAAGACAGATATCATATGTTTTCCCTGATCTGAGGTAGCTAATAGAGTACCTAAAATGTAATGTATTGGAGTTAGATACACATTTTGAGATTTGATGATTGTTTAGAGCCCTTGTCTCTTCCATTGAGGAACAGTAATTTATTTTTTTTCTTCATACTATTCGCTGACTTGTTGAACTCTTACTTAGTGTAGGGTTAACTATACAATCAATAAGTAAACTGAAAACAGATTCTGTTAAAGTTAAGTGGGAATGTGAGAGGGAAGAGGAGAAAGGGTTGGAGTGTGTATGGCAGGGAGGGTATCGGAGAAAGTGTCACTTACATTAGTTAGTCTGTATATATGAAATATATCAAACTGATATTAAATAAAATTTTAAAAGTAAATATTTAAAATTCAAAATATTTATAACAATAACAAGGAGAATTTTAAAGGTGTTTATATATATGTGTGTGTGTTTAATTTATGACATTACAATATAAATGTACATATATATAATTTGTAATATAAATATATAGAGAGCAACATTTTGAAATTTTTATAATGTATTTGTCATCAGAAAAGAATAGCTCAGATTTCTGTAATAATCCAGTTTCTGATCATTACAAGAATGAAGAGTAAGCCACCAAGTTGTAGCTCATAATCTTTGTTTCTCTGTGTCTCCAAGTCTACCAAGCTCTAATGGTAGCCTGAAGTTCCCTGCACTAGAATTGGCACAAATCAGGTTATTATTTATTGAGGTGGTAATAAATTCGAATCAACATGAAAAATAGAGAAATGTATTCATTTCAATATATTGACAGTTGTGTGTACAAATGGTAAATTTAGTAGAAGCAGGAATAAGGTTACAAGGAGACGTAGCAGATATTAATAAAAATAGCCCTAAATACACATTTAAATACAGAAAATTTGTGCTCTCTTAAATCAAAGAAAGCTTATGCCATTGAATTCAGTAGTTTTAAAACCAAGATAAAACTGTCTCGATCCAATGCATGGAAATTTTAAAGAGAATGACAATTTTGATTCTCGAAATATAAAGAAGCTATAAAAAAGTGTCCTTGAAAGTGTAAAAGAATGTAATGTTCTAAAATTATTTGATAGGCCATAAAGATGGAGGTTGCTAAGACAACTTGAACATTATTTAGTGCATTCATGATATGAAAATATAAGTGCCCAAAAGAATCATCATACCTTGGCAGTGCTAAGATTGCTTTCCATGTGGATATTGACATACTCAGATGAAATTAATTAAATGAAAGACAAAATAAAAAATAGAAACCTGATGCACATGGAAATTAAAACTTTGCCTTGCCCTTAGTAACAATGTGTATTTTAATGTGAGCCATAATTAAAAAATAAATATGTGGATGAATATTTGGTGAAAAAACAGTCCGGAATAAACTGGAAAAATTACAGTATGATACAGACTTGCAGTTTGGAAAATTTCCACAATCAGAAAATAATTTACAGTTCTAGGAGCATCTAGAAACATTAAGAATGTATCCTATGTTGATGACCATGATGGTGCTGGCACTGCAATGTACTCAAATCCTATACACATGACAGTTGCTTGGACAACTTCCAGCATTTAGAGTGAGTTGATGACCACACAATTATAAATCAAACCATGGTACCCATCATTTCCCTGTTTTAGGAATGTCACAAATTGGGTTATTCATTACACATGCAGGTGATAGTAGTAAATGACAAAATAAATATGCATTCCATGGAAGGCATTTAATTTTGATTATATGGTGTATAAATTAGTAATTTGGCAGAAAGAGTCATAATCATATAGAGATGGGCTAATAATTGGATGGTAGAGTAGGGAGGGAGCTTACTGCTCTAGCCCAGAAGAAGATAGTTTTAAAAAAAGTGGAAATAGAGTAGTCTCAGGGAAGAGTTAGGGAAAAAATGACAGAGGAAATTCTACTGACATGAGAGGGACATGGTGGACCCACATGGAGGGTCTTTTTTTTTTATATAGTATCCTGTAAATATTCCCAACAGTCTTTTTTAGATTTCTAATCTGTTCTTGTGTTTGGTTTGACCGTATACTTTCCTGTACTTTGTCTACTAAGTCTGGTATTCTCTCCTCTGTCTCACTGATTCTATTTCTAAGGCTCTCCACTGCATTTTTTATTGTATTGAATTCTTCATTTCATTTTGATTTCTTTTTAATATCTGTTTCATGTTCTGTTGAATTCTTCATTTCATCTTGATTCCTCCTGATAATTTTTACTTCATGGGAGAGATTTTCTTTCATGTCCTTCATGGATTTCAGTAGTTTGTGCATTTGCTTTTGATTACTTCTATGTAATCTTATGAGCAAATTTTTGAGTTCTATTTCTTGCATTTCTTCTCTCATCATCTTCATGACCTAGTATTGAAATGTCATGTTCTTTTGGGAGCATGATGTTTTCCTTATTCTTGCTTCTTGGATTCTTGCATTTGTGGAAATACTTTTTTTTTTCCTAGCAGTTTTTATCATTGTATTATGACTGTAGATAAATGGACTTTCTGCTTTTAGTGAATCTCTAGAGGCTTGTAGTGGGTGTGGCCAGAGCTCCGTTAAGTTTTCAAGGGTAAAGAGTATGCCTAAGGTGACACACCCAGGTTTGGCATGGTAAATCTCTTTTAATCAGAAGGGAGTTATATTCTGTTCAGCTGAGTTCTTCTCTTCAATGGAGACCAGTGCCTGAGTACTAAATCAAGTGGGTATAATATTCACTATGTCCCAAGGACCACATGAGGATCTGTGCTCTCAATGTGGTTCTTCTGTCCTTAGTGAGAATTAACAGTAAATCTACTCTTCAAACACCTGTTTAGCTGGGAGCCTAGGAAACAGTGCTCAGGCAAGTAATATTGTGAAAAATTAGTTCTAAGTAATATGAAAGATAACCCAGACAAAACAGTGGTCCAGCAAATCATTCAACCTCACTGAAACTACCAGCAGCTATATCATTCATTTTCTATTAAATCTGTTTATAATAAGATTTTTTTTGATGAACACTTGTAAGAAGCTGTGGGGACTTAAACAGGGATGAAGAGCTATTTCTTATGGGTAGTAATGGAGGTGGAATGGATTAGCTGCACAGCTATTATCTAGATGGGAAATAAAAGAGCTATTGCAGCTAGATGCATCATAGCATTTGTAGCCCTGTTATCATGGGATAGCCAAGCAACCTAGGAAAAGTGTTCCTCCTGAGGGTATCCTGAGGAACTAACTGAATGTAAATCAGATTTATATCAATCCAGAAAGGACTTTGTAAATCGGAAGGAATAAAAACACACATTTTCAATAAAAATCAGGGCCACCTGCAGGAGCAGGGAATAATGCAACAAAAAGGTTATAAAAATATGTTAAATTAATACAAAAGTGTACTACAGGGGCCAGCACTGTGTCACATCAGGTTAATGCCCTGACCTGAAGTGCTGGCATCCCATATGGGTGCTGGTTCGAGACCCAGCTGCTCCACTTCCAATCTAGCTCTCTGCTATGGCCTGAGAAATAGTAGAAGGCCCAAGTGCTTGGATCCCTGCACCTACATGGGAGATCTTGAGGAAGCTCCTGGTTTTGGATCAGCACAGTCCTGGCTATTGTGGCCAATTGGGTAGTGAACCATTGGATGGAAAATTCTCTCTGTTTCTGCTCTTTCTGTGTAACTCTGACTTTCAAATAAATAAATCTTTAAAAAAAAAATACTACACCTATGCTCCTGCTTCTCTATTGCAATGGGTACCACATGGATAGACTTCATTCCATGTTCTTGTCTCAAGGCAATTAGGAACAGAATGAAAAAGCATAGAAAAGTGGCATCATGAATGAAAAAGGAATTATGCACTCAGTAATACAGAAAAATTCAGATGAGTGTTGCAACTTATAGGGTCTGAGGTTGTCCCTTTAAAGAATGAGGGTAATGTGTGCGACAACATCTACTTGCATATTCAAATAGACCTTGGGTAGTGGAGTCTAATCCGGATGTGCACACAGATTAGTTGAAATTTCTCATGGGTATATAGGTTGCCACAAACTCATTCCCTTGTGTTGCACACAACACTTACTATCCAGGGCCGGGGTACACTATGATGGCTGGAACATGTGTCACTTGATATGCCTATGGTCACATCACTGGTTTGCACTACAATAATGTGGGGAAAGAATCCTGGATGGCCAAAAAAGGAGCTATAAAACAAATAACTTTGTAATTGATGAAGATGGTATTCCAAATAACTGTTGAAATAACTGTTACTCAACTTTTAAATATTTATTAACAAAATTTACACAAGAGAGCACAGTTCAGTTCATATACTTGATCCCACTCACAATAGTGAGAAACCAAAAGTTCAGGTTGAATAAGAGAAAAATTTCTGAAGAATGGTTAACCACTCTCTGTCACAACTCATCATGAAAACTGCCCAATACTCACTAAGGTGTGATTCTACCAAAGAATTCTTCCAAACAAATTATATTTCAGGGACTTCTCTCTGTAATCTTGCTTTGTTTTGTGGAAGTTTGCCTAATAATGCTGGTATTTCACATTACAATACAGTCATAGGATTTTTTTCTTTCTGTGAGTTGTCAGGTAACCATTGAGAGGTGATGTATGGTACATGACTTTTCTATGCATGTATGTTTTCTCATTTCGGAGTCTCTTCATGTGAATTGATTGATGGCAGAAAAATTTTTTCACATTCATTAAATTCCATTCATAAGCTTTCTCCCCCATGTGAATTCTGATGTTTTATGAGGTGCTACTTATGGATAAAGGCTTTTCCATATGCATTATATCCAAAGTGTTTTCCCCCATATGAATTAGATGATGTGCAATGAGGGCTGAATTATGAGAAAAAGCTTTCCAAGTCATTATGTCCAAAAGGTTTCTCTTCATGTGAATTTTCTGATGCATTCTGAGATGTGACTTATTGCCAAGGGCTCTTCCACAGTCATTGCATTCATGAAGTTTCTCCCCAGTGTGAATTCTCTGGTGTGATATGAGCTATGATTTATAACATATGATTTAAAAAGGCTTTTCCACACCCATTAGATTCATAAGGCTTCTGCCCTGTGTGAATTGTTTTGATGTGAGTATAACTTATAGAAAAAGGCCTTTCCACAGTCATTACATTTATAAGATTATTTTCCTGTGTGAATCCTCTGATGCATTTGGAGTTGGAACTTAAGTTTTTCCATAGTCATTACACTCATGAGGTTTCAATACTGTGTTCATTCTCTGGTGCATTATGAGGTTTGACTTTTGTCCAAAGGCTTTTCCAGTCATTACATTCATAAGGTTTCTGCCCTGTGTGAATTCTGATTCATGAAGAAGGTTGACTTATGGCTAAATGCTTTCCACAGTTATCACAATCATGAGTTCTCTACCCTGTGTGAATTCTCTGCTGTGATATGAGGTTAGTAATTTGTCCAAAGGCTTTTCCACAGTCATTACATTTATTAGGTTTCTGCCCTGTGTGAATTCGCTGATGTCTCCCGAGGCCTGGCTTGTTTCCAAAGGCTTTTCCACAGTCATTACATTTATGAGGTTTCTCCCCTGTGTGAATTCGCTGGTGTATGATGAGGTGTAACTTTCTTCCAAAGGCTTTTCTACAGTCATTACATTAATGAGGTTTCTCTCCTGTGTGAATTTGCCGATGTATGAGTAGGCTTGCCTTTTGTCCAAAGGCTTTTCCACAGTCATTACATTTATGAGGTTTCTCCCCTGTGTAAATTTGCTGATGTATGGTGAGGTTTGACTTGTATCCAAAGGCTTTTCCACAGTCATTACATTTATGAGGTTTCTCCCCTGTGTGAATTCGCTGGTGTATGATGAGGGCTGACTTTTGTCCAAAGGCTTTTCCACAGTCATTACATTTATGAGGTTTCTCCCCTGTGTGAATTTGCCAATGTATGAGTAGGTTTTCCTTTTGTCCAAAGGCTTTTCCACAGTCATTACATTTCTGAGGTTTTTCCCCTGTGTGAATTCGCTGATGTCTGCTGAGGCCTGGCTTGTTTCCAAAGGCTTTTCCACAGTCATTACATTTATGAGGTTTCTCCCCTGTGTGAATTTGCTGGTGCATGATGAGGTACGACTTTCTTCCAAAGGCTTTTCCACAGTCATTACATTTATGAGGTTTTTCCCCTGTGTGAATTTGCTGGTGCATGAGGAGGGCTGACTTGTGTCTAAAGGCCTTTCCACAGTCATTACATTTATGAGATTTCTCCCCTGTGTGAATTTGTTGGTGTATGATGAGGTTTGACTTTCTTCCAAAGGCTTTTCCACAGTCATTACATTTATGAGGTTTCTCCCCTGTGTGAATTCGCTGGTGTATGAGGAGGGCTGACTTGTGTCTAAAGGCTTTTCCACAGTCATTACATTTCTGAGGTTTTTCCCCTGTGTGAATTCGCTGATGTCTGCTGAGGCCTGGCTTGTTTCCAAAGGCTTTTCCACAGTCATTACATTTATGAGGTTTCTCCCCTGTGTGAATTTGCTGGTGCATGATGAGGTTTGACTTTCTTCCAAAGGCTTTTCCACAGTCATTACATTTATGAGGTTTTTCCCCTGTGTGAATTTGCTGGTGCATGAGGAGGGCTGACTTGTGTCTAAAGGCTTTTCCACAGTCATTACATTTATGAGGTTTCTCCCCTGTGTGAATTTGTTGGTGTATGATGAGGTTTGACTTTCTTCCAAAGGCTTTTCCACAGTCTTTACATTTATGAGGTTTCTCCCCTGTGTGAATTCGCTGGTGTATGATGAGGTACGACTTTCTTCCAAAGGCTTTTCCACAGTCATTACATTTATGAGGTTTTTCCCCTGTGTGAATTTGCTGATGTTTGCTGAGGCCTGACTTGTGTCTAAAGGCTTTTCCACAGTCATTACATTTATGAGGTTTCTCCCCTGTGTGAATTTGTTGGTGTATGATGAGGTGTGACTTTATTCCAAAGGCTTTTCCACAGTCATTACATTTATGAGGTTTCTCCCCTGTGTGAATTTGCTGGTGCATGATGAGGTTTGACTTTCTTCCAAAGGCTTTTCCACAGTCATTACATTTATGAGGTTTCTCCCCTGTGTGAATTAGCTGATGTTTCCTGAGGTTTGACTTGTGTCCAAAGGCTTTTCCACAGTCATTACATTTATGAGGTTTCTCCCCTGTGTGAATTTGCTGGTGCATGAGGAGGGCTGACTTTCGTCCAAAGGCTTTTCCACAGTCATTACATTTATGAGGTCTCTCCCCTGTGTGAATTCGCTGGTGTATGATGAGGTACGACTTTCTTCCAAAGGCTTTTCCACAGTCATTACATTTATGAGGTTTCTCCCCTGTGTGAATTCGCTGGTGTATTAGGAGGGCTGACTTTCGTCCAAAGGCTTTTCCACAGTCATTACATTTCTGAGGTTTTTCCCCTGTGTGAATTTGCTGATGTCTGCTGAGGCTTGACTTGTGTCTAAAGGCTTTTCCACAGTCATTACATTTATGAGGTTTCTCCCCTGTGTGAATTTGTTGGTGTACTATGAGGTCTGACTTCCACAGAAAGCCCTTTCCACAATGAAGGCATTTATAAAGTTTCTCTCCTGTGTGAATTCGCTGATGGTTTATGAAGTATGACTTTTGTGTAAAGGCTTTTCTACAGTCACTACATTCATGAGGTTTCTCCCCTGTGTGAAGTTGCTGATGTTTTCTTAGGACTAAATTTTGTCTAAAGACTTTTCCACAGTCATGACATTCAGATCGTGAATTAAAACTGAGTGATTTGCCACAAGGTTTACAAGTGTAAACTTTTTTCCTTGTATTTAGTCTCTGGTTTATTGCAGGATGTGACTGGTGAATGACAGGTTCAACATACATAATGTACTTATAAAATTTCTTTCTTGTGTGAGTTTGTTGATGCATATTGAGGCTAGAATTTTCATGGATAGCTTTTTCTATTTGAGTTGCTTTTCCAAAAGTGACAGTTGATTTATTACAGTTTTCTGCCATATGAATCCTCTCAGATTTACAGAACATCTTTCTTATGAAGACTTTTGCTTGTCCAGTGGGTTCAAATGGCTGCTTCATGATATGAATATTGTCATGCTGACTAAGAGGCTCACAGAACTGCAGAGATTTTCCAGGTATCTTAGTGTTATCAAATTTTTCTCCAGCCTGTAGTTGATCAGGGCCACTGGGGGGAAATACAGTGTGACATTTACTGCATTCCTCAGGCTTCAATCCTGTATTTGTTCCCTTTTTAATAATCAGTGTTGGAATATGGCTTGAATTTAAACTAAGAGTTTTTCTTAATTCAATTCTCTTGAGAGCTGATGTCTTGTTATTTTTCATAAAATCCTGATTCAGATTTGTGTCCTGACTTTCCTGGTTGATCCTACGCAGGTCATCCCTTTTCATAACCGCTGAAATGAGAAAAAAGCAATCATGTCACTGAATCACATGTAACTGTTTCTCCTGGCATACTCATGTAAAGGGAATGAAGTTACTTCTAATCCAAGTGGCATAAGATTTTCACAAAATCAGTATGAAGTACTTATTTGTATCCATTATATGGTTAATCTCCTTAATACATTAATATACCATGAGGTTTCCCAATGTTCAAACATGATCCTTTTTACTATGGGAATTTGTCAAGGATGGTAGAATGACATTTGTGCTATGAAGTGTGGGATGCCTGCATCTCAAAACAGTGTCAGTTTGAGCCCTGGCTACTCTGCTTTCAGTACAGCTCTCTGCCTATGTAAACTGGAAGGAAGCAGATAATGGTTCATGTGCCTAGAAACCTATGAGAAACCAGGGAAGACTAGAGGGATTCTAGAGTTTTGGCTTCAGACTAGTTAGACTTAAGTGTTGCAGGCATTTGGGAAGTGAGCTAATAGAGGACCTCTTTCTCTCTCTCTCTTCTCTCACTATCACTCTGCCTTTCACAAAGATGAAATAACTATAAAATATTTTAAAGAATGGGCAAATGTTTAATAAAAATATTCACCCACTACCTACCAACCATTTTTTCCCTGTCCTTTTTCTCCAGTTTATTTCTATAAAAATTTTGTGCTTTTTGCTTCTCTGATATCTCAACCATAAACATGAAAAAGTTTTACTGATCATTTACTTGCAGGTGGAGAAGAGTGAAATGTGCCTGTACTTTAAGCAGGACAACATTTAAGGAGTAGAATTTGAATCTATGATTGTCTCATGCTCAGTCTTCCTAGGTAAACATCAGTTGTGGGATTTTTCAAATGAAAAACTACTTTGTCTCTACTCTATGACAGCTTCCCCAAATTCCTAAGGACACCCAACACCTTCAGCTTCTCAGAAGTACAACAGGTACAGAAAATTCCCAATATACCACTTTAGTTAAACACTCCCAATCAGTTTGAAGAATTTGTTTCTGCAAACCAGGATGTGCTCATCTTCTTTGAAAAGTGTTTTCTAGCTCATTCTGAAATCATCAGTGCTGGTTACCTCCTCTCAATTCTTTCTAGAAGCATTCCTGTGTGATAATTTGAATTTCTGGAGGCTTTTGATCAGTTGCCTTCTATTTTCACTGAAAGCTTCATTTCCTATGCTTTTCTTATCTTTTTGTTTGCTTATTTTTCAATGATACTGAAAAATAAGAGAGAAATCATACTTCAAACTCCACCCTTAAAGAAATCTGAGCTACTCAACATAAACCCATGAGGCTACTTGACTTTGGGTCTCAAAATCTCATTACTTTCTTGGTGAGTCTAGGATCACTTATTTTCATGTTTTATATAAGTTCATGCTTAGTTTATGATTTCTTTTTTTTTTCAAAGATTTACTTTATTTATTTGAAAGCTAGAATTATAGAGAGAGAGACAGAGAGAAGCCTTCCATCTGCTGGTTCACTCCCCATATGGGCACAACAACCAATGCTGGGCCAAAATGAAGTTAGGAGCCAGGAGTGTCTTTCTTGTCTCCCACATGGGTACAGGGGGCCAAAGACTTGGGCCAACCTCTGCTCTTTTCTCAGGTGCATTAGCAGAGAGCTGGATTAGAAGAGGATTAGCTGGGACTTGAACTGGCACCAATATGCAATGCTAGTGTTGCAGGCTAGAGCTTTAACACACTGCACCACAATGTCATTCCTAGCTTCATAATTTCTGATGTCACAGCACAGAGGCTTACTCATGACCATCTTTTATTTTTAAAGATTTATTTATTTATTTGAAAGTCAGAGTTACACAGAGAGAGGAGAGGCAAAGAGAGAGTCAGGTCTTGATCCAATGGTTCACTCCCCAATTGGCCACAACGGCCAGAACTGTGCTGATCTGAAGCCAGGAGCCAGGAGCTGCTTCTGGGTCTCCCTCAGGTGCAGGGATCCAAGGACTTGGACCATCTTCTACTGCTTTCCCAGGCCATAGCTGAGAGCTGGATTGAAAGTGGAGCAACTGGGTCCCGAACTGGTGCCCATATGGGACGCTGCTGCTTCAGGTTAGGGTGTTAATTCACTGCACCACAGTGCCAGCCACATGACCACCTTTTAGCATTTACTTATTTACTTACTTGAGAATCAGAGAGACAGAATGAGAGATAAAGACAGACTGAAACAGAGGTTTGCCAACTGTAAGCTCACCCCTCAAAGGTTTCCAACAGACTATAATTTTCTTATTTATTTGAGAGGCACAGAGGAAAAAAAAAGAGACTAAGAAAGAGAGAGTTCACATTTATTGATTCAGTCCTGAGCCTGGGCAAAATCATGAGTAGGAACTCAATCTGAGCAATGAGTTAGAAATAAGTTTCCGGGGGCTGGTGCTGTTGTATAGCAGGTAAAGCCACCACCTGCAGTGCCAACATCACTATGGGCACCAGTTTAAGTCCTAGCTGATCCGCTTCTGATCCAGCACTCTGCTATGGTCTGGGAAAGCAGTAGAAGATGACCCAAGTCCTTGGACCCCTGTACCCATATGGGGGACCTGGAAGAAGCTCCTGGCTCCTAGCTTCAGATCAGTATAGCTCCAGCCATGACAGCCAATTGGGAAGTGAACCAGGGGATGGAAGACCTCTCTTTCTCTCTCTGCCTCCCCTTCTCTCTCTCTGACTTTCAAATAAATAAATAAATCTTAAAAAAAAAAAAACAGGCTGGTGTGGTGGCTCAATAGGCTAATCCTCTGCCTGCAGCACCGGCACACCAGGTTCTAGTCCCAGTCAGGGTGCCGGATTTTGTCCTGGTTGCCCCTCTTCCAGGCCAGCTCTCTGCTGTGGCCTGGGAGTGCAGTGGAGGATGGCCCAAGTGCTTGGGCCCTGCACCCACATGGGAGACCAGGAGAAGCACCTGGCTCCTGGCTTCGGATCAGTGTGGTGTGCCAGCCACAGCACAATGCCCATGGTGGCCATTGGAGGGTGAACCAACTACAAAAGGAAGACCTTTCTCTCTGTCTCTCTTTCTCACTGTCCACTCTGCCTGTCAAAAAAAAAAAAAAAAAAAAACAGAAAAATTAATCTTAAAAAAAAATAAGTTTCTATATGTTGCCTAATTAACAAGAACTGAAGGAACTAATAAATGCATGAAGGAAAAGGTATGAAAGTGTAGAGGAGGACAAGTTAGAATTGGGGGAATGTATCAAACCTAGATAAAAGCCTTAGTAACAGCAGAAAATGACTAGATTTTTTTTTTTAATCAAAGAACATCTTCACTAAGAACAAAAGTTAGAAAGATACTGGTATCTCTAAATGCCTGTGTCTGATGCACAAAACCAGCTGTCATCAGGAGTAAGGCTTGAGAAAAATTCATGGAAAGAACACCAGTCAACATCTGCATACTCTCTGCCTTGGCCTCCCTGTCTGTTATGTGCAGACTGACCTGAAAGGCTCTGATTCAAGCATTCGTCCACCATCCATGGCTCTTCTCCCCGCTCCAACTTGAAGATCAAGTCAGGTTTGGTAATGCAGTGCCCTATTAATGGAAACAAAGTAACACTTTGTAAAATCACTATCTTGGGTTATTTAAAGGACTACAGCTTGGTTCAGGAGCTATGCAACAAATGTTCCAATTTGAATCTTTTGTTAGATGGTAGATAGTCAGATTATTCATGGACTCAAATTCTAATCCTGCCCAATATTAAACAGCATAAAGTGTTCCCTTATTTGTCAAATAGCAAGAAAATGTTATCACTGGGCATGTGATGGGTGTCACTCACCCAACGAGAACAGGCTGCTGTAGGTCTCCAGCATCACATCTCTGTACAGGATTTTCTGAGCATTGTTCATTTTCTGCCATTCATCCCATGTAAAGTACACAGCGAGGTCTTCAAATGCTGTCATCACCTATAATAATACACTTTCAGTCAACATGTTAACTCTGTCACAAAATAAATACTGACAGTTGTGTATTGATATGAAGGAAAAAAGGAAGGATATGGTTTCACATTAGACTTGTTGAGTGTTTAGAACGCCACACAGAGCATTCAACAGAGTCAAACCAATGATCTACAGGCTGTGAGAAATGCCCAAGCTGGAGGGAAACAGGAGGTTCAAATCAAAAAGGCCATATCATTCAAGGGGAATTGCACAGCAGGCTAGAAGAGGGGCAATACTGACTCTTGACTGGGCAATGTTAAGGAGAAGTATGTAGAAGCATTGAGAAAAAAAGGCAAGAAACCATCGGTGAAACTATGATGGGAATGAACAGAAAACAATTTCCAGGAAAACACCATGCATATCATTTCCAATATGTCAGAGAAAAAATATATTAAAAGACAGGGCAGACATTTAGCTTAGTGTTGTTTATGATGCCACCTCAGAGTGTCTATGATTTCCAATGCCAGCTGTAGTTTCTAGCTCCCAGATAATGCAAACCTGGGGAAGCAATGGTGATGTCACCAATGAAGGAGGGCTAGATTCCATTCCTCAATCCTGGCTTCAGTCCTGCCCCACCTCTGTTTGGTATGGTTATCTAGGAAGTGAATTAATGTGTGAAAGCTCTCTATCTCTCAGTCCATCAACTTCTTTCTCTATCAAGCTAATAAATATTTTTAAGTAAGAGAGAAAATACAAGTAAGACAAAGAATACAAATTAGCTTTTGCCCTTGTCTATGATTATTCTACTCATAAACAATTGAAATAACATTATACATAATTAAAGTGAAAGCAATGGAATTATTTGCCCAAAAAGAGAACCTGGGAATGTCTGCAGTACAATCTGCATTTGTGACTCAATGACAAAAATGCTTAGAGATTTGTTTCAGAACAAGCAATAGTCACCAGAACTGTAATCCAGCAGGCTAAGCCTCCACCATCAATGCTGGCATCCCATATAAACAGAGGACTTGACTCCTTGCTGCTCCACTTCCAATCTAGTTCCCTGCTAATCATTTGAAAGAGCAGTGAAAATGGCCTGAGTATTTGGACCCTTCCACCAATGTGGGAGACCCATGGAGTCCCAGGCTCCTGGCTTTGGCCTGGCCCAGTCCCGGGCATTGTGGGCATTTGGGGAATAAAAAGTAGATAGAAGATATATCCTTTTGTCTCCCTGTCTCTCCCAATGTCTGCAAGTCCACCTTGCAAATAAATAATCTTTTTTTTTGGAAATACTGGAACATACGTTTATTTTTGTAAGGAACTCCCATACTAATGTCCCCCCCATAATGTCACTCCCACCCGCAACCCTCCCCTTTCCCACTCCCTCTCCCCTTCCATTCACATCAAGATTCATTTTCAATTCTCTTTATATACAGAAGATCAGTTTAGCATACATTAAGTAAAGATTTCAACAGTTTGCTCCCACACAGAAACATAAAGTGAAAAATACTGTTTGAGTACTAGTTATAGCATTAAATCTCAATGTACAGCACACTAAGGACAAAGATCCTACATGAGGAGTAAGTGCACAGTGACTCCTGTTGTTGACTTAACAAATTGACACTCTTGTTTATGGCCTCAGTAATCACCTTAGGCTCTTGTCATGAGCTGCCAAGGCTATGGAAGCCCCCTGAGTTCACCGACTCTGATAATTTTTAGACAAGGCCGTGGTCATAGTGGAAGTTCTCTCCTCCCTTCAGAGAAAGGTACTTCCTTCTTTGATGACCCATTCTTTCCACTGGATCTCACTCGCGGAGATCTTTCATTTAGTTTTTTTTTTTTTTTTTTCCCCCAGAGTGTCTTGGCTTTCCATGCCTGAAATACTCTCATGGGCTTTTCAGCCACATCCAAATGCCTTAAGGGCTGATTCTGAGGCCAGAGTGCTGTTTAGGACATCTGCCATTCTATGGGTCTGCTGTGTATCTCACTTCCCATGTTGGATCGTTCTCTCCCTTTTTGATTCTATCAGCTAGTATTTGCAAACACTATTCTTGTTTATGTGATCCCCTTGATTCTTAGTCCTATCATTATGATCAATTGTGAACAGAAATTGATCACTGGGACTAGTGAGATGGCATTGGTACATGCCACCTTGATGGGATTGAATTGGAATCCCCTGGTATGTTTCTAACTCTACCGTTTGAGGTAAGTCAGCTTGAGCATGTCCCGAATTGCACATCTCTTCCCTCTCTTATTCCCACTCTTATATTTAACAGTGATCACTTTTCAGTTAAGTTTCAGCACTTAAGAAGAATTATGTATTGATTACAGTATTCAACCAAAAGTATTAAGTAGAACAAACAAAAAAAATACTAAGAGGGATAACATATTAAGTTGCTCATCAACAGTCAGGGTGAGGGCTGATCAAGTCACCGTTTCTCATAGTGTTCATTTCACTTTAACAGGTTTCCTTTTTGGTGCTCAGTTAGTTGTCACCTATCAAGGAGAACAAGTGGTATTTGTCCCTTTGGGATTGGCTTATTTCACTCAGCATAATGTTTTCCAAATTCCTAACAGGGATCACTTTTCAGTTAAAATTTAAACACCTAAGAATAATTGTGTGTTAATTACAGAGTTCAACCAATGGTACTAGAACAAAAAAAATACTAAAATGGATAAAGTATTACATTGTGATCTTAAAAAAATAAATGAACCTCCAGTAGATTCTTTTCTTCACACATTCCTTATCCTATTCCAGAATCCCATTCAGCTTCTCAAAGGTATTAAGAACTCCATTACTCTAATAATTTGAAAACAAACTTAACTGATTTGTGTTCCAGCACTAGGTAACTCTTCCTCTTGCAAAATGCTAAGTGTTTACTTCATAGGTAGCACTAAAATACTGTTCAGTACATCATCTATGTGTACACTGTTTCAGACATGACTCCAAAAATGTAGCATATTGTGCTTAGTTTCAACTCAATTCATGTAACAAATATGTATTTTGCTATAGCAACAGAAAGAGAAGATACCAAATTGCATTATTATAGATGACAATAATGTTTCATAATCATGCCAAATTCATAATTCATTTCTGTATATTCTGTGAGAACAAATTTTATGTTTATTTTTCTATTTTAAAATTTTTTAAAGATTTATTTATTTATTTGAAAGAGTTACACAAAGAGAGGAGCAGCAGAGAGAGAGAGGTCGTCCATCTGCTGGTTCAGTCCCCAATTGGCTGCAATGGCTGGAGTTGCACCAATCTGAAGCCAGGAACCAGGAGCTTCTTCTGGGTCTCCCACATGGGTGATGGGGCCCAAGGACCTGGGCCATCTTCCACTGCTTTCCCAGGCCATAGTAGAGAGCTGGAGCAGAAGTGGAGCAGCCAGGGCTCAAACCGGTGTCTATATGGGATGTCGATGCTTCAGACAAGGGCATTAACCCACTGAGCCACAGAGCCAGCCCCATATTTTCCATTTTAATTAACTAGTATACTGGGACTGGCATTGTTGCTAGCAGGTAAAGCCACTGCCTTCAGTGCTGGCATCCCATATTGGTGCCAGTTCAAGTCCCAGTGGCTTCACTTCCAATCAAGCTCTCTGCTATGGCCTGGGATTTCAGTAGAAGATGGCCCAAGTCCTTGGGCCCCTGAACCCATGTGGGAGACCCAGAAGAAGCTCTTCACTTCTAGATTTGGATCAGTGTAACTCCGGCCATTGTGGCAAACTGCGGAGTGAACCAGCAGATGGAAGACTCTCTCTCTTTCTCCCTCTGCCTCTCTGTAACTCTGACTTTCAAATACATAAAAAATACTTAAAAAAATAAATAAATAAACTAGCATTAAACACCTAAAATGAGTACTGACAAGCTGGGGAATAATTTAAAAAAAAAAAACACTTACAGGTGATATATTAATTTTCTTTCATCTTAGAAACATGTGGAGGACCCAGAATCATATGTGGGAGAGGAAGTGAATGGAAGGAGTTCAAAGAAAACTCTGGAGGCCAACACTGTGGCATAAGGGGTAAAGCTGCTGCCTGCAGTGCCAGCATTCCATATGGGTTCTGGTTCAAGTCCTGCCTGCTCAACATACAATCTAGCTTTGTGCTATGTCCTGAGAAAGCAGTGGAACATGGTCCAAGTCCTTGGGCCACTGCACCTGCATGGGAGACCCAGAAGCTCTTGGGTCTTGGCTTTGGATCGGCTGAGCTCCAGCCTCTCAGTAATTTGGAGGGTGAGCCAGCAGATAGAAGACTTTCTCTCTCTGCAACCCATTCAATAAATAAATGAAATCTTAAATAAAAAAAAAAAACAACCTCTGGTTTCCTTCTGCACTGAACAGTGGGAAAAAAAGGATATAATAGATGAATAAAGAATAATAAACATCAGCTTCACTGTGGAGGAATAATCCTGTAAAAATAGAAATACATAGGAAAATGCACCCACCTATATTAAGTAGCAGAGATTAAACAGAAGTTATCATTGGTTTAATGAAAGCATTATCTACAAATTTTGTAAAATAATAATGTAAAAGTAAAAAGAAAGGTTGAGTGTTCAAATGAATAAGGTTATCAAAGATAAACATTATGTTGTTATTAAAGTTTATACTAAAGAAAGTTAACAAATACACATAATGTATATTTAATGCAGTGCACTTTACCAGTAATGATTCCAAGTAGCACCTTTCCCTGTATTCATCCCTTCACAAAACCCTGGATTGGGGCTGGCACTGTGGCCTAGCGGGTAAAACTGCCACCTGCAGATTGGCATCCCACATAGGCACTGGTTTGATTCCCAGCTGCCCCACTTCTGGTCCAGCTATATGCTATGGCCTGGGAAAGCAGTAGAAGATGGCCCAAGTCCTTGGGCCCCTGCACCCATGTGGAAGACCCAGAAGAAGCTCCTGGATCCTGGCTTTGGATTGGCACAACTCTGGCCATTGCAGCCAACTGGGGAGTGAACCAGAAGATGGAAGAGCTCTTTCTCTCTCTCTGCCTCTCCCTCTGTGTGTAACTCTTTCAAATAAATAAATAAATCTTTTTTAAAAAGACCCTGAACTTCACCATTTCAATTGATTTACCCCATGAGATACCAGTAAATGTGATAGAAATAGACAATTTGTTAAAATATTTATTTATATGAAAGAGTTACACAAAGAGAGAAGGAGAGGCAGAGAAGAGAGAGAGAGAGAGAGAGAAGGAGGGAGAAACAGAGGTCTTCAAACTGCAGGTTCACTCCCCAGATGGCTGCAATGGCTGGAGCTGTGTAGATCCAAAGATATGAACCAGGAGCTTCTTTCAGGTCTCCCACAAGGGAGCAGGGGCCAAAGGACTTGGGCCATCTTCTACTGTTTTCCCAGGCTGTAGCAAAGAGCTGGATCAGAAGTGGAGCAGCCGAGTCACAAACTGACACCCATATGAGATGCTGGCACTGCAGGTGGTGTCTTTACCTGCTATGTCACAGAACCAGCCCCAGAAATAGACAATTGGTAAAGTATTTGCCTTCTCAGATTTTCTTTTTCTGACAGTTATCTTCTGAAAAACCCTGGGGCCTGCCTGTTGAAGAGATAGTAGTAGGGTGGTGCCATGGCTAACTAGGCTAATCCTCCACCCGCGGCACTGGTACTCCGGGTGACAGTCCCAGTTGGGGTGCCAGTTCTGACCCAGTTGTTCCTATTCCAGTCCAGCTCTTGACTGTGGCCTGGGAAGGCAGTGGAGGATGGCCCAAGTTCTTGGGCCCTGCACCCACATGGGAGACCAGGAGGAAGTGCCTGTCTCCTAGCTTTGGATCAGCACAGCAGGCTGGCCATAGCAGCCATTTTGGGGGTGAACCAGTGGAAGGAAGACATTTCTCTCTGTCTCTCTCTCTCACTAACTCTACCTGTCAAAAAAAGAAAAAAAAGAGATAATATGTAGCCAAGATTCACCACAAACCCCAGACACTTAAGTGAAGCCTCAATCAGTTCCCCAAATGGCTAAACTCTCATTTCTGCTCCTGGACTGATCATAGAAACTGCCCAGCTGAGTACAGCCCATAACAGAGTCAGAACTGCAAATCAAATGGCTATTTGTTAAGCCATTGTGTTTTCTGGTTTGTCCTACATCAAATGCTGATATGTATCAGTAAGTATGGCAGAAAGTTGAATTACATGCAAACTACAATGCATACAACTTCAAAATTTCATTTGGAAGTTCCCATAAAACAGGGCCAGCATTGTCACATAGCAAGTAATCCTGCCGTCTGCAATACAAGCATCCCATATGAGCACTGGTTCATGTTCTGGCTGTTCTGCTTTTGATCCAGCTTCCTGCTGATGGCCTAAGAAAAGCAATAGAAGATGATCCAAATACTTGGGCAAATGCTACCAATGTGGGAGATCCAGATGAAGATCTTGGTTCCTGGCCTCATTCTTTCCTGGCCCTGCTCAATGCAGCCATCTGTGATGTGAACAAGCAGAAGAAAGATCTCTCTGGGTCTCTCCTCTATATACAATATTTTCAAATAATTTTTTTTAAAAAAACTTAGAAAAAAGCTCCTATAAACACAATATTTGCCTATCAATTAGACCTTAGAAAAGCTGCTGATACAAAAAAAAAAAAAAAAAAAAAAAGTCCTGGGATTCATAAAAATAAATTATCTGGAGACCTTAAGGTGGTTCTTCACATTTCGGCTTATATATGGTCATTGTGTTCTTTTAGTTTATATTTTAAGAAGCTTATTATCATATGAAATCTAATTTAATATAATTTTACTATCTCAGAAGGCAGGATAAATGTTCACAGTAATTTTCTGTAGGTGCATGTATACTGCATATTGTTGAAGATGAAATTACTGAAAGGGGTAAAATGTTTATGATATCTTTTGGTTTTTTTAAAAGATGTATTTATTTATGTGAAAGTCAAATTTACTCAGAGAGAGAGAGAGAGAGAGAGAGAGATCTTCCATCTGATGGCTCACTCTGAAAATGGCTGTAATGGCCAGAGCTTCACCAACCAAAGCCAGGACCCAGGAGCTTCTTCCAAGTCTCCCACATGGGTGCAGGGACCCAAGGACTTGAGCCATCTTCTACTGCTTTCCCAGGCCATAGCAGAGAGCCGGATCAGAAGTGGAGCAGCTGAGTCTTGAACCTGTGCCAATATGAGATGTGGGCACTTCAGGCCAGGGAATTAACCTGCTGTGCCACAGCACCAGCCTCATGATATGCTTTTTGAAGTCATACACTCCAAACATAGCATTAGTAGAAAAAGGGAAGACATACTCTTGAAAGTTTTCTAAAGCAGTACTATTTGAACTGGTGACAATTTCTGAAATGGATCTGAAAAATAAATGTTTTTTAATTAAGTGTGGCAAGATAGAGAACATTAGGCAGAAGTTAAGGTGCTGGGTATTTACAAATCATGTGACACTACACAAAGCACTTTTCTCCTGAAATACAATTTATTTCATCTTTTTCACAGAGATCCTGGCAAAACTTCCTTGAGCTACCAGGAAGGACTATTAGAATACAGGGGGCAGGAGTCCTCCAAGATGGTGGAATAGGGAGGGAGCACACTGATAGCCCAGGAAAAGATAGTTTAATAAAAGTGGAGATACTGTAGTTTCAGGGAAGAGTTAGGGGGAAAAAACTGCAGAAGAAACTCTTCCAGAAATAGTGGGACATGGTGGACCTACATGGAGGGCACGACCCCAGCTGCTGAGTCTACACACCAGTGCTGGAAAGGGAGGTGAGGCAAAACCTCAGTAGCCCAAGACACTGGCAGGGAAGTCGCAGGAAGAGCCTAGAGGGAATGAGGCTTGAAGCCCTGGGGGAAAGTCCACCAGGCTAACTAAGAGAGAAATAAAATCAATAAAATAAAATAAAATAAAATAAAATAAAATAAAATAAAAGGAACCAGTATGAACATGATTCTCTCTCTCCACTCACCTTACAAAGGTGAGCAAGACAAAGAGCAGGCACCATTTTGGACATATGTAAGAGCTGTGTCACCTCAGGGCTGCACCCGCCCTCAGCCAAGTAGAAAAACTTGACTCTGGTGGGAGAAATAAAAGGAAGTTAGGACCTAGTGATGTGTGGGAGCTTATGAACTGTGACTGTGAAAAAAAAAAAAACCTGAGGGTATGTGAGAGAACTCATGGAGTGCCTGAGATGTGAGTACTCCTGGGAGACGCCGCAAACTTGGTAACCTTGGCAACCTGGTGGAAGACTTCAGGGGAATTTGAGCTTTCACTGAGGACTGCACAGATCCTTTGTGTGGTCCTTGGGACAGAGCAGATGAATATTATACCCACAGTGGCCAGAGCTCAGACACTGACTGCCTTCAATTCCACTCAGCTGTGTGGAATTACTTCCCTTCTTAATAAAAAAAAAAATAAAATAAAAAAAAAACACAGAAAGAGAAAAAAATTTAATATGCCTAACCAGAGTGTGTCACCCTTAACCCTGAAGAATCAAACAGCACTCTCTGGCCACACCCATCACAAGCCTCTAAGGATCCATCAAAAGCAGAACAGAAAGTCCACTTAATCGAGTCATAGTATAACAAGAAAAACCTCAACAGCAAAAAAAAAAAAAAAAAAAGAAGAAGAAGAAGAAGAAAACCAAACCAAAGAATAATTCCATAATGTCAAGCAACAAATGCAGAAACTGAGGAAACAAGAACAAAGAAGACATTATGATGCCCCCAAATGAACAAGACACCCCAAGCCAAGATTATAAAGGTGATGAGATAGAAGAAATGCAACATATCAATTTTCAAAAATATATGATAAGAACACTTAGAAGTTCTCAAAAACAAATTCTTGAACTACGGAAATCCTTACTGGACAGGGTAGAAATTCTCTCTCATGAAAATGAAATCTTAAGGAAAAATCAAATTGAATGAAGCAATTAGTAGAACATGAAATTGTGATAGTGAAGAGAAATCAAAATGAAATGAAGAATTCAATAGATCAAATGCCAAACACATTAGAGAGCCTTACAAACAGAATCAGTGAAGCAGAAGAGAGAATACCGGACTTAGAAGACAGAGCACAGGAAAGCATACAGTCAAACCAAAGAAAAGAAGAGGAAATTAGAAATCTAAAAAATATTGTTGGGAATCTACAGGATACTATTAAAAAACCCAACATTCAGGTTCTAGGAGTTCCTGAAGGCCTGGAGAAAGAGAAAGGCCTTTTTAGTGAGATACTAGCAGAAATCTTCCTGAATTTGAAGAAGGACAGAAACATCCTAGTACAGGAAGCTCATAGAACCCCTAATAAACATGACCAAAAGAGATTCTTGACATGACACGTTGTAATCAAACTCACTACAGTGAAACATAAAGAAAAGATCCCAAAATGTGCAAGAGAGAAACGTCAGATTACTCTCAGAGGATCTCCAATTAGACTCACAGCTGACTTCTCATCAGAAACTCTAAAAGCTAGGAGGGAATGGCGAGATATAGCCCAGGTACTAAGAGAGAAAAACTGCCATCCCAGAATATTATCTCCTGCAAAGCTATTATTTGTGAATGAAGGTGAAATAAAGACCTTTCATAGCAAACAGACATTGAAAGAATTTGTCACTACTCGTCTAGCCCTGCAGAAATGCTTAAAGATGTCTTACACACAGAAACACAGAAACACGGCCATAAATATGAAAAAAGGTGAAGGAAGAAAATCTCCCAGTAAAAGATCACAGGAAGTTCAAAGCATATATTAGAAATATCTTTGGGAAAATGGCAGGGCAAAGCTACTACTTATCAATAGTCACATTGAATATTAATGGACTCAAATATCCAGTTAAAAGACACAGACTGGCTGAATAGGAGCACATAAACAAGTCTAGTACCTGCTAACACTAACCGATAGAATAAATAAAGGGGAGAGTGATCCAACATGGGAAGTGAGATACTCAGCAGACTCATAGAATGGCAGATGTCATAAAGAGCACTCTGGCCTCAGAAACAGCCCTAAAGGCATTCAGATCTGGCTGAAAAGCCCATGAGAGTATTTCAGGCATGGAAAGCCAAGACACTCTGGCAAAAGATCTCTGTGAGTGAGATCCCAGTGGAAAGAACAGGTCATCAAAGAAGGAGGTACCTTTCTCTGAAGGGAGGAGAGAACCTCCACTTTGACTATGACCTTGTCTAAACAAGATAAGAGTCGGAGAACTCAAGGGGCTTCCATAGCCTTGGAAACTCATGACTGCTGCATAGGGAGATTACTGATGCCGTAAACAAGAGTGTCAATTTGTAAAGTCAACAACAGGAGTCACTGTGCACTTACTCCTCCTGTAGGATCTCTGTCCTTAATGTGCTGTACATTGAGGCTTAATGCTCTAACGAGTACTCAAACAATATATTTCACTTTGTGTTTCTATGGGGGTGCAAACTGTTGAAATCTTTACTTAATGCATACTAAACTGATCTTCTGTAAAAAAAAAAAAAAGAAATTATCAATTCCCAACTTGACTCTCACTGGGATTAAACATGACAATAGGTCTGATCTGATTTCATCATCATTTAAAAAAAATCATCTATTATTTTTCACTTTATGTTTCTGTGTGGGAACAAACTGTTGAAACCCTTAATGTACACTAAGCTGATCTTCTGTGTATTAAGATAACCGAAAATGAATCTTGATGTGAATGGAAGGGGAGAGGGAGTGGGTAAGGGGAGGGTTGTGGGTGGGAGGGACGGTATGGGGGGGAAGCCATTGTAATCCATAAGTTGTACTTCGGAAATTTATATTCATTAAATAAAAGTCAAAAAAAAAAAAAAAGACACAGACTGGCTGAATGGATTAAAGAAAAAAACCCATCTATTTGCTGCCTACAAGAAACACATCTTTCCAACAAAGATGCATAGAGACTGAAAGTAAAAGTTTGGAAAAATGTATTCCATGCCAACAGAAACCAAAAAAAGCAGGTGTAGCCATATTAATATCAGACAAAATAAACTTTAACACAAAAACTGTTAAGAGAGACAAAGAGGGGCACTATATAATGATTAAGGGAACAATTCAACAGGAAGATATAACAATTATCAATGTATATGCACCTAATTACAGTGCACCAGTTTATTTAAAAGATATGTTAAGGGACTTAAAAGAGAGACATAGACTCCAATACAATAGTATTGGGGGACTTCAATACTCCACTCTCAGAAATAGATCAACCCGACAGAAGATCAACAAGGAAACAGAAGATTTAATTGACACTATGGCCCAAATGGATCAAGCAGATATCTACAGAACTCTCAATCGTACAGCTAAAGCATTTACATTCTTCTCAGCAGTACATGGAACCTTCTCTAGGATTGACCACATACTAGGCCATAAAGCAAGTCTCAGCAAATTCAAAAGAATTAGAATCATATGATGCAGCTTCTCAGACCATAGCGGAATGAAGGTGGAAATTAGCAACTCAGGAATCCCTAGAGCATATGCAAACACATGGAGACTGAACAACATGCTCCTGAATGAACACTGGGTCATAGAAGAAATCAAAAGAGAAATCAAAAACTTTCTGGAAGTAAATGAGGATAAGAACACAACATATCAAAACTTATGGGATACAGCAAAAGCAGTGTTAAGAGGAAAGGTTACAGCAATAGGTGCCTACATCAAGAAATTGGAAAAACATCAAATAAATGAGCTTTCAATTCATCTCAAGGATCTAGAAAAACTGCAAAAGAACAGACACAAATCTAGTAGAAGAGAAATAATTAAAATCACAGAAGAAATCAACAGGATTGAATAAAAAAAAAAATTACAAAAGATCAGCCAAACAAAGAGCTGGATTTTTTGACAAAATAAATAAAATTGACACCCCACTGGCCCAACTAACTAAAAAAAGAAAAGACCCAAATCAATAAAATCAGAGATGAAAAAGGAAACATAACTACAGACACCGAAGAAATAAAAAGAATCATCAGAAATTACTACAAGGACTTGTATGCCAGCAAACAGGGAAAACTGTCAGAAATGGATAGATTCCTGGACACATGCAACCTACTTAAATTGAACCAGGAAGACATAGAAAACCTAAACAGACCCATAACTGAGACAGAAATAAAGGCCCTCCCAAGAAAGAAAAGCCCAGGACCGAATGGATTCACTGGTGAATTCTACCAGACATTTAAAGAACTAATCCCAAACTATTCAGAACAATTGACAAAGAGGGAATCCTTCCAAATTCTTTCTATGAAGCCATCATCACTTTAATTCCTAAGCTGGAAAAAGATGCAGCATTGAAAGTACATTCAGACCAATATCCCTGATGAACATAGATGCAAAAAAACCTCAATAAAATTCTGGCTAACAGAATGCAGCAACACATCAGAAAGATCATCCATCCAGACCAAGTGGGATTCATCCCTGGTATGCAGGGATGGTTCAACATTCGCAAATCAATCAATGTGATACACCCCATTAACAGACTGCAGAAGAAAAACCATATGATTATCTCAATAGATGCAGAGGAAGCATTTGATAAAATACAACAACATCTCATTATGAAAACTCTAAGCAAACTGGGTATAAAAGGAACATTCCTCAGTGCAATCAAAGCAATTTATGAAAACCCATGGCCAGCATCCTATTGAATGGGGAAACGTTGGAAGCATTTCCACTGAGATCTGGGACCAGACAGGGATGCCCATTCTCACCATTACTAGTCAACATAGTTCTGGAAGTTTTAGCCAGAGCCATCAGACAAGAAAAAGAAATTAAAGGGATACAAATTGGGAAGGAAGAACTCAAACTATCCCTCTTTGCAGATGATATGATTCTTTATCTAGGGGATCCAAAGAACTCCACTAAGAGACTATTGGAACTCATAGAAGAGTTTGGCAAAGCAGCAGGATATAAAATCAATGCACAAAAATCAACAGCCTTTGTATACACAAGCAATGCCATGGCTGAGAAAGAACTGCTAAGATCAATCCCATTCACAGCAGCCACAAAAACAATCAAATACCTTGGAATAAACTTAACCAAGGATGTTAAAGATCTCTATGATGAGAATCACAAAGTCTTAAAGAAAGAAATAGAAGAGGATACCAAAAAATGGAAAAATCTTCCATGCTTATGGATTGGAAGAATCAATGGCATCAAAATGTCCATTCTCCCAAAAGCAATTTATAGATTCAATGTGATACCAATCAAAATACCAAAGACATTCTACTCAGATCTGGAAAAAATGGTGCTGAAATTCATATGGAGACACAGGAGACCTCGAATAACTAAAGCAACTTTGTGCAACAAAAACAAAGCCAGAGGCATCACAATACCAGATTTCAGGACATATGACAGGCAGTGGTAATCAAAACAGCATGGCACTGGTACAGAAACAGATGGATAGACCAATGGAACAGAATTGAAACACCAGAAATCCAAACATCTGTAGGCAACGTATATTTGATCAAGGATCCAAAACCAATCCCTGGAGTAAGGACAGTCTATTCAATAAATGGTGCTGGGAAAACTGGATTTCCACGTGCAGAATCATGAAGCAAGACCCCTACCTTACACCTTAGGGAGGCACCTACTGTACACCTTACACAAAAATCCACTCAACATGGATTAAAGATCTAAATCTATGACCCAACACCAGCAAATTATTAGAGAACATTGGAGAAACCCTGAAAGACATTGGCACCGGCAAAGACTTCTTGGAAAATACCCCAGAGGCACAGGCAGTCAAAGCCACAATTAACACT
Source organism: Oryctolagus cuniculus (assembly GCF_051225735.1). Classification (NCBI taxonomy): domain Eukaryota; kingdom Metazoa; phylum Chordata; class Mammalia; order Lagomorpha; family Leporidae; genus Oryctolagus; species Oryctolagus cuniculus. The sequence continues at coordinate 99,568,000 of NC_142868.1, forward strand.
TGGGATTGCATCAAATTGAGAAGTTTCTGTACTGCAAAAGAAACAGTCAGGAGAGTGAAGAGGCAACTGACAGAATGGGAAAAAATATTTGCAAACTATGCAACTGATAAAGGGTTGATAACCAGAATCTACAAAGAGATCAAGAATCGCCACAAGATCAAAACAAACAACCCACTGAAGAGATGGGCCAAGGACCTCAATAGACATTTTTTCAAAAGGGGAAATCCAAATGGCCAACAGGCACATGAAAAAATGTTCAAGGTCATTAGCAATCAGGGAAATGCAAATCAAAACCACAATGAGGTTTCACCTCACCCTGGTTAGAATGGCTCACATACAGAAATCTACCAACAACAGATGCTGGCAAGGATGTGGTGAAAAAGACACTAACCCACTGTTGGTGGGAATGCAAACTGGTAAAGCCACTATGGAATTCAGTCTGGAGATTCCTCAGAATCCTGCATATAACCCTACCATTCAACCCAGCCATCCCACTCGTTGGAATTTACTCAAAGGAAATTAAATTGGCAAATAATAAAGATGTCTGCACCATAATGTTTATTGCAGATCACTTCACAGTAGCTAAGACCTGGAATCAACCCAAATGCCCATCAACAGTAGACTAGATAAAGAAATTATGGGACATGTACTCTATAGAATACTATACAGCAGTCAAAAACAATGAAATCCAGTCATTTGCAACAAAATGGAGGAATCTGAAAAACATCATGCTGAGTGAATTGAGCCAGTCCCAAAGGGACAAATATCATATGTTCTCCCTGATTGGCGACAACTAACCAAGCACCTGAAAGGAAGCCTGTTGAAGTGAAATGGACACTTTGAGAAACATTGACTTGATCACCCCTTTTCCTGACTATTGATGAACAACTTAATACTTTATCGCTTTTCGTATTTTTTTGTTCTACTTAATACTTTGGTTGAACTCTTTAATTAACACAGAATTATTCTTGGGTGTTTAACTTTAACTGAAAAGTGGTCCTTGTTAAATATAAGAGTGGGAATAAGAGAGGGAGGAGATGTACAATTTGGGATGTGCTCAATTGGACTTGCCCCAAATGGTGGAGTCAGAAATGTGCCAGGGGATTCCAATTCAATCTCATCAAGGTGGCATGTACCAATGCCATGTCACTAGTCAATCAATTTGATCAATTTCAGTGATCAATTTCAGTTCAGAATTGATCATAATGATAGGATTAAAAGTCAAAGGGATCACATAAGCAAGACTAGTATCTGCTAATATTAACTGAAAGAATTAAAAAGGAGAGAAAGATCCAACATGGGAAGCGGGATACACAGCAGACTCATAGAATGGCAGATGTCCTAAACAGCACTCTGGCCTCAGAATCAGCCCTTAAGGCATTTGGATTTGGCTGAAGGGCCTATGAGAGTATTTTAGGCATAGAAAGCCAAGACACACTGGAAAAAAATAAATAAATAAAAAATAAAAGCCTAAATAAAAGATCCCTGTGAGTGATATCTCAATGGATAGAACAGGCCTTCAACGAAGGAGCTACCTTTCTCTGAAGGGAGGAGAGAACTTTCACTTTGACTATGACCTTGTCTAAATAAGATCAGAGTCAGTAAACTCAAAAGGCTTCCACAGCCTTAGCAACACAAGAGCCTAGGGTGATTACTGATGCCATAAACAAGACTGTCAATAGTTAAATCAACAACAGGAGTCACTGTGCACTTACTACCCATGTAGGATTTCTGTACTTAATATGTTGTTCAATGTGAATTAATGCTGTAACTAGTACTCAAACAGTACTTTACACTTTGTGTTTCTGTGTGGGTGCAAACTTTAAATCTTTACTTAATATATGCTAAATTGATCTTCTGTATATAAAGATAATTGAAAATGTATCTTGATGTGAATGGAATGGGAGAGGGAGCCCGAAATGGGAGGGTTGCAGGTGGGAGGGAAGTTATGGGGGGGGGGAGCCATTGTAATCCAAAAGCTGTACTTTGGAAATTTATATTTATTAAATAAAAGTTAAAGAGAAAAAGAATACAGTGGGCAGAAGCATAGCCCAGGTACCAAGTATATAACAAACCAGATTTTACAGACCTCCATTTCTAGAGATGCTGATAGTGGAATGATGCAATGGGCATATGGTAGGAAGCAATGCAAATAGTGACTCTCAGATTGGAGAGGTTATCCCTCCACCCCAGGATGCACCCTTAAGACCACTGTCTTTCTAATCCACTCACAACGCTCTTTTGAATGCTGGTCCAGAACTTCTATTACCACCAAGTTTTGAAAACTAATGGATGAGGTAAGGTAATATCAAGTACTTCTTGTTTCTCTGGTCAGTATGCCCCATAACTGCTTGAACCATGCAACTAGGATCTTTACTTTTTAATGAGTCTTGTCTCTGCTCTGAGCCTTAAGGTATTATCTTAGAGAGCATTAAGTTGTATTCTGTTAGAAAAGATTCCTATTTATTGAGCTCCCTTCTTCAAATGCCATAAAAGCTTCTCACTTCCAAAGGAAATGGGACTGTCCCCCAGTACCCAAACTTCCAGGTTCCCAGAAACTATGTATTGTGTAAGTTCTGTAACTTTGAATGAGTAGCACGGGGCAGGCTATACAGTGCAGGAAATGAGAAACTTCATTTAAAGAAGACACACCAGAAACCCCATAAATGCAATTGCAACACAGTGTAAGTCAGCATGCACATATCTCACAGTAAAGACATTTCACTAGTATTGTTGCTATACTCATCTTAGAGATGAGTAAACAGTGACAGAGGTGCAACCTACATTCAGCTCATATACAATTCAGCTCAAATGGTCTGAATACCCATCTCCATCCCACGGCCATTTGTATGAGACTAGTTGTCTACAGAAATTTTAGAAACCCTTTCTGATTACCTGGAGACCCACTGGTCTGTCAGACACATCATCTTCTTTTTTTAAAAAAAGATTTATATTTATTTATTTGACAGGCAGATTTACAGAAAGGGGTAGAGACAGAGAGAGAGGTCTTCCATCCACTGGTTCACTCCCCAGATGGCTGCAACTGAGCTGTGCCAATCTGAAGCCAGGAGCCAGTTTTTCTGGGTCTCCCACATGGGTGCAGGGGCCCAAGGACTTGGGATATCTTCTACTGCTTTCCCAGGCCACAGCAGAGAGCTGGATCAGAAGAGGAGCAGCCGGGATTAGAACTGGCACCCATATGGGATGCTGGCACTTGAGCCCAGGGCACTAACCCACTGAGCCACAGCGCTAGCCCTTCATCTTCGGACAAAAAAAAAAAATCCTTGAAAATCCAACATTATTCATTCCTTCTATGGCTTTGAAACTGAGGATCTACCACTAGTATCCCTTCCTGAACCAGCCAAGGGTGTACCTGAAAGAGAGATTATAATGCCTCCAATCTACAACTGCACCTATGCCATCAAGAGACAGGAACCTGCCCTGCTCTCCAAAGTTCCTTTTACCCCCACACTAACATTCACAGACATAGAAACCAATCACACAATCCTTGAGCAATATGAGGACAGCTTCAGGACCAGAAATTCTCTAACGATGGTGGGAGTGGTTGCAATGGCATATGCTGAGAAGGAAAACAAAGGAGACTTTCCATGATCTTTCCCTGTTGACATCACGGGCTGCTGAAGCTACTTTCCATATAAAACAGTGCACACCTCCATTAGGAAGAAATTTGCTAGAAAATCAACCTCTTAGGCTACAGCGAGGATACATAAAACTTGTCTAACCACATGAAGTGCTTGCATAATATTCCAATTCCTCATTAATTCCTGGCTTGGCAAATACATTTGAAAGAAACATACTATAAGTTGGCCGGCACCATGGCTCACACGGCTAATCCCCTACCTGCGGCACCAGCACCCTGGGTTCTAGTCCCAGTTGAGTTGCTGGATTCTGTCCCAGTTGCTCCTCTTCCAGTCCAGCTCTCTGCTGTTGCCCGGGAGTGTAGTGGAAGATGGCCCAGGTCCTTGGGCCCTGCACCTGCATGGGAGACCAGGAGGAAGCACTTGGCTCCTGGCTTTGGATCAGCACAGCATGCCAGCCATGGCAGCCACTTGGGGTGTGAACCAACGGAAAAAGGAAGACCCTTCTCTCTGTTTCTCTCTTTCTCTCATTCTCTAACTAACTCTGCCTGTCAAAAAAGAAAGAAAGAAAGAAAGAAAGAAAGAAAGAAAGAAAGAAAGAAAGCAAGAAAGAAAGGAAGGAAGGAAGGAAGGAAGGAAGGAAGGAAGGAAGGAAGGAAGGAAGGAAACAAAACGAAACATACTATAAGTGGAGAAATTAAAATGTGGAAAGAATTTTTGGAAATTGTCATTATATATATCAATATTTTTTAAATTCTCATAATTAAATTATGGTTCTAAAACCTCAAATACTTCTACAGATACTTAGAAAAAACCTCCACGGACTCTCTTTAACTTTAGTGTTTAAAGAAGAAAATAATATCCTAAATAAATCATTTTTAATCCTTTAAAATAATGCTTGATCTTACCTATTAAAAGAATTTGTGGGCCATCAATGGATCATATTTTACAGTAAAATAGTAATAATTTGGTGCATTAATATGGCTGGAAAACAGGGTGAATGCCTTGTAAAATCTTTGTGAATATTTAAAACTGCACTATCTAGAAATTCTTTACCCAAATCATCCTGAAATTCATCTATCCATCACATCCAGTTATCTGTATATTTTTAACAAAGCTATATTTAAGAAAAAAACTGCACTTAAGTAGTGGTTTCTGACACAAATTAGGCAAGAGACAAATATTAGGGTGTCATGGAGCTCCTGCTTTTACTCCTCTTCTAGTCTAAATGAGAATTGCCATGAAATTATAGACAAACTCTTGAGGATTTGAGTGATGGTCTCATGGGCCACTGACTGTTGGCGAACAGCTATTGGTCATTTTTTCTATGTATAGTGTATGAATTGTGCCATGCAAATGCCTATATCAGCACTGATCTGGTAATTGCCTTTCAGTGACTAAACTCTGCAAATTGAAGGACCTCAGTCTTGAACTTCAATCTTACATAACTTCACCTCAGACCCAGAATAAAATTATTACTTAGTTCCCAGCATCATACAATGTAAACAGAAAATGAAGTTGTAGGCATCAAACAAGAATAGTATCATGAAATAGTGAATTCCCTTGTTCTTTCTAAAAATTATTGCTCCCCATAGTGGTAGCCACACACTTCTGACAGCAGGAGTTGCTGATTTTAGAATTATGGTTGAAAATTCTGTGGGGATTCCTGAGAAGAAAGTGGGAAGACAGCACGCAACACTCAATTGTTGTTGATTGATCTTTTACAATTCATTTTCTCTCACTGATTTTAAATACACCTTAGTTTTTATTTGATAGGTAGATTTATAGACAGTAAGAGAGACAGAAAGGTCTTCCTTGTGCTGGTTCACTCCCCAAATGGCCGCTGTCACCAGCGCTGCATTGATCCAAAGCCAGGAGCCAGGTGCATCTTCCTGGTCTCTCATGGGGGTGCAGGGGCCCACGCACTTGGGCCATCCTCCACTGCCTTCCCTGGCCACAGCACAGAGCTTGACAGGAAGAGGAGTAACCAGGACTACAACCTGGTGCCCATATGGGATGCTGGTGCCACAGGTGGAGGATTAACCAAGTGAGCCATGGTGCCAAGCCCTAAATACACCTTCTGACCAGCATTTATAATTTCAAGCACTTAGAAATAGGAGCTCTAACATTCATTTTACTCAATCAATAATGAAAAATGTAGTCCCTAAGATATAAAGAGAGTGAGAATCACAGACTGAAACTAATTCAGGATCCTACAAGGACTAAATCTGAGGTCAAGGTTGAGCTACTTATCACTAATAGAAGCAACCAGTGTTATCTGATCAAGTTTTACTAGATGGGAATTGTGTCCCATATTTGTGCCAGTTTGTGTCCCAGTCTCTCCACTCCAGATCCAGCTCCTTGCTATTGAACCTGGGAAAATAGCAGCAAAAGATGGCCCAAGTGTGTGGGCCTCTGCCCACACCACAGTGCCAGCCCTAATAAGTCTTAAAAACCTAAAGAATGAAAATGTAAAATCTATAAATTATAGTTGTATATATGTATAAATTTCTGAAAAGTACATAATTTCATCCTTTTAGACATATAAAACATATTTGTAAATTATATAATTAAAAAAGATAAAAAGACATTGATCCTTATGTCTCTTCAGCTTAAGACGTCAACTTTTCCAGGTACTAGATGCACTTATTCACAGAGTTTCCTAGATGTAATCAGTAATGTGGCTCAAATAACAGTCTTACACAGGGAATACCCCTAAATTTAAACAGGGTGCTCAATACCATTTTAGAAAAGTTCCAAAATATGTATCAGAAGAAAAAAATAATTTATTTGGTACATCTCATTTTAACTATAGTATTACCTAAATTTCCAATAGTCAGATGTACTCAAAAAATCCCACAGGTGGGAGAGATGGCCTAACACAGCAAGTAATTATTAAAATAAAAATTTTAAGCTACAACTTAACTAGGGAAAATAACACTCCACAGGTCCCAAACTAAGTAATTAAGATGACATAATAAAAGGAAACTCAATGTCTTCATGCATTAAAATTTATTACATTAAACTTAATAAACAAAAAGGTGATTATTCCAGCTGTTTCCCGCTTAGCAGCCCAATTTTACCTGTTGAATCTGGAAAAAAGTAAATGGCATCTCATGGTAGATTACTAAAATCTTAACGCTATATGCCATCGATTATGTGCACCATACTTTATATCTAATATTAACATATCTGATGCCTCTTAATAGATAAATGACCTGTCTTAACTATTACAAAAGTGGCAAATGTGTTTTTGCTCAAAGCTTTTCCAACAGCTCCTCAGTCTAGTTTGCCTTCACTTTGGAAAGACACTTTTTCTAGAGTATACATGAGCATTTCATTGACTTGACCATCAAACATAATTTTTGCAAAGAATTTAACTGTACCAGCTTTTATCAGGAGCACAAGAATATATCACACTGATGACTTCCTCCCTTCATGAGACTATTTGACACACTTGTGAAGAACATACAATGCTAATACCTTTTAGTCCTTCCTGTGTTTTGGTGCAATGCATGCCTCATTTAAAAAATTAATTGTCGGCCGGTGCCGCGGCTCACTAGGCTAATCCTCCACCTAGTGGCACCGGCACACCAGGTTCTAGTCCCGGTTGGGGTGCCGGATTCTGTCCCGGTTGCCCCTCTTCCAGGCCAGCTCTCTGCTGTGGCCAGGGAGTGCAGTGGAGGATGGCCCAGGTGCTTGGGCCCTGCACCCCATGGGAGAGCAGGAGAAGCACCTGGCTCCTGCCATTGGATCAGCGCAGTGCGCCGGCCGCAGCGCGCCAGCCGCGGCGGCCATTGGAGGGTGAACCAATGGCAAAGGAAGACCTTTCTCTCTGTCTCTCTCTCACTGTCCACTCTGCCTCTCAAAAAATTAAAAAAAAAAAATTAATTGTCATGGATGCTACAAATCAGCCCAGCTTATATGGCCTCCCTTCCAATGAAAAGTCAAATTGAATTCTGTAGGCACTATCCTTAGTACTCTCAGTGACTTCTTCACTCGTGGAGCTCATATGCCTTCTAAATTCTCTGGATCATTTGTGATATCCATTACTTCTCAAGGGCTGTGATGCAAGGAATACCCTCTTTTGGAACCTTGCTATGTTTCAGTAAAATTAAATTAGATGGCTATTAACTGGGCTATACTGGAAAAACAGTCACCTACACACCTTGAGCCTGTGATTCTACAAACCTTGTTATCTAGTAGGACTTTGGCCATGGATATAGAACAGTAAAACATGAGAATGGCTACTAAGGCCTCCTTAATAGATGATGGACCCAAACTTAGCATACTCCATCTGGCAAAGGGGATGGCTTCCAATGTCTGCTGTCTATGTCCGGATGCCAGGGTACAGCAGGAGGTCACTATTCTAACAATAATAAAGTAAAACCATTTAAGTTCAGCTGGACACCATTCTGCTGACTGTTGATTTCATTACTATTAATCTGGATGCCCTCACTGGTGACAATCCAGAGACCCAAAGTAGTCACAGCCGTTATCTGCTAACAAAAGCTTAAACCAAGAGTTATGGATTAATATCTATTATAACACAATTCCTCAGAACCCATCTAGTCCAAACCTTGAGAGCTGGAAGCTGTTATACTTGGCCCACCCATAAATAGGACGTTAATTGTGCAAGATGGGCTCTATATCCTTGTACTACAAGGAGAATGTCACAGATATTGATGCTCCAAACTTATCCCGCTCCCTGCTAATGTGCCTGGGAAAGCAGTGGAAGATGGTCCAAGTACTTGGGCTCCTGCCACCCCCATGGGTGACTCAAAAGAAGCTCCTGGTTTCAACCTGGCCCTACACTGGCCAGTGGAGACACCAGGCACGTGAAACAGATGATGGAAGATCTATGTCTCTCTTTCTCTTTCTCTCTCCCTGTAACTGTGACTTTCAAATAAAGAAGTAAATAACTTTTAAAATGATTTTAGAAAGGGCAGAGAAACACACAGAAAGTGGGTGAAGAGAGAGAGGAAAAGAGGTCTTGCATATGTTGGTTCACTCTCTAAATGTCTGCAACAGCTATGGCTGGACCAGGCTCTCAGGTCCCCTAATAAGTAGTAGATCTTGCACTTAGGTAAAAGGAACTGAAGAAGTTGAGCCACTACCCCATGCTTCCCAGAGATATTAAGCAGGAAACTAGTTTGGAAGTGAAACACTGAAAACTTAGATTAGCACTGCAATATAGAATGTGGGCATCACATGCAATGACCAACAAATTAGAAAACCTGGAAGAAATCAAGACACATGCTAGGTAAAAAAGCTGAGCCATGAAGACATATAGAAAACCTAAACAAACCACAAACCAAAACAGATATTGAATCAGTAACAAAAACCCTCCAAAGAAAAGCCCAAGACCAGAAAGCTTCACTGCTAAATTCTACCAGACTTTTAAAAATAGAACTAATTGGCCAGCACCGTGGCTCAATAGGCTAATCCTCCGCTTTGTTGCACCGGCACACCAGGTTCTAGTCCCGGTTGGGGTGCCAGATTCTGTCCCAGTTGCCCCTCTTCCAGGCCAGCTCTCTTCTATGGCCCGGGAGTGCAGTGGAGGATGGCCCAGGTGCTTGGGCCCTGCACCCCATGGGAGACCAGGAGAGTCACCTGGCTCCTGGCTTCAGATCAGCGCAATGCGCTGGCCACAGCGTGCCAGCTGCAATGGCCATTGGAGGGTGAACCAATGGCAAAGGAAGACCTTTCTCTCTGTCTCTCTCTCACTGCCACTCTACCTGTCAAAAAAAAAAAATTGAACTAATTCCAATTCTTCTTAAGCTATTCAAAGCAATTGAAAGAGAAGAGTATTCCCAAACTCCTTCTATTTGGCCAGTGTCACCTTGTTTTCTAAACCAGAAAATGATGCAATAGAGAAAGAGAATTAAAGAATATCTCTGATAACCACAGATCCCAAAATTCTCAACAAAATACTAGCTAATAAAATTCAACAACAGATTATAAAGATAATTTACCTGGACCAAGTGGAATGTACCTATGGTATGCAGGGATAGTTCAACATATGCAAATCAATAAATGTGATATGTGACACTAGCAAACTAAAGAATAAAAACCACATGATGATCAATAGATGAAGAGAAAGTATTTGATAAAAAAACAACCTTTCACTATAAAAACCTTAAGCAAGTTGGGAATAGAAGGAACATTCCTTATCACAATCAAGGCAATATATGACAAATCTTCAACCAACATCATATTGAATGGGAAATCTTGGAAGCATTTCCACTAAGATCTGAAACCAAAGTTGCTCTCCATCACAACTGCTGTTCAATACACTACTGACAGTTTTAGCCATGGCAATAATTCAAGAAAAAGAAATCAAAGGAAAACAAATTAGAAAGGAGAAAGTCCAATAATTTGTTTGCAGACGACATGATCCTAAATATTGGGAAACCAAAAGACTCCACCAAGAGATTATTGAAACTCACAAGAAAGTTTGGCAAAGTTGTAAAATATGAAATCAACACATAAAAATCAATAACCATTATATATACAAAAATGCCATGGCTGAAAAATAACTTATCAAATCAGTACCATTCTCAATAACCATAAATTTTTTTATTACCTTGGAATAAATTTAGTCAAGGGTGTGAAAGATCTCTATAAGAAAAATTACAAAACATTAAAGAAAAAAAAAAAGAAAACCCAAAAATGGAAAAATCTTTGATGTTTATAAATTGGAAGAACTAATATCACCAAAATTCCCATTCTACCAATAGGAATTATTTTTAATTTTACTTTTATAATCATTTATTTATTTGAGAGGAAGTTATAGACAGAGAGATGGAGAGACAAAAAGCGATGCCTTCTAACTGTTGGTTAATTCTCCAAATAGCTGTAATGGCTGGTGCTGGGCTGATCTGAACCCAGGAGCTAGGAGCTTCCTCCTCATCTCCTATGTGAATACAGGAGCCCAAGCACTTGGGCCATCTTCCACTGCCTCCCTAGGCGATGAGCAGAGAGCTGGATCAGAGGACCAGCTGGGACCCAAACTGGCATCCATATGAGATGCCAATGCTGCAGACAGAGGCTCAAACTACTATTCCACAGTGCCAGCCCCTCAAAAGCAATTTACAGATTCAACATGATCTCAATCAAAATACCAACAATGTTCAGAAGGAAGACCTTTCTCTCTGTCTCTCTCTCACTGTCTGTAACTCTACCTGTCAAAATAAAAAAATAAAAAAAATTTAAAAATAAAAGAACATACAGCATCACCTGATGGTTCAGGAGCATGACAAGTAGGACCCTGTGGTGGCCTATTACTGAATAGTTGCTCAAGAATTGATCTGAGGGGTGTTTGTTGTCAGCCATTGTTTGATCATTATGTATTTCACCAAGGGGGTCATTTATATGCCATGCAAACTAGAATGAAGATTGATAATAAAACTCCTGAGTGTCATAAATTTTTATCAAATTAACAGGTCAGTTAAGAGCTCTTAATAAATAGTTGGGGGGTTGGCACTGTGGTGAAGCAGGTTAAAGCCCTGGCCTACAGTGCTGACACACCATATGTGCTCCAGTTCAAGTCCCAGCTGCTCCACTTCTGACTCAGCTCTCTGCTCTGGCCTGGGAAAAAAGTAAAAAGATGGCCCAAGTCCTTAGGTCCCTGCACACATGTGGGAAACCTGGAAGAATTTCATGGCTCCTGGCTTCAGATCAGCACAGCTCTGGCCATTGCGGCCATTTAGGGAGTGAAATAGCGGATGGCAGAGGCCGACTCTCTTTCTGTTAGACCGAACTTGGATGGGACTCAATTATCCCAAAGACAGACTTCAATGATGCAAAAGCAAAGAGGTTTATTGTTCTAGCTTGATCTAGGGTCCACTCCTCCAATCATCACAGTGGTCATCTGATGAGGACCCACCCCGTATACTTTGTAGGGTTTATATAGAGTTTTCAGAGACATTCTACATATTATAGCACCATTCAGCAACTCATCTCATTCTGCGAGAATTTAAAGAACGTCTCTTAAAATTGATTAGTAAATCCAGTGGTGGGAATAGACCTAGTAAAGGTGGTTAGATGGCTTTGGGATTGATGCTTTTTAAAATGATTGGCTAAAGTGTAGGGTCCAAACCGCTAGGGTGTATGTTCCAAACTACAGGGTTTTGGGATGTTATCAATCACCTTAATGACCTAAAAAGACACCTGGAAAAGATTCAGATTCCTTTTGAAGCATTTATCGGTAGCTTCAACCAGTTTTTATTGTCCATTTAATGGCTCCAATAATTTATGGGTACATAGGGCTGATGTTGGCAAAATCCTAAAAACACCCTTTGAACCCTGCTTCAGCAAATGAAAATACAGAAAATATATATTGGAAATAAGTTTTATTAATTTACATACATGAAGAGAATTTTTTAAAAGGCATACTATTTGGACAGATCATATTACTTTGCTGTAAAATTCTAAATCTAATGAAAGATTCCAGAATTGTCTAGATTAGAGATTACCTTTTTGTTTTCCTTAAGGCTTATAAAACAAAAACAAATGTCCTAAAGTGCTAGATTAACCTGAAAAACTTATGTTCAATACACAATTTTTATTCATTAGAGTTTAACATTGACAGAAGGGAAAGTCATTCAGTAAAGAGGTAGAAATGCTTTCAGACTTAATATTAATAATGTGGGTTTCCCAAATGCTTTTTCTTATACATTGAAGCTTAAGGTGAATTGGTATTTGCTGCATCAGCAGTCTGACTGCATGTCTTAGAGAATGAAAAATAGCCTAGCCTAGCCTGAAGAGTTGGTGCTTTTAAGTTAAGATTCTTCTCAGCTGCTGAGGAGTTCATTCCATTGAGTGCATAACTATGAATGATTCAGAAGATTTATAAGACTTAAGATACTCAATTATTAAGTTAATCAATTTTATGGGAAATTATGGACTTAAGGTATCACCTGAGTTTGCTGTATTAAAAAAATAAATACAAAGATTCTTTTTAAATAAAACTTAAAAAAAGTATAGGCTTGTATTGAACAAGATGTATCTAAACTTCATAAAATGCTGTTATTTTAATACAAAACATACATAAGCATATGTTTTAAACATAAATAATTGATTATAAAAGCTTGTGTTTCTACTCAAATACACTTGTGAAAAGAAATTACAATTTACTCACAAAATAATCTAGAATTTCCTAACAGTATCTAACTTAAATAATGAAGTAAAACATACTAAAACATCTTTTGTTTGTGTGAATTTAATTACAGTACCTTAAGTTAGCATTCTCCATCCCAAAGGTTATTAAAAGTTTTGAAAGGGAGATAAACTCCATGAGGTTGGTAGATTTTCTGTTCTAAATTCTTCACGTACTTGGGGCTGGTGATGTGGTGCAGAGGTTAATCCTCTGCTTGTGGTGCCGGCATCCTGTATGGGTGCTGGTTCTAGTCCCGGCTGCCCCTCTTCCAGTCCAGTTCTCTGCTATGGCCTGGGAAAGCAGTGGAAGATGGCCAAGTGCTTGGGCCCCTGCACCTGCATAGGAGACCAGGAAGAAGCAGCTGGCTCCTGGCTTTAGATCCATGTAGATCTGGCCATTGCAGCCATCTGGGGAGTGAACCAATGGAAGGAAGACCTTTCTCTCTGTCTCTCCCTCTCTCTGTCTGTAATTCTACCTCTCAAATAAATAAATAAAATCTTAAAAAATATATTCTTTATATATTCATATCACTTACAACCTCTTATTTTAGAAAAATGAGGGTTAGCCGGCGCTGTGGCTCACTACGCTAATCCTCTGCCTAGCGGTGCCGGCACACCGGGTTCTAGCCCCGGTCGGGGCGCCGGATTCTGTCCCGGTTGCCCCTCTTCCAGGCCAGCTCTCTGCTGTGGCCAGGGAGTGCAGTGGAGGATGGCCCAGGTGCTTGGGCCCTGCACTCCATGGGAGACCAGGAAAAGCACCTGGCTCCTGGCTCCTGCCATCAGATCAGTGCGGTGCGCCGGCAGCAGCACGCTGGCCGTGGCGGCCATTGGAGGGTGAACCAATGGCAAAAGGAAGACCTTTCTCTCTGTCTCTCTCTCACTGTCCACTCTGCCTGTCAAAAAAAAAAAATTAATTAATTAATTAAAAAAAAAAAGAAAAATGAGGGTTAATGGTTTATGACTTCTGCTAGTCTGTGATTGTTACAAAGTAAAACTTCTAGTTAAGGTATGAATTTGTAAATTCCTTATCAGCAATCAAATTATTATAACAAAAATTGTCATACTGAGTTAATAGTCTTTAAATAAATACAAAGTAGGAGAATAGTTAGCAACTTAAAAACACCTGGCTATCAAAATTATTCAGATGCAGACAAGATAAGACTCCTTGTTGGGTAACCACATGCTCAATATCTGGTTTTTTTATTTCCATGTCACTGTCACAGGCTGAACAGCAACAGAACACAGTATGAGAATGATGAGCATACCTCTAATTCTAGAGACAAATGTGCCCTGTCAGGACTTCATTGGCCTAACTCATCAAAAGACTCAGGAATAAATGTTTCTGTTTTCAAGAGAATTGTGGGGCCAGTGCGATGGCACAGTAGGTTAATCTTCCACCTGTGGCACTGGCATCCCATATAGGCACTGGTTCTGGTCCCAGCTACTCCTCTTTCACTACAGCTCTCTGCTATGGCCTGGGAAAGCAGTAAAATGTGGCCCAAGTGCTTGGGCCCCTGCACCCATGGGCAACTAGGAAGAAGCACCTGGCTCCTGGCATTGGATCAAGCAACTCTGGCTGTTGTGGCAATTTGGGGAGTGAACCAATGGATGGAAGACCTTTCTCTCTGTCTCTACCTCTCACTGTCTGTAACTCTGCCTCTCAAAGAAATAAATAAAATCCTTCAAGAAGTCTGTTAAAGTGAATTACAACCACCATTGTAGGTTTCCTTTCACAACTTCAAGTGGACATAACTCATAAAATAAAATAAATCATAGGCTGATGCCATGGCTCACTTGGCTAATCCTTCACTTGTGGCACCAGCACCCTGGGTTCTAGTCCCAGTTGGGGTGCCGGGTACTAGTCCCATTTGCTCCTCTTCCTGGGCCCAGGAGGGCAGTGGAGTGTGGCCCAAGTGCTTGGTTCTCTGCACCTGCACAGGATAACTGGAGGAAGTACTTGACTCTGGGCTTCGGATAGGCAGAGCACTGTCTGTAGTGGCCATTAGGGGAGTGAACCAACGGAAGGAAGACCTTTCTCTCTGTCTCTCTCTCACTGTCTATAACTCTGTCAAATATAAATAAATAAACAAACAAATAAATAAATAAATCATAGTTTCATATACACTAAAGCTTAGACAATTGGTACCAATGAATAGCTTCTTTCATAGTCTCTCTTTATAAATAATTAATAAACCAATTATTTTCTTCCTACTCTGCAAAGTCAGTCAATGTAGTTGATTTCGAATTTAGTTTCCAAATCACCCAGAAATGCACAATGTTAATGCTTTTGCAGCTTTATAAGAGCATAAAATAATAGCAATTTTTAATTCTTGTACTTTTTAACATTAGAGAGTTCTAAGACATTAAATGGCATTTTTTTCTAACCCATGTAAGACTAACAATGTGCAGAAAAAATTGAGGATTTTTGTTATGCAGATAAATAATTGTGCTTTGCCTAGAATCATGCTTCAACTGTGGTTATTTTTCCTCTCCACTGAAGCCAGGAAGAAGAAATTCCTGTGAAACTAATGAAATGCCCCTGATGTTCTTAAATGATTACTTTTTGGACAGGAACTTCCAAGAAACAACATCACAGTCATAGTGAGCTTTTTCTGTGGTTGGAATCTTCTCTTTGCTTCCAGGAGACTAAGGAAAGCCACCTGGAGATCTCAGGGGAAGGCCATGTGGAAATGAAGAGGCATGCATCTCCTCTGGAAGCAGTTGTGTCTGTGAAATTTTTTGCTCATGGCAAATTTGACAGGTCTCTATCCATTGATAAAGATGAGACTCATCATAAAAATTAGTAGTAATACAGAAAAAAAATCATTGAAATCACATTTTTTTCTGCCACAGGCAAGTGGAACAGCATCTCTCACAGTAAAACAGACTGTAAAGAGTCTATCCAATATGTCTGGCTCTCCTCACATTCTAAGGAAAGACCTCAGAGAACTTCCAGCTGCCTCTTCCAGAAAGGTAAGTCAATAAATAAATTATTAATAAAAAGAAAAAGGAGGTAACTTTTTTTTCCATATTTCTGGATAGGATTCCTGTCTTTGAATCACTATCTCATGTTTTTTATTCATTTTTCCTTCTTTGGAATTGGAGTAGGAGTAGGCAAAAACATGCATGAAAGAAGGGGGAAAAATCTTAAAGTACTAGATTGTAAAGTAGGAGCAAATGGACAGGAAGGCTGGAGGTGAAGGGGTAAAGACTAGGTTAGGGAAAAAAAGCCAGCTTATTAAATCCTTAAAAAGAGAAAGGAAGAAAGGAGGGGGAAATAGAAAAGTATGGTAATGTTCTTCTGGAATTACAATCTTATACAATCTGTTCTCTTTGTATTAATAAAAATAAAAATGTTTAACAATTGAAAGTTCATTCCTTTATTGCATCACTACTGCCTCATTCCAACACTCTATGAAAGCAGAATCCAAAGGCAGGCATGGGTTGCAGGGTGGAAGTGACAGTGCTAGCCCTATTTCTCTAATGTCAACCTCTGCACCCCAACTTCTGATCCAACAAAATTCTATACAGTACCCAGAATCAGCTTCATAAAATAAACCACTTAGGGCAAAAGCTCAGAAAAAATCAATGTCCCCATTATTCTTTGCCTATGAAGTACTCATAAAAATTAGCATGCTGCTAAAGAAAATGAGATTGTGGCCCAGCTATGTATAAAGAACATAGGGATGCAAAGTCAAGAGGCAGTTTGGTGTTTTATGAGCACCCAAAGTGAACTGCAGATGATGGAAGGGGATGCATTACAGAATGGGAGCTGAGTAGGCAGCCCAGCCAGTAGTGACCACCAAGCCTTTAACCTGAGATTTGTGAGTATTTGTGAAGTGTACAAATGAGTTCTAGCTATAACAACAGTAATTACTTTTTCCTTAGGACACAAGGCAAAACACACTTTTTCCAATGTTTATCTGTTTTTCATTTTATTTGAAAGGTAGAGGGAGATGGAGAGGGAGAGAGATTTCTTCCATTTTCTGGTACACACCCAAATGCTCACAACAGCAGGCAATGTTCAGCCTGAAGCCAGGATCCCAAAACTCCAGGCAGGCCTGGATGAGATCAGTTGATTCTGAGGACACACAGTCTTCAATGACACCTGTCTTTATAAAGACACATCTCAATACAAAATAAAACTCCCTACTCAGGACTTTTGAGATCCAAGAGAAAACTCAAATATTTTGCAGATGAGTGCAAAACAGAAATCTGGAGACTTCTGTGAGCCAACAAGTTCCCTGTCTATCTGAGAATCAGCCTGGTCACCAAGGAGATCAAGGGAAGAGAACCAAGCAAAGCCACTTGGGACCTGTTCCCAGAGTCTTATCTCTTGAGTGAGCATAAAGGCAGCCCAGTCATTGGGCATTGGCAGTTTTGGACCACCTTAATCCTGAAGTGAGTACACAAACTAGTCAACTCCAATTTGGGCTGAGTTATCAGACTGGCAGTCTGGACAAAGATTGTCACCCATTAAGGAATCTGGACACAGGAATGGCCAAAAAAGAACCATCAGGAGATGCGCACAATAGGAGTCAGAGTACTAAGTGTATAATAAATGCACAGATCCCAGACCAAGGCAACAGGCAATGCCAACCTTCTCTTTTGTTGCAAAATTTGCTTATTTTATCTTAAAGGCCTTGAGAAACAGATCTGTCGACATCTCATGTGTAAGACAAACATGCATCATTCATAATTGGCCTATAAATATTAGCATTCTTGCCCTGATCAATAAGCCTCAGGAACTAGCTCAGGGAGGGGCAAGGAAAGGGAATCACTTCTGTCTCATTTCTAGGGAAGTACACATCCTCCATGAACTGCTTCTTACAAAATATTTCTCTAATTATCCAGGAGAAATACATCAACTCTGAAAAGGCTACTTTTTTTTTCCATAGAGCGCAACACCTGTCTTGGGAATCACCTGTGATGCCAGGTAGATGGATAAGAAAGCCAATTGGAATCATCTACTAGAAGACAAGATACTTTACCCAAATCACTATATTTCACTCTACAGAAAAATGCAAACTGAATCACAAAGAACTCCAGTCGATCAATCCCCTGGTTTAAGCAAAGGGCTTATTTGCATTACTCCAGATATGCAGGCCTCTCTTTCTATTGTACTCTCATGTGGACTATCTGCATAGGGATACAGAGTGAGGGGGAGGCTGCAGCAGTAAAAATGGTCAATGTTTCAACTATGAAACTGATTTTTAATTGTCTCAAATTCAGTCAAAAATTCTGCTCTAAGCAAGACACACATAAAGCCAAGCTCATCCCTTTCTCAACAAAAATTTAATGCTAACTGCATATTTAGGAGTGTACTATTGCATTTAATTCCAGTACTTCTCTACATCTTATTTTTTAAGATTTTATTTATTTGAGAGCTCAAATTATAGACAGTGAGAGGAAGAGACAGAGATAAAAGTCTTCCATCTGCTGGTTCATTCCCCAAATGACTATAACAGAGGGAGCTGCACTGATCTGAAACCAGGAGCCAGGAGCTTCTTCTCTGTTCCCCCTTGGGTACAGGGACCTAAGCACTTGAGCCATCTTCTACTACTTTCCCATGTCATAGCAGAGAGCTGGATCAGAAGAGGAGAATCTGGGACTAGAATGGTGCCCATATAGGATGCCAGTGCCACAGGCAGAGGATTAAACTACAAAGCCACAGTACCAGCCCCTCTACATCTTATAAGCACATCTTATCTGTAAGAAGAAAACTGAAAAGTGAGTCCAGTATATCACAAATCATGTTAGAAATTATCTCTAATTAACAAGAAAAAAAAAAAAAAAAGGAAAACCCTATAATGGAAACCTGCACAAATGACCTGTGTCCTATTACTTTATCCTTTGGAATACTTTTCAAGATTTCTTCTGGCCTTCCCATCTTCCCTTGTTCCTCATACCCTTTCAATATCACTGCCTCTCTGTCCCTGCAGCTCTCTCCCTTTGGAAGCAGTCTTGTGGACTGTCAATCACTATTTCAAAATGTATTGTAGGAAGGGCCTGAATGGCCTTCTACTGTCCCTTAAATATTTCCATAAAACAGATGATAGAGGGGCTGGTACTGTGTCCCAGCAGGGAAAGCTGCTGCCTGCACTACTGGCATCCCATGTGGGTGCTGCTTTGAGTCTCAGCTGCTCCATTTCTGATCCAGCTCTCTTCTAAGGTCTGGGGAAGCAGTAGAAGATGACCCAAGACCTTGGGCCCCTGTACCCATGTGGGATAACTGGAAGAGTCTCCCGGCTCTTGGCTTCAGTTCAGGGTAGCTCCAGCCATTGCAGCCATCTGGGAGTAAACCAGAAGATGGAAGGCCTTTCTCCCTCTCTCTTTCTGCCTCTGCTTCTCTCTAATTCTCTTTCAAATAATAATAATAATAATAATAATAATAAACAGACAGTAGAGCATAGTGGGAAAGCCATTGCCTGTGATGCTGGTATTCCATATTGTGCATGAGTTCATGTCCCAGCTGTGCCTAGGAAAGCTACAAAGTTTGGTGCTTATGCTCCTACTCCCACATGGGAAATGTGGAAGAAGATACTGGCTCCTGACTTTAATCCAGTTTCAACCCCAGGTTCTGTGGCCATTAGGGGTGTGAAACAGTGGATAAATAATTTACATCTCTCCTTCTCTCTTTGTAACTCTGCCTTTCAAATAAATAAATACTTTTAATTTTTTAAAAAATTTAACACATGGCCCTAAATATTCTGACTCATCTTGACATGTAACAAGAGCCAAGAAAGTTGCTGCTGACTTTATGTAGTGCCTCCTCAATCCATTCTATAAGAAAAAAAATATGTATTTCTTTTGCTATCCAAGCACTCAAATCCAAAAGAAATAATACTACCCAGTACAGCTCTCTTTAAGGCTGCTCCTGCACTGAAGAAAAGTAAAGGAGCAAGGGGCCCAAGCCCTGTGTGGCAGGCTGGCAGTCTCCTCCTCACTCTGCATCTGAATTTCTGGTTAGAGATGGAGACAAAGGCAACTCCAGATACTGCAGTGGTACACAAACAGCCTCAATCACAGACATGCCTTGTGTGTGTGCAACAGAAGGAGAGCACAGAGCACTATGTAAGGAAGGAATACAATGAACAAAAAGGAAAGGATGTGAATGGACATAGCAAAGAATTTCCCCACTCTGCTGATCATGATCTCAAGGATGTCCAGGCCAGAATTCCATTTCACTTTGGAAAACCCACTCCTTGAAGTTTTCTCCACCTAGGTGTATTCTTCTTTGAGGAATCTATCCTCCTGTGAGAGAGGGCACCACCACAAATTGAAAACCAGTCAAAAAGCAGAGTGATGGCTTTAATTCTCAGAGGTGAATGGATAACCATATCTATGAATTCTGCCTTGAAGAATAAGCTTCCTTCTGCTCTAGGAATCTCATGTAGGTTTGGGCTAAAATGAGAAACACAGAGACCAGCTGGGTCTGTTAGGTGAGAAGGAAGGAAGCTTGATTTCCAGTTGTTACTTGCAGCATGTTAGTTTTGAGAGGATTTCATTTTCTACTTCTACTTGAAGAAATGGAAAGGTAGAATCAGTGCCAACCTAACACATGGCAGCTTTAGCCACTGATGACATCACAGCTTGCTACCCAAAAGTGGCAGCCAAAATAAACTCAACAAATGAGAACCAAAATAAAATAGAAGAGTCTAACATAATACCAACAGTTGTTCAGCAGATATTACCCAGATCTTGACACACAAGTCACCAGGATAAAGGGTGGGACTGGCTTTGTGGCACAGTGGATTAAGCCACCACCAAATAAAATGCTGGGATCCAATATGTGTGTCCACCCTTTAAAAAAGATTTATTTATTTGAAAGTCAGAGTTTTGGGGGCCAGTGCTGTGGCACAGCTGGTTGAGACACTGGCCTGCATCCCATATGGTCACCAGTTTGGGTCTTGGCTGTCCCACTTCCAATCCAGCTGCCTGTTAATGTGCTTGGGAAAGTGGCACAGTATGGCCCAAGTCTGTGGTCCCCTATATCCATGTGGGAGATCCAGAAGAAGCTCCTGGCTCCTGGCTTCAGATCAGCTCAGATTTGGCCACTGTGGCCATTTGGGGAGTGAAACAACAGACTGAAGACCTCTCTATCTGTCTCTATCTCTATCAGTAACTCTGTCAAATAAATAAAATAAATCTTAAAAAAAATGTCAGAGTTATGGAGAGGAGGGAGAGTCAGATGGGATGCCATTGTGGACTAGCAGGTAAAGCTGCTGCCTGCAGTGCTGCCATCTGGTATAGGCACCAGTTCATGTCCTGGCTGCTCCACTTCTAATCCAGTTCTCTATTAGTGGCCCTGGAAAAGTAGAAGATGGTCCAATACCTGGGTCCTTGACACCCAAGTGGGAGACCTGGATGAAGCTCTTGGTGCCTGGCTTGGGCCTGGCCCAGTCTTGGCCATTGCAGCCATCTAGGAAGTAGACCAGCAGATGGAAAATCTCTTTCTCATTCTCTCCCTTTCTCTATCTCTGCCTTGCAAATAAATAAATAAATGCTAAAAAGAGAGAAATCTTCCATCTGAGATGGCTGCCATGGCCAGGGCTGAAGCACACAGAAACCAGGAGCCAGGCACTTCATCTGGGTCTCCCACATGGGTTACAATGGCCCCAACACTTGAGTCATCCGCTGCTGCTTTTCCCAAACCATCAGCAGGGAGCTAAGTTAGAAGTGGAGCAACTGGGACATGAACGGCTGCTCATCTGGGAAGCTGGCATTGCAGATGGTGGCTTTCCCCATTGTGCCACAATGCCAGCCTCATGAGTGCCAGTTTGAGTCACAGCTGTTCCACTTCTGATCCAGCTCCCTGCTAATGCAACTAGGGAAGCAGAAACAGATGGCACAAGTACTTGGGTCCTTGCACCAACATGGGACACTGGGTTGGACTTCCAGGCTGGGCCAGCATTATTCATTGCAGTCCCTTGAGTGAACCAGCAGATGCAAGATCCCCATCCTTCTGTCTCTGCCTCTTTCTCTGTAACTCTGCCTTTAAAATAAAATTTTTAAATCTTAATAAAATAAAGAGAAAGGGTGAGAGAGTAGCCACACTAAAGTAAGAGAGCAAAGCTACAGTTGTGCTGTCCCTCAGCAGCCTTCTGCCTTAAGTGGCAAATCTCCAGCTTACAGATACTGACATAAAAGACACATTCACAACACATTTCAAAACAAGAGATGAGAGGTTTACAAGGCATATTGATTTCATGATGAATTTCATTCATTAGGTACACTGGGTTTAGATATATGCCTTTTGTGCAGCCAAGTTAACCCAGGGTCTAATTCAAAGAGACGTACTGAGGAAGATGTGCTGCCAGGGGAGAGAGCTACAATGTCCCACTGCTCTTCTAACATCATAAAGAGAAGGAAAATAAATGGCGTAGCGTCTCAATAGGCTAATCCTCCTCCTTGTGGCGCTGGCACACAAGGTTCTAGTCCCGGTCGGGGTGCTGGATTCTGTCCCGGTTGCCCCTCTTCCAGGCCAGCCCTCTGCTATGGCCCAGGAGTGCAGTGGAGGATGGCCCAGGTGCTTGGGCCCTGCACCCCATGGGAGACCAGGAGAAGCACCTGCCTCCTGCCTTTGGATCAGCACGGTGCACTGGCCGTGGTGGCCATTGGAGGGTGAACCAATGGCAAAGAAAGACCTTTCTCTCTATCTCTCTCTCTCACTGTCCACTCTGCCTGTTAAAAAAAAAAAGAGAGAGAGAGAGAGAGAAGGAAAAGTGCTACTCACGTCCATGGTTATAAGGAGGACAGAAGCACAAACATTTCAGAAAGGGGGAGCAAATTACAAATATAGTTATTTTAAGAAAATAAAAGGAAGTAAATTTCAGAATTCTCACAGTGATCCAGGAAAATTGCCCTGCCTACCCATAGACCAAATGTTTCAAAACACATTTTCTGATTAAATTCTGAAGATTACAGGACTCAGCACTCTGGGTGTTCAGATGCCAAATTAAGTTTTAGTTTCCACTACGGGCAGATGTAGCCAATCACTCAGATCATGAGAAAAACTTTTCCATAAGAAGGAACATGAAATATTCAGTCACACAGAATAACTGTGCTTAGTGTTCAAAGTGAACCCCAAGATAAGCACCCAGAAAACCTGTTAGGTCTTGGGGCCAGCTCCATGGTATAGCATGTAAAAATTTATTTATTTATTTAAAAGGCAGAGTTACAGAGAGGCAGAGGCACAGAGAGAGGTCTTTCATGTACTGATTCACTCCCCAAATGGCTGCAATGGCCAGAGATGGATCTATCTGAAGCCAGGAGCCAGAAGCTTCTGTCAGGTCTCCCATGGAGTGCAGAACCCAAGAACTTGGGCCATCTTCCACTGCTTTCACAGGATCTCAAACAAGCACCCATACGGGATGCCAGCACTGTAGGTGGCAGCCTCACCTGCCATACCCCAGTGCCAGCCCTCAAAATAAACCTATTTTTAAAAGCATTTTAACTGAGGGATGGGAGAGAGTTTGTTTATCCAAAGCAAGGATAACATAACATAACTATTACACAGAAGAAGTGAAAACTTCATTACACTGAAAGTTAGTCTATACCAATAGTTTTCAGGGCCACATTTCTCTTTTTTTAAAAGATGTTTTATTTATTTATTTGAGAGGTAGAATTACAGATATTGAGATGGATAGACAGACATGAAGGTCTTCCTTCTGCTGGTTCATTCCCCAGTTGGTCAAAATGGCCAGAAGAGCTACACTGTTCTAAAGCCAGGAGCCAGGAGCTTCTTCTGGGTCTCCCACATGGGTGCAGAGGCCCAAGCACTTGGGCCATCTTCTACTGCCTTCCCAGGCCATAGCAGTGAGCTGGATCAGAGGAGGAGCTGGGACTCGAACTGGTGCCCATATGGGATGCTGGCACCACAGGCAGAGGATTAAACTACTGAGCCACAGTGCCAGCCCAAAGCCACATCGTTTACCGTACTGTGTGGGCATCTCTGTGAGGGGAAGAGGGGCACATTTTCTCTTTTCTTCCTTACCCATCTTCACATTAACACCTGTACAAAGGCTTCCACAGAGCAGTCATTTTGAAAATCTATCACTATTATCCTCCCATGTTGAAAATGTCATGGGGTTAAACACAGAACCCAGAATAAGAAAAGTAACTTGAAGTTGGTGTTGTGGCTGAGTGGGTAAAAGCATACGGGTGCTGGTTCAAGACCTGGCTGCTCCACTTCTGATCCAGCTCTCTGTTATGGCCTGGAAAAGCAGTGGAAGATGACCCAAGTGCTTGGTCCCCTGTACCTGTGTGGGAGACCTGGAAGAAGGTCCTGGCTTCTGGCTTCAGATCTATGCAGTTCTGGCCATTGTGACCATCTGGGGAGTAAACCAGCAGATGGGAGCTCTCTCTCTCTCTCTGTGTGTGTGTGTGTGTGTGTGTCTTTGCCTCTCTGTAACTCTGCCGTTCAAATAAATAAATAAATTTTTTTTTAAAAAAAGTAACTGACCAGCGCCATGGCTCACTTGGTTAATCCTCTGCCTGCAGTGCTGGCATCCATATGCACACCAGATTCTGTCCCATTTGCTCCTCTTCCAGTCCAGTTCTCTGCTGTGGCCCAAGTGCTTGGGCCCCTGCACCCATGTGGGAGACCAGGAGGAAGCACCTGGTTCCTGGCTTCGGATCAGCACAGTGCGCCAGCCATAGTGGCCATTTGGGGGATGAACCACCGGAAGGAAGACCTTCCTCTCTAACTCTGCCTGTCAAATTAAAAAAAAAAAAAAACTGGCCCCCTAATTAAAACCCTATGGACTGTAAGATAATCAGCTTGGTGGAGCATTGAGTGACTGTAAAGAACTAGACAAGAAAAATTGATACTTTTCTGTATTTATGTTTTCGTAGCTCTCCACTATGAAAATCCAGATTGAAGTAGCTCATTATTAACTCACACGGTAGACTTGCATTAATTTCAGTTCACTTCTCACTTTGCAAAGGGATTAGCAGCAGGTAATAAAAGTTCACATCCCTAATAACATGAGAAGAAAGAAGGGTTGAAGACAGAAATCGACATGCAGGAAAATAAATCACATTTCCATGGCCTCAAGCTCCAGATTGAAAAAGAGTCTGTTAATTAAACACGGAGGAGTGATCAATCCACAAAGCTACTGCACAAGCTTCACGTGCTGCTGGGAAAGTCAGCCAAACACATAATGCCCCAGCAGTCAGATGTGTCCGTGGGGTCCAGCATGGGGGCCAGGAGCCAGAGCCTACTCTGATTTTCTGTCTCCACCTCTCCACTGCCTCAGGCTCAGGCTGAGGGCCGCTGAGCCCCACCCAGCTGGAACTACCAGGGGATATAGCCAGAGGCCAGCCACAAGGCATTCTCTGACTCACCCAAAGTGAGAACTGGGCTTATTTAAATATAGGGAAAGGGACTCCTTCCTTAGGCGTGCTCTCAACTGCCCTGCTTGTGCCGTTCCTCATCCAGTGTACTTTAAGGAGAATTTGAGCGAGGCAGCCCATGGCACTGGCCAAGCATCGGGAGACTGGGAAGCGGTGGCGGGAAACACAACACCTGGGCCCCAGGCTTGACTCTGCCGGAGAAGCTCCCAGGATCACTGAGAAGCAAGTGATCGAGGTCTGGGAGCCGCCACCTGCCATCGCACCCTCCCTTCTCCCACACACGCATAGATGCCCCTCCTGTTCTCCATACTTGCCGTGGAAAATCTCGGGAGCACGTCCCCTTTCTTCAGGACACCTGGAGAGCAAAGCAGAGAGTGTGGGACAGGAGAAGTCGCTGGAACTTGGGGCCCACGGTGGCAGATGCAGAGGCACAGAAGCAGTGGGCGGCAGGTCTGAGGTGTGTGCTCCCGAACCGCCGGAAATTGCACTTGCAAAGCAAGACTCCCCAGTGAATGTGGGAGAAGGAGCAACGCGGCCTCTCAGGGCCCTCTCTGATCAGTAAATCAACTTCTGTTCCCAGCCCCGAGCCACAGGGAAAAGCACGCATGCGCACGTTCTCCCACATGCACACGCACAGGCAGGAAACGTTAGAGCACTGGGTGACTCTGGGAAATGGAGTCCAGGCCAGAGCATTCCTAGATAGACTTACTGGCCCTCTCCTAGGACTTCAGTGTGGGGTGGGTGGAGACAGGCTGGGAACCAGAGGGTGTTTGCTTTTGTTTACATCCCTCCTTCCCTTCCTTCCCACCCCAGATCTCGAGGATCAGCTGCTGTTCATCCTTTCTTGAACAAAATCTTAAGAACTGACAGCCACTGCTGCTGAGTCCCAAATCCCAGTTCCCTCACACACGCTGTTTCCCTCAGGAAAATCCCCTGCTGCTTTATTCCTGGACAGCTTCTCTCAAATAATGAATGACAAGGATTTCAATGTAACTCTCAGCACAGGTGTACACGGCATAGTTTAACATCTAGATTTGAGAATACAATTTTTATTTGTGTCTTTTATTTGTGGTTCTTTTCAAAGCATTTTACACCACCATCTAATTCACCAAGTACAAAAAAAAAAAAAAGAGAGAGAGAGAGAACTGGATACAGGACTAACATTGCCAAGTATCTTCTAGGGGCCAGATTAACAGAGTAAATGCCTTACATTGTATCAATTATACCTTAGGTTAATTCTGGAGACCGTATTCTCAATTCACAAAGAGAAAGCTGAGGTGGAAAGAGATTAGAATTGAATTTTCCCATGGAAGTATGGTAAAAAAGTCTAGCTTAAAGGCTGACCAATGTGAAATATTGGTTTAAGAAGTCTTTCAGGATCAGCACTGTGGCATAGTGGGCTAAGCCTCCGCCTTCAGCACCGACATTCTATACGGGGGCTAGTTCAAGTCCCTGCTGCTCCACTTCCAATACAGCTTTCTGCTGTAGCCTGGGAAAGCAGTAGAAGATGGCCCAAATGCCTGGGACCCTGCATCCACAACAGAGACCCAGAATTTCCTGGCTCCTGGCTTTGGATCAGCTTAACTATGGCTATTGCAGCCATTTGGGGAGTGAACAAGTGGATGGAAGACCTCTCTCTCTCTCTCTCTCTCTCTCTCTCTCTCTCTGCCTCTGCCTCTCTGTAATTCTACCTTTCAAATAAAAAAAAATCTTCTTTAAAAAAAGAAATATTTCTTTTATCTTGGGGCTCAGTTTCTAAAACCCCAGATTTCTCATCTCTAAAATAAAAAGTGAGGGAGAGGAAGAGTATCTGCAATCCTAATCTTCACTGTAGAGAAACACATAGGATTATAATTTATCTAAAAAAGAAAGGAGGTTCAAAGTTGCTTTTGCTGTATGGTTATTTTTCTCATGCTTAATATCAAGATAGCATATAAATATTATGCATTCTTAGGTATATGTGTGGTGTTTGATTTTTAAGATTTTAAGTAGAAATGTAAATGGAAGCAGGATGACATGGAGTTCTGTTTGTGATTACTTCTGTCAATTATAATTCATGGGATTAGAATTGCTGGATTAGGAATGCTTAAATGTATCCATTCATTTCACACTAATGTTTATTATGTCAGGCAATATTCTTTGTGTAGACTGCTTTTTCTTGCCAGATTGAAATTCAGGAGGGCAAGAAACATGTTTGCTTTGACATTGAAACTCAGCATCTTGATAGAGTCATTCTTTTAGTTGAATGAATAAATGAGGCTATAAAAATTAAACAAATATAATTTCTGACCCCCAATAACTACCTAGTTGAAGAGACAATGAAATAGATATCTATTTGATAACACACACAATTAGATGAATGTATAATTTGGTGCTCAGAGACAACTTTGATAATAAAAGAGACATATTGATAATGACACAGGGTTGAAATGTATAAACAGAAACCATCCAGGGCCAAGCAGGTTAAATGTTCACCCTAGCTTTGTAAGGCATTCCATTCATTATTTAGTAAGCATTTACTGAGCATTCTTTTGTGTGGTGTGTTGAAAGAACTACCAGCCACATGATTTTCTTAGTTATTGGAGTAAGAGAACCTGAGCAATCAGAAAAATATTTGGATGAACTAAGAGGCTTTACACAAAGGTAAGAAAAACAAAAAGCAGAGAAGTCAATTAAAAAGTATATCAAAGGAAATTCCATAGAATCTAAACCAAGGTATGGTGGTAGCGGGAATGAAGAAGAGGCAACAGATTACAGGGAGATCCAAAAGGCAGAAACAACAGGATTTCAGTGGTAGATGAAGGCAGGAGGGAACTCATGTGTAAATCTTCATTTGGATTTTATTATTAAATGGACAAGGAGTTCTCAGTACATTCATGTTCACCAGTAATAAAAGGCTACCTCCAACTGACTTATAAACTTCCCCTAAATCCAAGACACAATCTCATGGGTAGCTACTATCTATAAGCCTTATGTTGATCATCAAGCCAAATATTTTTAACTGCTACAATCTACAATGGTCCTCATTATGATGCAGTTACTTAGAAACTAGAAGACATAATCCATTTCTATAAGAAAGGTTTAAATAAAAAGTTAAATTCAGGGGCTGGCGCTGTGGCGCAGCAGGTTAACACCCAGGCCTGAAGTGCTGGCATCCAATATGGGCCCCTGTTCAAGACCTGGCTGCTCCACTTTCAATCCAGCTCTCTGCTATGGCCTGGGAAAGCAGTAGAGGATACTTGCTCCCTTCCATCCACATGGGAGACCTGGAGGAAGCTCCTGGCTGCTGGCTTTGAATCAGCACACTTCTGGCCATTGTGGCCAATTAGAGAGTGAACCATCAGATAGAAGACCTCTCTCTCTCTCTCCCTCTCTCTCTCTGCCTCCACTCTCTCTGAGTAACTCTGATTTTCAAATAAATAAGTAAATAAATATTTTTAAAAAGAGTAGTAATGGTCAATATTTTAAAAAGGCCGGCACCGTGGCTCAATAGGCTAATCCTCCACCTTGTGGGGCCAGCACACTGGGTTCTAGTCCAGGTCGGGGCACCGGATTCTGTCCCAGTTGCCCCTCTTCCAGGCCAGTGCTCTGCTGTGGCCAGGGAGTGCAGTGGAGGATGGCCCAAGTGCTTGGGCCCTGCACACACATGGGAGACCAGAAGCACCTGGCTCCTGGCTTCAGATCAGCACAATGCGCTGGCCACAGTGCACTGGCCGTGGCAGCCATTGGAGGGTGAACCAATGGCAAAAGGAAGACCTTTCTCTCTGTCTCTCTCTCTCACTGTCCCTCTGCCTGTCAAAAGAAAATTTATAAAAAAAAGTTAAGTTAAAAAATGCACAAAATCATATATTTCACAGCTAAATTTGGAATACCTTGCTAATTCACAATTTATAGATTCATCAGCCTTAGGTAACTAAAGCACAATTAAGCAGGAAAGATGTAAAAAAAAAACAAAAAATTCCTTGGGGAGGGGCCAGCACTATGGCATAGTGGGTAAAGCTGCCACCTGCAGTGTGGCATCCCATATAGGCATTTGTTCAAGTCCTGGCTGCTCCACTTCTGATCCGGCTCTCTGCTATGGCCTGGGAAAGCAGTAGAAGATGGCCCAAGGCCTTGGGCCCCTGAACCCATGTGGGAGACCTGGAAGAGGCTTCTGGCTCCTGGCTTCAGATTGACACAGCTCCGGCCATTGCAGCCAATTGGGAATGAACAAACGGATGGAGGACCTCTCCCTCTCTTTCTTCCTCTCCTTCTCTCTCTGTGTAACTATTTCAAATAAATAAATAAATCTTTAAAAAAACAATTTCCTGGAATAGCCAAAATGCACATTATAAAGTCCAAGTAAGGTGTCTAGCCACTGGCTCACCATCATGACTCATAAAAACTCACTCTGTCCTGGCTACTCTGATATGAGTGGATGGACACAAAGCAGAAAAGAAAGCAATAGGTTTGAGCAGTGAATAAATGGAAAGGGCTAAAACAACAATGCCGCAGAGCTCTGTGTCTCCTAAATGAATGGGATATGCAGGCAGGCTGTGGGGAGCAACTTGGACTAGACTAAGTTACTGGAATTAAGACTTATTCTATGCATCTGCTCTCCCACAATATGGCGCTGAAAGGGAGTAAACAACTTCTACGCAGCTGCCTCTTGCCAACTTGACTGAGCTGCAGGCGCTGATCTTGCTCCTGATCGGAGGAGAGCAGCATGCTCGGCGTGTGGGTAGCAGAGTTGGGATTGCTGGAAGAGGACTATAAAGGAGGAGAGAGACAACATGCACCGGGAACATCTGGATAACATCTGAGCAGCCCCCGAGAGAGCCAGCCGGTGGTGTGCCGCTCCCCTGCGGAAGTGGGGAAAGTGGCAGGGGGAGCTGCCCCTCCACGGAGGTGGAGGGATCGGCAGCCAACCTGGGAAGGACCAGCAGCAAACCCGGGAAGGGCCGAGCAGACAAAAGAACAGCGCAGGGTCCTAGTGTCGTTCCTCCGCGAATGGGGGAGCAACAGCAGGCATCTCCTTAATTCCTGCCATGCTCTCAGTTGTCATAGGACCATAGAACTGAGCACAACAATCAGAGCTTTCAAGTCCAACATCCACAATTCATTTAGTGATAGTGGAGCTCTGTAGCTTTGCTTCATGAGTACAACTAAACCTCCACACTTGATATGTCCTCCTGTTAGGATCCACTGGAACTGGAGAGCATATGGGTTCAGAGGGAGTAAAGGAGTATGGTGTGTGGGTCTCATGGTGGTGCTAGCTGTGCAGAGGGAGGGGTGGAGGAGGAGAAGAGCAAGAGCCCCTAGCACTGTGGGAATGAGGAGCAGTGGAGGAAGCGAGACAGTGGTTACTTGTCTGCATTATGCCTGGTACTCTCCTGGGTATGAATGATGCAATACGAATAATGTGAATATCATGATTACCCTAAAGGTGATTTCAGTCCTGGTGGACAAATGACAAGGACATAGATAATTAAAAACAATGTGACAAAAGTTTTGGGTGCAGAATACAATCACCTACAACATTTGTGGGTGCCATGCCCATCAGGCAGGAACCACCAGGTTAAGGTCAGATCTCAGGGCTGGCATTTGGTGTAGAGGGTAAAGCCACCCCCAGCAGTGCCAGCATCCCATATGGGCACTGGTTCAATTCCCAGCTGCTCCACTTCTGATCCAGAACTATGCTGTGGACTGGGAAAGCAGATGGTACAAGCCCTTGGGCCCCTGCACCCTCATGGGAAGACCTGGAGGAATCTCCTGCCTCCTGGCTTCTGAGCAGTGCAGCTCTGGCTATTGCAGCCACCAACTGTGAAGTGAACCAGTGTATGGAAGACCTCTTCTCTCTCTGCCTCTCCTTCTATCTCTGTGTAACTCTGACTTTCAAATAAATAAATAAATCTTTTTTAAAAAAAGAGTCAGATCTCAGAGGTAGCAGAGCCCAGAAATGACACCATTGTACGAAATGAAAATAGGCAGATGGTAGGTAGAAGCTTGGTAACTAAAGCTGGGATCAGCACATGGATCTTGACTGGCAGGCTGTCAAACCAATCATTAACCTGGACAAGGCTGGGATCTCCCAACTTCTATCCTAGTGCCCATGTCTTTGCAGAGAGGCATAACCAAGAAAGAGAAAATCATCTCTGGCCTTGGCTGAGGGGACTGTGGGAGCTCCCCACATTTGAAGTCAGAATCTTTTTAACCCTGAGATTTCCTCTTTCATAGGAAGGCTCTTTTCTGACCTGGTCTTCTTAGCATAAACCTCTCAAGCCACCAGACCCCCCATAGCCCCACATCACAGGGCACATGTGAATGTGAATGGCTGAATGAACAGAATCTTGAGGTATCATGTAAATGGAAGACTCATGAATCTATTCTCACCTTATGGGTGTACTTGAAGGTGAGAAAACTGAGGCAGGGGACTTTGGTCATGTTCAAATGTTCAACCATAGAGTCCTCCTTACAAAGCAAAAAAAAAAAAAAGAAGAAGAAAACAAAACACAGAAAATCCTGTTCACACTTCAGAAGTGCTCAGCCACCCACCCCTGAGTACATGCTCCTGGAACAATGACAAATCCCCTAAGACCAGAGTTGAGCAGGCACTGTCTTGACAGTGTAGAAAACATTTGGGGAGGGAAAGCCCTGCCCCTCTAGAGCCCATTGGTTAAAGGATCCAGCAGAAGACTCAGAGGCTTGCCACATCACACATCTGCCCACAGAGTAGGATGGTCACAGATGTGCTGTGAGCTGTGGCCTCGTGGTACTGGCTGCAGCTGTTGACACATCAGGGATGACTGGTGGCAGTGGTTTGAGCTAATCCTGCCTCTGTCTGGCCAGCACTGCAGTATGCATGGAGCGAGTCTGCTCCTGGAGTGCCTGATGAGGCCAAGGGATGTGTGTAGACCTACAGTCAGAGGAAGTATGAAGCACTGGCCTCAAGGTTGGAAAGTTGCCATAGCAATAATATTTTCAGAAGGTGATGTGGCAGGGGTAGCCCTGCAAGGCAGGGTGGACTCCTGACTACATGTCCTTCCCCTTATGCTCCTGTGAACTTAGATGAGCCTGAATTGAGTGCAACAACCTGGGTGGGTGATGCTGAGAGACCACCAGATGAGATCCTGGTTAATGTATGCAGGTTGTGGGTCATAATGACAAGTGAATGTGCAATGTTGGGTGCTGTCCCATGTGTTCACTCACATGCCTGATATGAATGAGGGTCAGACAGAGGGAGAGTGGGCATGACAGGCAGAGTGGACAGTGAGAGAGAGAGAGAGACAGAGAGAAAGGTCTTCCTTTTGCCATTGGTTCACCCTCCAATGGCTGCCGTGGCCAGCGTGCTGCAGCTGGTGCACCACGCTGATCCGATGGAAGGAGCCAGGTGCTTCTCCTGGTCTCACATGGGGTGCAGGGCCCAAGCACTTGGGCCATCCTCCACTGCACTCCCTGGCCACAGCAGAGAGCTAGCCTGGAAGAGGGGCAACTGGGACAGAATCCGGTGCCCCGACCAGGACTAGAACCCAGTGTGCTGGTGCCGCAAGGCGGAGGATTAGCCTAGTGAGCTGCGGCGCCGGCTGCGCCATGGGATTTTAAAGAAGAACCTATGAGCAAGTGAAGCAGGCTGATTTCTTACCTGGGGCTACTAGAGAAGAAGAAAGGTTTGCAGGCTAGAAAATGAGCAAAGAGACAGGAAACACAGCATTTCCTTTGCCCCTTCCCCAAGATGCACACCCAAGGTTAGCAATTGTCCTCCTCTTAAATCTGAATTGGTGGTAGTAATGATGTTGGAACTTATGAATAAAGCGCCTAATGTGGCTAATATTCTGCTTGTCTTTCCGACAAATGGCCCAACAAATATTTGCTTAAAACAAATATAGGCATGCACATAGCTTGAGACTTGACTGAGAGTTCTTGCAAAAGGTAAATACTCCTTGCTGACATGAAAGATGCTAAATGTGTGGCTCTATATTGGGGATTGGGAGTTCTGTCATTAGAGCTGGATTTTGCCATTGGTGGTGCACATCATTTTCTCTACTAGGTCTCTGACAACTCCTATGGCATTTACCCTTGCTAGACATTTCCTCAGGTTCCCAGCTGAAAGGCAGCCAATAATGAATTCAATAATGAATCCCATTATTGAAAGACTGACATCTGTGGTCTCTTTCCATGAGACCCTCAGCTGTTGGGCTGGAAGAGCAACAGCATCTCTCCACAAGAAACACTGGAGACAGGCCTGATGAGCCTGTCTGTTTTTAGCAATCAGGCTCAGAATTTATAGGTTAGGAGGGGAAGAAAAAAGCTGAGGTGGCAACAGCAATTCTATAGAGCAGAAGGGGCAACATGCCAAAAGGCCTCTAACTAATTGACTTATAGGTCACTTAGCACACATAGGCCCCTGGGCTCCTTTGTGCAACCAGCCCATGTCTGGGAGTTGCTTATCAGCTCTCTGTTTATGAACCACAAAAGCATAGCCACAAGGCTTCCAACAGGAAGAGGAGATGTTGGAAATGGGCCTGGAGCTCCTGCCACTTGCCAGCAGCCAGGCCCGGGTCCCTCCTGGGAGGCATAGTGCACCATGCCCTCTCAACCTCCTGCATGGGCAGGGCAGGCAGTCCCATGGGATCAGCCACAGAAATCTATCCAAACTGCAAAACATTGTGATTGGCTAAATTTTATTATAGAATTTATATCAGAAATTTCCCACCAAAGTCTGCTTTATTCTGACTTTGTCATACACAGTGATGGAGAAAGGACAAAAATCCTTATGCCCATGTTGACCTCTCACCTACACAACAAGCAGTCCCCTGTTTCTCTGTCTTGCTAATACAGCCTCTCCCCCCTCCACCCACCCCTGCCTTGACCAGCCATGCCCTGCCTCAACTTTTGGGCACAACACTATGTGAAAACTCTGCTATCAGCCTGATATCTCCCCCACTCCTCCCAAGCTGTCTCCCTCTATCTCAGCGCTCAGCCTCAGAGTCCAGCCTCAGCCCAAACCCCTCCCAGCTCACACTGTGACCTCAAAGAACCTTGAAATCTAGCCCAAGCTCTTCTCTATCTCAGCAGCCCTGCTTTAGCTCAGACCTCCAAGCTCCTTCCCACCACTTTGTGCTATATAAAGCAGCAGTCTGTAAGACAGGGGGTTCTCTCTTTGCTGTTTGCTGGGAACTCTCTGCCATGCATTCACCTTGGAGTGAATAAACCTGGCCTGCCTGTGGCTCCATGCTCTGTCTCCTCTTTCTTGGCACACAGCTTGTCTTGTTTTGTGGACTTGTGCATGGAGATTTAAGATTATTACCCCAATCCCCGACCATTTAAAAGCTAATTTATAAACATGGACTTGGAATGTGGCTCCATTAATGTGTGTCTGTGATCTTAGAAGTTCTTTTGGCTGCTTTTATTGGAAGGTGACTGTCAGGAAATAAACTGCTAGGAAGAGATTGATGAGATTTCCTTTGAATTCTGTGGTGCTTCATTGAAACTTGGAACACTTTGGTGATCTAAGATTAAAAGCTCATTAACAATTCTTGCTCAAAGATGCTGAAAATAATCAGCTATCTAGATCATAGACCTTGGGTAAATGTTCTCTCCAACTTGAAATTTCTTTTCTTTTCTTTTCTTTTCTTTTCTTTTCTTTTTTATTTGACAGGTAGAGTTATAGACAGAGAGAGAGAGAGAGAGAGAGAGAGAGAGAGAGAGAGAAAGGTCTTCCTTCTGTTGGTTCACTCCCCAAATGGCTGCAATGGCCAGAGCTGCACCAATCTGAAGCCAGGAGCCAGGTGCTTCTTCCTGGTCTCCCATGCAGGTTCAGGGGCCCAAGCACTTGGGTCATCCTCCACTGCCCAGATGCCAGTAAAACAGAGGATTAACCAAGTGAGCCACGGCGCTGGCCCATCCAACTTGGAATTTCTAAAGAAGACTTCACTTAAATGTTTTTAGCATTGATGTTTTCAGAAAGGAAATACAAAGAGCTACCCTTTTTCTTTGACTTAGCTAACTTAGTTATGGGAAGGAAGGAAAATGTGGAACCCAGTGACTGGTGATGTCTGGAGACCTAAACTCCTAATGGCTACTCCCATGATTTCCTACAGCTTTTAAATCTGAGTGAAATCAGACAAGAAACTCCAGTGTGCAAGCAAAGCACTCTGACAATCAATATGTGGTCCACAGTAGAGACTAGGGTACCTGAGGAGTCAATATAGTCATTTTTCAGCATGGTGATTGCCTTAGAGCCATGCTGAGTGTAAGAAATTCCCAATTTTTGGTCCCCCAAATCCAGAGAGGATTCCATACAGCTCATGACAAGAGAAGTTTTGACCAAACATGTGAAGCCCTTTTTGCATTCTTGACAGGATTTCTCAGGATCAAGGTTCTAAGCATTTTGACCTTGAGATTTCTAGCTGGACCCTTGGATATGTCAAAGGATAATTTTGTATTTTCTAAAAACACTTGAAATCAGTTTAACAGAAAATATTCTTAAATACAGATCTTAGGCTACTTTAGACACTAATTTCCAGAATGCTGAGGGAAATAAAAAAACTAAAAATTACATTAAACTGCTAGTAGAGGGGCCAGTGCAGTGGCACAGTGGGTTAAAGCCCTGGCTTGATGCTCCAGCATTCCATATGCGCACCAGTTTGAGTCCTGGGAGCTCCACTGTTGATCCAGCTCCCTATTCATGTTCCTGAGAAAGCAACAGAGGATGGCTCAGGTCCTTGGGCCTCTACATCCACATGGGAGACCCAGAAGAAGCTCCTGGATCCTAGCTTCAGATCAGCTCAGCTCCAACTGTTTCAGCCACTTGGGGAGTGAACCAGCAAATGCAAGTGCTCTCTCTCTCTGTGTCTCTGTCTCTCTCTGTAACTGTCTTTCAAATACATAGAATTAGTTACATCAGATTGAATTAATCATATTTATGGATTTCTATGCTTTTATTTAAATTTTTTTGGTTCTGCATTTCAGTGTTCCATCTAGATTCAGGAAGATTTCTACAATTTCTATTGGTTACTATACTTTAGTATAGTTTTGTAAATAGATGGAAATGTTTACCTTTCCACTTACTTAATTCCTCTAAAATGCAAAACTTCTTTGATTTCTTGTGGCAACGTTATTGTATGAGCTCAGTAAGAATCCATTATCAGGGCCAGCACTGTGGCATAGCAAGCAAAGTCGCTACCTGCAGTGCTGGCATCCCATGTGGGCAATGATTCAGGTCCCGACTGCTCCACTTCTGATCTGCTATGGCCTGGGAAAGCAATGGAAGATGGCTCAAGCCCTTGGGCCCCTGCACCAGTCTGGGAGAACCAGAAGAAGCTCCTGGCTTCAGATCAACCCAGCTATGACCTTTGTGGCCATCTGGAAGAGTGAACAAGCAGATGGAAGACATCTTTCTCTCTCTCTTACCTCTGCCTCTTTGTAATTCTGGCTTTCAAGTCAAAATGAATAAATTTAAAAAAAGAAGAATCTATTATCATCATACCACAATATCCTTGAAAACATTAGCATATACACAAAAATGATGCACAGAATATCTGGCATCATGAACTCCTAGCCTTACAATTAGTGAATAGAGTTGTCACTTCTTAGTGAACCCCAAAACTTGAAAATACCAGATATTGCTGTTAAAAAAGAAAATATAAGCCTGTCTTGGATTCAATTTTTAACTTTCAGAATTTTTGGATCAGACATTATACATATTTCATGTAAGTAGTTAGCACACTGTAATACTCCCTCTTTCAGATCACAACTGTTCATTGTTTTTGTTTTATTTCAAAGATTCAGTTTTTCATTTATTTGAAAGGAAGAATTACAGACAAAGAGGGAGAGACAGAGAAAGAGTCTTCCATCCATGGTATATTCCACAAATGGCTGCAATATATGGAATGGGGCAAGGCTGAAGCCAGGAATCAGGAACTTCATCTGAGTCTTCCCCATGGGTGACAGGCATCCAAGCACTTATGTCATCTTCTACTGCTTTCCCAGGTCCATTAGCATGGATTCAAATCAGAAGTGACTCAAATTGCCACTCATATGGGATGTAGGCATCAAAGATGGCAGCTGAACCACTGGGCCACAATACCAGCCCATGTTCATGGGCCTGAAAACTTTCACTGAGGTTAATAAGCATTTCCTGTGTACTTATATGATGTTAATTATGGTATTCTGCTATTCACTTGTAACCTTGTTCATTGTTTTAACATATAACTTCTGCATAGCTTACAGGCATAGATGTAACTCAATTTGTTATCTTGTTGGTTTTGTTAAACACTTTTATTTTGAACTTTGGGCCTACTGAATGGCATACTTCTGCAGAAGTATAATTCCCAGCAAAATAATCCTGGCTAGGTACTTCGGGGCGATGACTTCTGTATACAGAACAGATATATCTAAGTTTAGCAATGGAGTACAGATAAAGTTAGCCTGAAGACCACTCCTAAATCTTCATTGTTAATCAAATGTGACTAAAAACATATTTACACTGACTTCTTCTCATCAAATGTTTCTATCTTGCCATGAGTCTGCATGAAAAACCAGGTCAAATACAACTTTGCAACAAGAGACAGATGGAACATGATTGATCAGCTGTGATTTCAGAACTAGATCTTGATCACATGGAAGAAACAAAAGTCAAGATGTAATGAGTCACTGGTGTGAACTCTAAAGCAAATTAGATAAAGCAAAGAAGTTATAAAGATTTTTAATGAATGATGGATAGTAACTGGCATAAAAAGACTCTGCTAGAACTACAATCTCTAGAGTGCCCTCCCATTTTTAAAAAGAGATGAGAACTAGATATGATACTTAATAGTCTCACACCTAATGCTACATCTATATGCTATTTAAAATGATTGTCATTCTATGAGTCTGCTGTGTGGACTGCTTCCAAACTCAATATGTCTTAAAATGCAATGTCTGGCCTCATTCTAAGTCTTATTTATTTTTGCTAAATATTTATTTATTTATTTGAAAGATAGCCTTACAAAGAGAGAGAGGGAGAGACAGAGAGATCTTCCATCTGCTGGTTCACTCCCCAAATTGCTGCAACAGCCAGAGACGGGCCCACCCAAGTCAAGAACCAAGAGCTTCTTCCAGGTCTCCCAAGTGGTTGCAGGAGCCCAGGACTTGGGCCATCCTCTGCTCATTTTCCGGGTGCATTATCAAAGATGGATCAGAAGTGGAGCATCTGGGACTCAAACCCATGTCCATATGATGCTGCCAAGGCAGGCGGTGGCTTTATTCTCTACACTAAAGTGGAAGCCCCATGCACACAAGTCTTAATCAGTGACTCTTCCCAGTTTTAAACTGAAAGTTTTCAGGCAGAAAAATCACTAATTTCTCTGGTTTCATTTGAGGTACAGAAATACTAGCATGTTGCTTTTATTACTGCTGGAGAAAGGTGATGTACCTGCAAGATAAAGCTATGCAGAAACTGGCTGTGTAAACCTTCTATTTATGCAGAAGATCACTACAGCTAAACCCAGAACTAGGGAGTTTTTTCTTAAAGAAACACCTACAGCAGCTGCTGTTGTGGTATAATAGGTAAAATTGCCAACTATGACTCCAGCATCCCATATGAGTACTGATTTTAGTCTTGGCTGCTCCTCTTCCAATCCAACACTTTGCTAATGGCCTTTCAAAAGCAGTGGAAGATGACCCAAGTACTTGTGCCCCAGCTGCCCAGGCAGGAGACCATGAAGAAGCTCCTGGCTCCTGGATTTGGCATGATCAAGCCCTGGCTGATGCCGCCATCTGGGGAAGTGAAACAGCAGGTGGAAGATCTCTCCCTCTCTCTCTCTCTCTCTCTGTTAATTAATAAGTAAGCAAATAAATAAATTAA
The DNA here is from genome assembly GCF_051225735.1 of Oryctolagus cuniculus. Lineage (NCBI taxonomy): Eukaryota > Metazoa > Chordata > Mammalia > Lagomorpha > Leporidae > Oryctolagus > Oryctolagus cuniculus. The sequence goes on from NC_142868.1 coordinate 99,606,940, forward strand.
AGCAATGCCTACAACCTCCTCTCCTTTCACCCTTAAAATACCCTCACATTACCCCATAAATTTCATGAAGCACTCCAGGCTCTCAATGTTATCTGGATAATTTCTCTTCAAATGCAAAAAGAATTGGTTGACTTTTCCAAACACCTTGTATTGAAGAGACTACTCATTTTTCTTCATCTGTTCTAGACACCTTAAAAGTCAATTGACTATAGATTAATGACTTGTTCTCTATTCTGCCCCATTGCTTAATGTATCTGCTTTAATGCCAGTGATATGCTATTTTGATTAGTTAAAGAGGGGCTTGTTGGCACTGTGGTTTAGTGAGTAAAACCACCACCTGCAGTACCAGCATCCCATAAGCATGCCAGTTCAAGTACCAACTACTCCACTTATGATTCAGCTCTCTGCTATGGTCTAGGATAGCAGTGGAAGATGGCCCAAGTCCTTGGAGACCTGGAAGAAATCCTGTTTCTTGGCTTTGGATCAGCACCCTGCCACAGCCTTTGTGGCCATCTGTGGAGTGAACCAGTGGATGGAACACTTGATTCTCTGTCTCTGTCTCTCTGCAATTCTTTCAAATAAATAAATCTTTTAAAAAGTTTTGTTAAAGAATAGCATTGAAACTTTGCAATTGCACTGTGTCTGTATATTGCTTTGGATACTAAGAGAGACCTTTAATCCACTGATTCACACTTCAAATGCCCACAGCAGCCAAGGCTAGAACAAAGTCATAGCTGAGAGCCAGGAATGTAGTCCTGGCCTCTCACTTGAGATGCAGAAGCCTACTTGCTTGAGTTGTCAGCACTGACTTCTGGTGTCTAGATTTGCAAAAATCTAGAATTAGGAGCCAGTGCTGGAATTATTTGCTATAAGTCAAATGCATATGTATATGCATTCTAGTCCCCGACCGGGACTAGAACCTGGTGTGCCGGTGCTGCAGGTGGAGGATTAGCCTATTGAGCAGTGGCACAGGCCATAAATAAATCTTAAAAAAAAAAAAAAGACACTGCTGCCTTGCCACAAAAAAAGAAAAAAAAAAAAAACTAAACGTGACTTGTAAATTAACTGTGGTAAATTAAATAATACTACTCAAAATAAATAAATAAATCAGGATGTGTGACATTTACAAATCATTTGACATATCAATGTACCTCATCATAGTTCTAGATATCAAACATGACAAACTAGGTTTCACATTAATTGTAAAACAATAAAGTTTTTTTTTAAAAAAAAAAACAATCACAGTAGGCAGGACACACTCTGGTATTTGATGTGAGCATCCCAAACAGCAGCTTAAACTGATGTAGTACAGTTTCTGCCCCAGCAGCTCCTAGTTTTGAGTTAGCGTTTAAGGAACCAGCACATGAAGGCATTGTGTCAGTTTGTGTCTCTGCCTGAAAGAAATAAAATAATAAATAAATTTGGCCCCCCTCTGCTATCTTCTCCCTATTTCCAAACTTGGCAACACAAAGCCACCACAAATGTGCACTATTAAAATAGAGTTGCTTTCTGTGGACATTGCAGGGAGTTTTGAGGGTAAGAAATGCCACTTGTGATAATGGCATTGCATATTGGAGTACCTTGTTAGAGCCTGGTTATTCCACCTGATCCATCTTCCTGCTGATGTTCATCCTGAGAGATGATGATCCAAGTTCTGAGTCCCCTGCCTATCTATGTAGATGCAAATACAGTTGGGTGCTGGCTCTAGCCTTGCCTAGCCACAGCTGCTGCAGGCCCCTGGGCAGTGAGCCAGCAGGTGGAAAGGTCTTTCTGTCTCTGCCTTTCAAAAAATAAAAATAAATAAGACATTAAAGAAAAATGACAGCTAAAATAGGTTATTTTAATGAACTCAACCATATCAGTTTAAATGTGAATTATCTAAATGCACCAAAAGACAGAGATTGACACAGGAAAAATAAAACCAGACACAACTTTTGTGTGATCAATAAGAAAAAAAATTTTCTTTTTCACATCATACCATTGAAGAATTTCATGCTCCATGAAGATAATAACAATCTAACACTTAAATAATAGAACGGCATTTCTAAATAAGTTGACAAAGCATAAGTAAAAGGTAAAAAATGGGGCCAGTGGCTTAAACCTCACTTAGTGATAGCTTCTGATCCCACATGCTTCACTTCCAATCCAGCTCCTTGCTAATGCACCCAGGCAATCAGAAGAACATGGCCCACATATTTGAATTCTTGTCATGCATCTAGGAGATCCAGGTGGAGTTCCAGGTTTCTTGCTTTAGCATGGCCCAGCTCCAATTTTTGCAGTCATTTGGGGAGTAAGCTAGAAGATTAAAGTTCTTTCTGACTTCTCTCTCTATCTCTGTCTTTCAAATAATAAAATTATTTTGACAGGCAGAGTTAGACAGTGAGAGAAAGAGATAGAGAGAAAGGTCTTCCTTTTCCATTGGTTCACCCCCCAATGGCCACTGTGGATGGCATGCTGTGCTGATCTGAAGCCAGGAGCCAGGTGCTTCTCCTGGTCTCCCATGTGAGTGCAGGGCCCAAGGACCTGGGCCATCCTCCACTGCCTTCCCAGGCCACAGCAGAGAGCTGGCCTGGAAGAGGAGCAACTGGGACAGAATCCGGCTCCCTGACCAGGACTAGAACCTGGGGTGCTGGGGCCCCAGGTGGAGGATTAGCCTAGTGAGCCATGGCACTGGCTATAATAAATATTTTTAAAATAAATAAAAAGCAGCAAGTTTCCACAAATGTATTAGAGAATGAGCTCTGGGTAGCATTCTGCTTAACACGAAGTTCACCAGGGAACCTGTGTAACCATAATAAAGTCATGTTCCTTACCCTTTTCAGATTTTTAGCTTAATGCAGACATTTTATCTTCTTCTGTTTTGTGAAGATTTGAATTCAGAATTTTGGGAACATACTGAAAGTTGATTTAGAATGTCAGACTTGGAGCTGGCATTGTGGTGTACCAAGTAAAGCTGCTGCCTTCAGTGCCAGAATCCCATATGGGTGCCAGTTCAAGACCCAGCTGCTCTCCTTCTGATCCAGCTCTCTGCTATGGCCTGGGAAACCAGTAGAAGATTGTCCAAGGCCTTGGGCCCCTGCACCCACAGGGGAGACCCAGAAGAAGCATCTTGCTCCTGGCTTTGGATGTATAGCCATCCTTGGTGTGCAACAAATGCATTTGCTTGTCACATCTGGCAACACTTAGCTAAGGTGGATTTCACTTGCCTTTGCAAAAGTTTTGTTCCCTACACAAGGAATCCAGGATCAACCCAGCTAACAAGGAAACTCTTCAGCTGATGCACCTGACAAAATTCAAATTACAAACCAATGCTTGACTGACACCTTGGTTTCCCAGTAAATCATCAGAACACAAAGCCTGAAAAATCTGCCAAATTATCAATTAACTAGACTTAAATTTTCTAATCTCACTGTAGCTACTCCTTTTTCCATTTTTTTTTTTTTTACTAGCTTATGGGCAGGAAGAGCATATTTTGGATCTTGAGATCTCTTTCCCCAAGACTATTTAGTCCTTGAAATAAACCTTTATCCTCTAGCCAACTCTAATCTCTGGGGAACTGGTCTAGTAATAAAAATTATTTGCGGCCGGTGCCGCGGCTCACTAGGCTAATCCTCCACCTAGCGGCGCTGGCACACTGGGTTCTAGTCCCGGTCAGGGCACCGGATTCTGTCCCGGTTGCCCCTCTTCCAGGCCAGCCCTCTGCTGTGGCCAGGGAGTGCAGTGGAGGATGGCCCAGGTGCTTGGGCCCTGCACCCCATGGGAGACCAGGAAAAGCACCTGGCTCCTGGCTCCTGCCATCGGATCAGCGCGGTGTGCCGGCCGCAGCGCGCCAGCCGCGGTGGCCATTGGAGGGTGAACCAACGGCAAAGGAAGACCTTTCTCTCTGTCTCTCTGTCTCTCTCACTGTCCACTCTGCCTGTCAAAAAAAAAAATTATTTGATTAATAAAGAAATTACTTAAATATCTTAATAACAAAACTATCTTTTCAACTATTAAATTTAAGTATGGAGACCTAACAAAAGTAGAGAATGAAGGGGCTGGTGCTGTAGCTTAGCAGGTAAAGCCACTGCCTGAAGTGCCAGCATCCCATATGGGCACTGATTCAAGTCCCAGATGCTCTACTTCCAATCCAGCTCTCTGCAGTGGCCTGGGAAAGTAGCAGAAGATGGCTCAAGTCCTTGGACCCCTGCACCCACATGGGAGACCTGGAGGAAGCTCCTGGCTCCTGGCTTTGGATTGGCACGGCTCCGGCCATTGCAGCCAATTGGCGAGTGAACCAGTGGATGGAAGACCTCTCTCTCTCTCTCTGCCTCTCCTTCTCTCTCTGTGTAACTCTGACTTTCAAATAAATAAATAAATAAATCTTAAAAAGCAAAAAAAAGTAGAGAATGAGATTTTGACAAAACATAAAATGTATTTTCCTCATTTAATAATCAGAAATGTAAAATATTCTCTTGTAGTCTGTTTATTTTAACAAGCTGCTGAACCAGATAACTTGGAAGTCAAATCTGATGATAAAATACTAAAATTTAATTAGAAATTAGAATGGTGTTTTTTCCAAAGGCTTGGACTCTGGCCCAAGTGCCAATTAAAATAATGAAGACATGGTTTTGGGGAGAATAAAACAGAACAGTTAATCGTTTGCAAACGAGGACACAGAAGTCTATCAAACCTCAATGATAGTTACCAAATAATCAGGCCCTTGCTGCTTGCTGCTCAGATGGTCAACTCATCAGAGTGTTGGTAAAAGGAAAGGGTTAATTGAAAATATCCAGTACTCTTGGGGGAAAGAGAGGGTGAAGGGAGGGTGGGTATGGGGGGAAGAACTGCTGTATTCCTAAAACTGTATCATGAAATCTGTATTCATTAAGTAAATGCTTGATAAAAGGAAAGGAAGGGAAAGGAAGGGAAGGGGAGGGGAGGAGAGCAAAGTGGAGGGGAGGGGAGTGGAGGGGAGGGGAAGGAAGGGGAGGGGAGGGAAGGGGCGGGAAGGGAAGGGAGTGGAGGGGAGGGGAGGGGATGGGATGGGAGGGGAGGGGAGGGAAGGGGTGGGAAGGGAAGGGAGGGGAGGGGAGGGAAGGGAAGGTACAGGAAGGGGAGGGGAGGGGAGGGAAAGGGAGGGAAGGGAAGGGAAGGGAAAGGAAGGAAGGGGAGGGGAGGGAAGGGAAGTGAAGTGAAGAGAAGGGGGAGGGAAAGGTGGGAAGGGGAGGAGAGTGGAGGGGAGGGAAGGGAAGGGAAGGGAGGGAAGGGATGATAGGGGAGTGGAGGGGAGGGAAGGAGAGGGGAAGAGAAGAGAGGGAAGGGGAGGGAGGGGAAGGTGAGGGAAGAGAGGTGAAGGGAGGAGAAGGGATGGGAAGGGAAGGGAAGGGGAGGGGAGGAAAGGGAAGGGGAGTGGAGAGAGGGGAAGGGAAGGGAGGGGAGAGAAGGGGAGGAGAGGGGAGTGGAGCAGAGGGGAGAGGAGGGAAGGGAAGGGACAGGAAGAGGAGGGGAGGGGAGGGGAAGGGAGGGAAAGGTAAGGGAAGAGAGGGAAGGGGAGGGGAGGGAAGGGGAGGGAGGGGAAGGGGAGGGAAGAGAGGTGAGGGGAGGAGAAGGGATGGGAAGGGAAGGGGAGGGGAAGAAAGGGGAGGGAGGGGAAGGGGAGGGGAAGGGCAGAGAGGGGAGGGAAGGGAGGGGAAGGGAAGGGAAGGGGAGGGGAGAGGAGGGGAAGGGATGGGAGGGATGTGGAGGGGAGTGGAGGGGAGGGGAGGCAGGGGAAGTGGAGGGGAGGGGAGGGGAGGGAAGGGAGGGATGGGAAGGGAAGGGAGGGAAGGGAAGGGGAGGGGAAGGGAAGGAAGGGAAGGGAAGGGGAGGGAATGAAAGGGGAGCAGAGTCGAGAGGAGGGGAGGGGAGTGGAGGGGAGGGGAAGGAATGGGAGGGGTGGGGAGAGGAGGAGAGGGCAGGGAAGGGAAGGGTAGGGAAGGGAGGGGAGGGGAGGGAAGAGAGGGGAAGGGAGGGGAGGGGAGGGTAAAGGGAGGGAAGGGAAGAAAAGGGAAGAGAGGGGAGGGAAGGGAAGGGAAGGGAGGGGAGGGGGGAAGGGAAGAGAGGTGAAGGGAGGGGAGGGGAAAGGGAGGGAAAGGAAGGAAAGGGAAGAGAGGAGAGGGGAGGGGAGGTGAAAGGGAGGGACAGGAAGGGAAGGGGAGGGGAGGAGAAGGGAGGGGAAGGGGAGGGAAGGGAAGAGATGGGAGGGAGGGGAGGGGAGGGAAGGGAAGAGAGGGGAAGGGAGGGGAGGAGAGGGGAGGGGAAAGGGAGGGAAGGGAAGAGAGGGGAGGGGAGGGGATGGGAGGAGAGGGGAGGTGAAGGGAGGGGAAGGGAAGGGTAGACAATGGAGGGGACAGGAGGGGAAGGGAGGGAAGGGTATGGGATGGGAGGGGAGGGGAGGGGAAGGGAAGGCAAGGGAAGAGAGGGGAGGGGAGAGGATGGGAGGAGAGGGGAGGGGAAGGGATGGGAAGGGAAGGGTAGAGAATGGAGGGGACAGGAGGGGAAGTGAGGGAAGGGTATGGGATGGGAGGGGAAGGGAGGGGAGGGGAGGGGAAGGGAAGGGAAAGCAAGGGAAGGGAAGGGAAGGGAAGGGAAGGGAAGGGAAGGGAAGGGAAGGGAAGGGAAGGGAAGGGAAGGGAAGGGAAGGGAAGGGAAGGGAAGGGAAAAAAAAAGAGCCAAGAATGGGACAAATATCCCTGAAGCTCCTGCATTTTCTAAATTGACAAGGACTCCTAACTGGGCATCAAAAGCCACAGACACAGTTGCTGGATGGTTTAAGGGATTTAAATGTTTACTCCATCCCATTTACCAGATCTCTCACAAAACCTCTACTATAGGAAATCCACTTAATAGGGGCTGATGTTGTGGCATATTGGGTAAAGCAGCCACCTGCAGTGCCAGCATCCCATTTGGGTGCCAGTTAGGGCCACCCCTGCTGCTTCAGTTGTGATCCAGCTCTCTGCTGTGGCCTGGGAGAACAGTGGAGGATGGCTCAGATGCTTGGGCCTGCATCCAGGGTGGAGGGAGTCTGGGAGGAATCTCCTGACTCCTAGATTCAGATCAGCCCAGCTCTGGCCATTGCAGCTACCTGGGAAGTGAACCAGTGGATGGAGGACCTCTCTCTCTCTCTCTCTCTCTCTCTCTCTCTCTCTCTCTGCCTCTGCTTCTCTGTAACTCTGTCTTTCAATTAAAATAAACATTTAAAAAATTCACTTAACAGCCAACTTCTCTTAAATTTAACACACATACAGGACATGCAGTATTACAATAGAACACCACTTTCTTCTTAGTAATAGGATTGTAACTGTAAGCTGCTCAATCGGCCACAATGCAACTCAAGGTGCTTTTGGATGGAAATTAAATTGAACCACTCGTATTTCACCAAATGAGTACTCTTCCAAATTGGTGTGTGTGAACCTCTGGATCTCCTCACATCCAGAGCTGAAGAGGCAGCCTGCTACTCTGCATGGAGCAGGTAGTGGCACAAGCCAACCTGCAGAGCTGTCCCTGAGCTGTAACCCCACTGTCTGAGTGTGTGTGTGTGTGTGTGTGTGTGTGTGTGTGCATGGGCCCAGTGCATGCAAACCTCTGGATCTCCTCGCACGTGGAGCTGAAGCACCAGCTCACTAGCCCCCTTGCTAAGCAACACAAGGTGACTACGAGATGCTCAAGCCGAGACGCTGCCTCACCACCTTGCCTGGAGTCCATATCAGCCTACTGCCAGAGTTGACCACAGAGGCAGACCAGGCCTCTGAGCAGGGGACCTCTCCAACTTCTCTTCACCTTCCACTGCAGTTTAGTTCACAGGTTCCAGAGCAAAGAAACAACCTGATATGCGTTAAATATCCTCCAGGAACAAATCTGAGTGAAACCTACATTTGTTCTCAGGAAAATAGACTTTTCTCTGCCTTCTACTGCAGTTTAGTTAACAGGTTCCAGTGCAAATATGGAATAGGAAACAATCATCAAGAACATGAACATAAAACTCACTTGCTGGGACTGGCATTGTGGTACAGCACATTAAACTATCACTTATGATGCCTGCATCTCCTATCAGAGTGCCAACTTGAATCCTAGCTGTGTTCTTTCTGATCCAATCTCCTAACCTGTGCCTAGGAATTAGCAGATAATGGCCTGATTACTTGACTCCTTGCCACCCACATGAAATACTCAGATGAGGTTCCTGACTCCCGGCTTCAGTCTGGCTCAGGCCCAACTGTTGAAGCCATTTAGAGGAGGGAACCAGTGAATGGAAATCTCTCTCTCTTTATTCCTCCCCTATGTGTGTGTATCTCCTTCCCTCTCACTCTGCCTTTCAGCAAAATAAATAAATCTCTAAAAAATCTCCCTTCGGGATCAAGCATCTGGGGGATACTGCACTTTAGGAGGAAATGGATTGATTTGTTCAGAGTACTCAAAGCAGCTTCTTTATATCCCAGTTCTTTCTCTGTCCACACTTACATTTTTATAGCACTTATGACATCATCAGTGTGAGTTTTCATTCATTTTCTCATATCTAGTGTGTGACCTATTAAAAAGCAACCTTCCTGATTGTATGTCTTTTGCTGCTCCATCCCAAATACTTAGAATAGTGTCTAGTGCCTGACATGTGAAGATCATTTGTTGAATGAACAAACTGAACTATTTACTAAATGTTAATGAAGGAGCTTATGTTCAATCAGTCCATTTATAAAATAAAGCTCAGCCAACTATGAAATGTTTATACTGTACATAAAATATATATGAATTTGCAATCTGCCTTTGAACTCGGTCATAAGCATCAGTATCCTTGTCTCCTTAATTGTTGTGGGCAGTAAGAAGACTTCTGTCTGCTCTATTTAAAGATCCCCATGGTTCTCAGTGTTCAGAGAGCTTTTCTGCTGGTGACCTTCCATGTCCACCTGGTTTCTCTTTGTACCAAGCCTGGAGTTGAGGATTGTGATTGTGGCTATGGATCCCAGCTCAAAACTCAAAATGTACCCACTGAAATATTTTCTGATTTCCTCTTCAAGCCAATGGCTGTTTGAGACAGTGTGGATTGACATCCACATACGTGTGGCTTTTCCCATTTTTCTGGAATTGATTTCTATTTTAATTCCATTGGAGTTATGAAAGCAATGATATGACTCCAATTTTCTAAAAATTGCTGACACATATTTTCTGAAATAACAGATGATCCCACCTGGAGAATTTTTGACAGCTGTTGAGAAGAACACATGTTCTGCTGCTGTCAGGTAGAATGCTCTCTGTGTAACTGTTAGGAAATGTTGATTTATAATATTGTTCAAATCTACCACTCTTGAAAGTGGAGTAGTAATACATTCTGTTTGTTCCCTTGCTGTTTATCCCTTCAGAGTTGTCAACATTTGCTTATATATTCTGGTGTTCTGAGGCTGGGTATGCATGTTGTTCAACCTAGAAAAGTACACAGAGGAACACTCAAGAATATCAATAATAATATAAGAACAAAATGAGGAATTCAAAAAACACATAGCACAATGAAGAAGAATCAATCAAAATTCAAGATGTAGAAAATGGTGAATAAAAAGAAATAAAAATAAATAGAAAACTTCTACTCCAAAGACACACAATAGAAAAAACATTTTGTTATGTAGAAATGGGATTGGACTTGCATGATCCTCAAACTCTGATGCTATTCCCTGGCACAAGTCCATGTCTTCTACTGAGAGCATCATCCAATGATTTCTTCAGAGTGATCCATCCCACCTGTCAGTGCAAGTGGTAAGTGAGGATAGAACTAGCTCCTGCTGCAGGGGCAAGGGTCATGCTTGTTCTTCCTGCTGTGGCAGTGTTGGTGCATGAGGAGTTGGGGCTCAGGTGTGCACATTTTATGAGGGAATGCACAGGCCCCAGGATTTAGCCCTGGCTGTGGACACAACATCTCTCTGTTCAGCACAAGGTACACCTGCTTCCACCTAGTGTAAGATGCCCAGGGATGACCAAATTATGTCTCCCTCAAACACAGCCAGGAGGGAGGGAACCCAGGCCACACCCACACTGAACACGGCTTCTGTACTCTGTCATCAGTGTCTTTAGTGAGAGAGGATGGCATCGGATTCCTATTTCAAAAAAAAATTAATGACATAAAACTCAACAAAATGGAATCAGGAATGTTATTGTGAAAATGGGCAAATATAAGAGATTGTACAAAATTAGTAAGTATTAACTGCACTTCTGAGAAAATATGTTAATTTTTATGAAATGTGTATTTGGCCACTTTTTTCATATCAACTTTTTTTTTAAAGATCTGTGTTATGTATTTGAAAGGCAGAGTTAGAGAGAGACAGGTAGAGACAGAGAGAAATTTTCATTGGCTGGTTCACTCCCCAAATGTCCACAATGGGCCAAGCTGGGCCAATCTGAATTCAGGAGCCAGGAGTTTCTTCCAGGTCCCCCATGTGGGTGCAGGGACCCAAGTATTTGGGCCATCTTCTACTGCTTTTCCGGACACATTTGTAGAGAGTTGGATGGAAAGTGCAGCACCCAGGACTTGAACCGGCACTCTTGTTGGATGCTGACATTACAGACCAGAGTTTTAACCTGCTGTGCCACAAGTCTAGCTCCTATTTGACCACTTTTAAAATGTGCTATTATTGTGGTCCTGACAAAACAAAACATAGCTGATGAATTTTATCATCTTAAGCATTTCTAAGTGTATACTTGAGTAGTGTTGAGGATATGCACATTGTTGTGGGACGAATATTCAGAACTGTTTTTCCTTATGAGACTGAAACTCTCTACCCATTAAAGGAAAGTTTTTACAATTCCACCACCACCAACTTCCAGTAACTGCCATTCTACTTGCCATTGCCCAGAATATGGAGTCTTTAGGAGATACAGTGATATTTCAGGGTCACATAACTGAGAGGGTAGAGGGAACCCTCTTGGAACTCAGTTTGTCTGCAAAGCTGGGTCCTGATTGTACCCAGGCACTCCCTGGGGTTTTTGGTTGAGCTATGTGTCATAAATGTGTGTGATTATTGACATGGCATGAGGCAGATGGAGGATGAGTCTTTGGAGATGTCTTTTCTGCTGAGGAATCCCATGAAAGAGGATCCCAAGAAATGAAATCAATTTCTTGATGAAAGTCTACAATAGAACCTGGAACTCAGCTTTCTTTGCTGAACTAAGCTTTCTTTGCTGAAGCCCCACTGGGGAAAGCCATCTGTTCTGTTCTGTCCTGACTTTCTAGGGGCCCAGACTCAAGAAATCTAGGATGTGAATACTTTATAACTGAGATATTGGCTCAGCTCTTGCTATTGATACCTCAGGCATTTGGGCAGGAAGGACCCCATGGTGACATGGGTTGTCCCTAACAAGGAAACTCTAGGCAAGGTCACCACGCTGATCCCACTTGGGCATTGCAACACTACTTCCCCTTTTTGTGGGTATTTTTTGGAGCCTCATGTAGGCTGTCCTGTCCCATCTAGGAACAATTTATTGGAAGAGTTAAAATCTGGGTCAGCCTGTTAGGTCTACACTCTAGGTCATGGCAGGCAGAATGGGTAGAGGAATGTTGTGCTGGCACTCATCTTTTATGTGAATCCCAAGCTAGAGAAATGTTCAGATGGAAATCTGTGCTTGACCTTGCTAACAGAAAGTTACCTGGAACAGAAACGGTATTGAAAGCCAGATGGGGTTATGATACCTCCAGACCTGGCTTTAGAACCACTGCAGGAAGTTGAAAATGTACTTAACAGAGTCATACACTTCTCCCTGGGTGATGGGCAATTTCACCACACTGACAATGAAGCCCAATGTTGATTCACCTTGAGTGCAAGTACAGAGGGATCTTCATAACTGTGCAGAGGGATCTTCATAACCATGGCCAGTAAGGGCCAATGCGACCTCCTGCTCCTGTTCTTTAAAAACAAACAAAAACCCCAGGTGCATAATTTGATGAAGATGTATATTTTCAGTTACATGTACAGTGTCAGTGGTAATGTAAAATGATGCAACCACCACAGAAAACATTATGAATGTTCTTCATTACATTGAAAATAAAATTTTTATATTATCTGATAATCTCAGTTCTTATTAAATATCTAAAAGCATTGAAAGTTCAATATAAATAGAGTATTAGCACTGTTTGCCACAGCATAATTCACTGTAGCCAAGACTTTTAGTGTGGCCTTCACTCACAGTGGAAAGTTATGCAGGCACAGAGAAAAGAAAATCCTGTGCCGTGGATGAACAGTGAGGTTATTTTCCTAAGTGAAATTAACCACAAATATCAATCCCCAAAGACAAATACTGTAAGATTCCAACATATGAAGTATTTAAAGTAGAGGGGCCAGTGCTGTAGTGCAGTGGTTTAAAGCCCCACCTGCAGTGTCGGCAATCCATATGGGTGCCTCTTCAATTCCTGGCTACTCCACTTCTGACCCAGCTCTCTGTTATGGCCTGGAAAAGCAGTAGAAGATGGCCCAAGTCTTTAGGCTCCTACACCTCTGTGGGAGATCTGGAAGAAGCTCGTGGCTCCTGGCTTCAGATTGGCTCAGCTCTGGCCGTGTGGTCATTTGGGGAGTGAACCAGTGGATGGAAGATCTTTCTCTGGCTCTACCTATCTCTGTAACTCTTTCAATTAAATAAATCTTTTTTGAAAAATGGAATACGAGGCGCCAGCACTGTGGCGCAGCAGGTTAACGCCCTGGCCTGAAGCGTCGGCATCCCATATGGGCATCAGTTCTACTCCCGGCTGCTCCTCTTTCAATACAGCTCTCTGCTATGGCCTGGAAAAGCAGTAGAAGATGGCCCAAGCCCTTGTGCCCCTGTACCCATGTGGGAGACTCAGAGTAAGCTCCTGGCTTTTGGCTTTGGGCCAGCGCAGTTCCGGCCATTGCAGCCAATTGGGGGGTGAACCATCAGATGGAAGACCTCTCTCTCTCTTCCTCTCCTCTCTCTGCATAACTCTGACTTTCAAATAAAATAAATAAATCTTTAAAAAAATAGAATATGAGAAGCATAAATTAGAAGGGTACTTATGGATGGTAGAAAAGGTATGCTATTCAGTAGAAATAGAATTTTTAGATGAAAACAATCTTAGAAATCTGGTGTGTGTGTGTGTAGACACATGTATACATCACTTACCTTACAGTGACAACTGCCCTTGTGAGATACAGTACTCAAGCCCTCTTCTACCTGACCTTGTATAAGAAAAGGGCTCCCTCTGTTGGTCTTTGGTCACTCTTCAGGTGTTTGTGAGTAGGGCTGGTGGCAGGCTATTCCCAAGTGAGTAGAGAGTCATGACTGGTGTCATCTAGGAATGTTGGGAAAGATTGCAATGCCATATCTCCTTTCTCTCCCCAGCTTGGTCTCCTTAGTTACCACGCTGTATTTGGGTGACAATGCAGGAAGATACACCAGTCTCTGCTGAATTTATGACAATGCAATGGCAATTGAATCCTATGAATGGATCTTCCTTTATAAGAAAATGGGCAGCCTCTCATCTTGGCCTGAGATTTCTAAATGCATCCAACAATATTAGTTCCAGTTTTATTTGTTTTGTTTTATTTTTTAAAGATTTATTGAATTATTTGAAAGTCAGAGTTACACAGAGAAAGGAGAGGCAGAGAGAGAGAGAGAGAGAGACAAAGAGAGAGGTCTTCCATCTGATGGTTCACACCCAATTGGCTGCAGTGGCCAGAATTGTACTGATCCAAAGCCAGGAGCCAGGAGCTTTCTCTGGGTCTCCCACATGGGCACAGGGGCACAAGGACTTGGACCATCTTCTACTGCTTTCCCAAGCCATAGCAGAGAGCTGAATCAGAAGTGGAGCAGCCAGGTCTTGAACTGGCACCCATATGGAATGCCGGTGGTTCAGGCCTGTGCCACAGTGCCTGTCCCTCCAGTTTTATTTTGGTAGGACCCTTGTCCAGGTATATCAGGCCAGAGAATAATCAATAATGTCTTTCCTGCCAGCGCTGTGGCTCACTAGGTTAATCCTCCACCTGTGGTGGTGGTACTCCGGGTTCTAGTCCCAGTTGGGGCACCGGATTGTGTCCCAGTTGCTCCTCTTCCAGTCCAGCTCCCTGCTGTGGCCCAGGAAGGCAGTGGAGGATGGCCCAAGTGCTTGGGCTCTGACCATGCATGGGAGACCAGGAGGAAGCACCTGGCTCCTGGCTTCGGATCGCCACAGTGCGCTGGCCGTAGCGTCCATTTTGGGGGGTGAACCAATGGAAGGAAGACCTTTCTATCTCTCTCTCTCTCACTGTCTATAACTCTCTCTAACTCTGTCTGGCAAAAAAAAATAATAAAATAAAAATAAAAATAAATAAATAAAATAATGTCTTTCCAACATTTACATTAACATTTCTTTCTCCATGAAAGATTTTCCTACAGAGAAGCAACATGAAAGACTTTATTTTTCTCTTCTATATCATGGAGTTGCTAAGGAAATAATTCCCTCATTAACCATTGGAGTGATCAAAGTGAATTTACATGAGTGGTGAACACAGGAGATAGAGCTGAGTGAAGGCAGAAGTTCACAGTGCAGTGGGGAGACAGACACTCCTGCAGTGAGCTCAATCAGTACTAGAGGTACTGGGAGAGGTTGAGCAGCATTGAGTGAGAGATAAATGAGAGGGTTGGATAGAAGAGCAAGAGGGAGTTATTCATTTGTGGTCATCATTTTATACTTAAAACATTTTCTGGGATACATTAGAATATTTGGATAAATTCTTTTTTTCTCTTTCAATATTTTGTTTATATTTTCAGTTTCCATTCAATGATAATCCATTCCATAAAAAGTTGAGTTACTATGAATCAAAGCACAGTTACAAAACACATATATAATCCAAAATAGAAGAACACTGTTTAGATATAAAGCAAAGTCACGTTCATTCACACACACAGTGGACTCAGATCTGGTCAACCTGGTTGCTCATAGGAAGGTTTGTAAAGATGGTCAAATGTGACTGTGGAGAATAAGATTTCTGCCAAAGCAAAGACATTTTCTTCCTAGTACACAGCATGTGGCTGCAGGGACTAAGTATAGTTTATGGTCCACTAACAAGAAGAGCACTGAGCCTTGTGGGAAGGTTGGCTTCCCAAAGACATGCAGCAGCTTCCCTAGACTTGTTTATCTAATATGTCTTGCTAAACATGTTCCATAGAAACCTTGGAGTTAGATGAGCACATGCATGAGCTGTACAATATGCTGTTGTAATCATTATCAATAAAGAAAACACACACGGTTAGTTTGGCAGCACTTTGCAGAGGAACAGTTTCCATGTCCTGTCTCTCCTTTCACTTGCACACTCATCTCTTCAAGATCCTGGTGAGTCATAAAGATGGGGAATTCCATACCTGGTGTAATGGACACATAAAGTTGGGCTGCTTTATCTCCTTTAGAAAGAGGGACACTTTTTTTTTTTTTAATTTCACAGGTAGAGTTATAGACAGTGAGAGAGAGAGAGAGAAATGTCTGCCTTCCATGGGTTCACTCCCCAGATGGCCGCTACGGCTGGTGCTGCACCGATCCATAGCCAAGAGCCATGTGCTTTTCCTGGTCTCCCACATGGGTGCAGGGGCCCAAGCACTTGGGCCATCCTCCACTGCACTCCCAGGCCACAGCAGAGAGCTGGACTGGAAGAGGAGCAACTGGGACTAGCTCCCAGTGCTTATATTGGATGCTGCTGCTGCAGGCAGAGGATTAGCCAAGTGAGCCACGGTGCTGGCCCAAAGAGGGACACTCTTTACCAAAAAGTAATTGGATGCTTGCTGTAAAAAATTAATAGTTGCTATCCTTGGAACGCTGATGAAGGCACTTTAAAAATAACTGATTGTTGGGTCAGCACTGTGGTCTAATGGGTAAAAGCCACCACCTGCAGTGCTAGCATCTTGTATGGGCACTGGTTGAAGTCCTGGTTGCTCCACTTCTGATCCAGCTCTCTGCTATGGCCTGCTATGGCAGTAAGAAGATGGCCCAAGTCCTTGGGCCCCTGCACCCATGTGGGAGACAAGGAAGAAGTTCCTAGCTCCTGGCTTCAGATTGGTACAATGCTGGCAATTGCAGCCATTTGAGGAGTCAGCCAGTGGATGGAAGACCTTTTCCTCTTTCTCCTCTCTCTGTATAACCCTAACTTTGAAATAAATAAATAAATCTAAAAAAAGTAACTGATTGAGAGAAAGTTGGTCAAAAATAACATCAGGATCCCTGAGCTCCTATTCTGTTTTTGCACATGTGATATCTCTGTTGGGATGCCATTAGTAAGGTTACAATTCCCTTGGCCACTGTCCCCGGCCAGGAAGGTCGGTCAATGGGCTTGTCCCCACTGCCTCACAGAGACCTCTGCACCCTCAGCATCTTCTGTTGTGGTGGTGATATCTGAGTCCCCTTCAGGTGTGTCAGC
The DNA here is from genome assembly GCF_051225735.1 of Oryctolagus cuniculus. NCBI lineage: Eukaryota > Metazoa > Chordata > Mammalia > Lagomorpha > Leporidae > Oryctolagus > Oryctolagus cuniculus. The sequence goes on from NC_142868.1 coordinate 99,623,331, forward strand.
GGTACTAGGGACGCTTCCACAAGCCAAGGAGCAAGGGGAATCACCAGTGTTAACTGTTTGTCCTGTAGTTTGACCCAAAAATGCAGCTCCCTGGCATGAACATCTTCCTTATAATGTTTACAGAGGGCTAAAAAAGGGCTTAACGGAGTACAAGATACAGAGTTCTTGTACAGTGGGCATACTGGAGGGAATTGGAGAAGGATGTGAGATGGTGCCATGGGACTGGAAAACTTTAATTAAAATCTCAGTTACTCCAGCCCAGTACACTGTTTGGGCTCAGGAATAGAGACTGGGCTTCTGTACAAGCCATAGATTAACTAAATAACAATGTCCCTACCACTTTTGAGCAGCTGCTAAGAGAGGGAGTGTATTCAGATCTTGGTCGACAAGTTGCTTATCCTTGGACGAGGGCTTATGTAAAAATTTCTAACATTAATTAAAAGTATGGAAAAAGATTCTTGATGTTAAAGACTTGTCCACTTCCTTTTCTTTAGTCCATAAGGGGCTGACTGAGGGCTATATGTCCTTTGTGGATAGGCTAGAAAAAGCTATTGGACGTCAGGTAGATAATCAGGAAGTGGCAAAATATTACTAAAACAAATGGCTTATGAAAATGCAAATCAGGATTAAAAAATGTTTTAAAAGCTGTTGTCTCCAAAACCTGAAACTATGATGGCAGAAATGAATAAATTTCTTCAAACAGTACAGACTGAGCTTTTCAAAACTAATTTACTGGCTGCTGCCCTTAAACATCCTGATAACATAAAATACTTTAGCTGTGGGAAGCAAGGTCATTTTATTATTTTTTTCTTTCACTTTTTAAAAAAGATTTATTTATTTACTTGGAAGGCAGAGTTAGAAAGGCAGTGGCAGAGAGAGAGGGGGAGAGGGCTTCCATTAGCTGGTTCACTCCCTAGATGGCTGCAATGGCTGCAGCTGTGCTGATCCAAATCCAGGAGACAGGAGCTTCTTCTGAGTCTCTCAAGTGGGTGCAGGGGCCCAAGGACTTGGGCCATCCTCTACTGCTTTCCCAGGCCATAGCAGAGAGCTGGATTGGAAGTGGGGCAGCTGACACTTGAACCAGCACCCTTATGGGATGCTGGCACTCCAGGCATCAGCTTTAACTGTTACACTACAGCACCAGCCCCATCGAAGTCATTGTAAAAGAAACTTTCTGTCATTGCCAAAATCAGTTACTCAACCTTCAAAAAAGTGTCCAGGGTCTGGACCTGTGGCATAGAAATCAGCTCTCTACTATGGCCTGCTATGGCAGCAAGAAGATGGCCCAAGTCCTTGGGCCCCTGCACCCATGTGGGAGACCCAGAAGAAGCTCCTGGATCCTGGCTTCAGATTGGTACAGCGCTGGCCATTGCAGCCATTTGAGGAGTCAACCAGTGGATGGATGAACTCTTTCTCTCTCATCTCACCTCTCTCTGTGTAACTCTTTCAAATAAATAAATAAATAAATCTTAAAAAAAAGTGTCCAAAACCCAAAAAGCATATTACTGTACTAATCAGAGCTGCTGTTCTCTCAGTTTAAGCTGAACCATGGTTCTGCTGAGGAACTAATATAATAATAATAAGGAAAGGGAGGGGATGCCCAGCTTTGCATTCTTTGAATATATACAGGGTAGGGTGAGTGCACTGGTTTGAACTGATGCAGGGACTAGCATGTGATTCAATAGGTCAAGCTGCTCTTCTGACATTGGCATCTCATACCGGAGTGCAGCTTTGAGTCCTGGCAACTCCTCTTCCATTCTAGATTTTTGCTAGTCTGTGGAGAAGGCAGTGAATAATGGCCCAACCATTTCTGTCAACCATATGGAAGACCTGGACGAAGCTCCTGGCTCCTGTCTTTCATCTAATTCAGTCCTGATGTGGTGGGCATTGTGTAGTAAGCCAACAGATGAGTGATTTCTGCTGCTTGTCTTTCTCAGTCTCTCTGACTCCCAAATAAAAACTAAATTAAAAATGAAGGAGTGGCCATTTGACACAATGGTTGGACCACTGATTGGGATGCCTGCATCCCACGTCAGAGAGCCTGGGAAAACTCCCAGATTTTCTTCTGGTCCCAGCTTCATGTTGGTGTGCATTCTGAGAGATGGTGATGAGGGTTAAAGGAGTTGAGTCCGTGCCACCCTTGTAGAGACCCAGATTGTGTTTCAGGTTGCTGGTTTGGACTTGGTCCTGCCCCAGCTGTGGCATAAAGTTGGGGAGTGAACCAACAGATTTAAGATATACCCTTATGTCTACTTTTTAAGTACAAAAATAAAATAATTATTTTTAAAGATGAAGAGAGTTCTCAAAATCTTTAAAATAAAAAGATCAAGCTGTTTCAAAACTATCACAAATGTATTCAGAACAGGAAACACATTGTGAATATTGTATTATTTCTGCAGTCTCCATACAGGCATGTAGATGCTTAGAGGGGGTCCAGTTTTATAACTTTGGCCTAATGGGAATTGGGTAAGGTTTAGCCTTTATAGTATTTGATGCTGTCCCTGTTTTACTAACATGATGTGGAAATTGTCATCTTAAAATTTGGTCATTTTAACAGTAGTTAATTTTGAAGTTATTTCAAACTTACAGAAATACCATGAGTGAGTCCCATTCATTCAGAATGCCCAGTCAGTATCCTTTTAGCACTTTTGCCCCTGACCCAAGATGTTTCTGCGAACTATAGGGTGGTCCCCTGATAAATAGCATATGAACCCAAATTTAAGAAACCAACATTAATCCAACACCACAACCCAATCCACAGAACTATCACATCTTTTTCCAACCATGTTAAAATATCTCTTCTGCCATTGTGATTCAATGTTATTTTTCTGGAATTCTAATATGAAATTCTAAAATGAAAACACTTAATAGAAATCAAGAGCAGAGATGACTCAAGCTGGGTCCCTCCAGTGTTCCTTTCTGAAAAAATGTGGGCCCTGTATTCTCATCAGAAACACCCTGGTCTGATGCTGGGCTCTGCTCAGTCTCCCATCCGCTCCATGATGGATGCTATTAACTTGGTACTTAGTGAATTTCTGCCAGATTGGTTCACATACAACTTTTTAAGGATTTATTTATCCATTTTGAATGCAGAATTACAATGAGTGATCTATATCTATATCTATGTCTACATCTATATCTTTTAAAAGATTTATTTATTTGAGAGAAAGAGAGGCAGTGAGAGAGAGAGAGACAGGTCTCCTGTCTTCTGGTTAGCTCCCCAATTGGCTGCAACAGCCAGAGCTGCATCAATCCAAAGCCAGGAGCCAAGAACTTCTTCTGGGTCTCCCATGCAGGTGCAGAGGTCCAAGCACTTGGGCCATCTTCTACTGCTTTCCCAGGCCATAGCAGAGAGCTGGATCTCTCTCTCTCTGTCTCTCTCTGTCTCTGCTCATTCATTTCCAAAGAGTTGCAATGTTAAGTTCTTTGTCAAGCTGAAGCTAGGATGAACGACTGTTTCCTGGTCTTCCACATGGGTGGCAGGGCCCAAGCACTTGGGCCATGTTCTGAAGCTTCCCAGGTACGTTCACATTATGCTTGATCAATAGCAGAGAAGCTGGAACTTGAGGCAGCACCACAGCACTCTGATGTGGAATGCTGGTGTGGCAGGCAGTGGCAAAACTTGCTGCACCACAGCATTCATATATGCTGTGCTATATACACATTTTTATTCCTCTTTGGAATGTGTGGACTTTTATTAAAAATTATTCTAATATTATGCCAGTATCCTATTTCCTATCAAATTTTCATCCACTGCCTTTAATAGTATTTTTAATCACCAATACTATATGAAATGCTGGTGTTTTAATTCCCAATATTGTTTCTCCATTTATATTTTGATCTAGCATCAAAGCAAAGGGCTCACTCTTCTGTCCTAGTTAGTGTGTCATTATGTACTATATCATTATGAGTTCATAGATTCTTATCTTGTTAAAGGTATTATAGTCTGAGATTATGTGTTCTGATGCTCAAGTTATTCCAGATCCTAATGGAATCCTCTTCAACACACCAAATTAGGGCAGTTAGTGTAAGTACCCTCCTAGGAGAAAAGATTCACTAATTCTTATCTCCCTTCCCTGAATTACATTTCCCTTAAAGGTGCCATTTCTTTCATCAAATCTTGTTACTATTAATGAATATTTACCATCCAGCAGTACTCTTCTATGTTTTCTCTGGAGATGTTCTTAAGTATTAAGGCCATTTTACAAACAAAAATCTCATCAAGTCACACTCTTTCAACTGTGTGGATGGTTTCCCACTGACCTGTGAACAGGGACCATAGGACTTACTGTGATCTTCAGAAAGACAATGCTATGGGTTGTACCCTCTTAAGTCTTGGCTATCAGCTGTCTGCTCGCTATTCTCTTCTTACATGCTAGGACTCAGAAGGCTCCCAGTTGTATCACAGATTTTACAAATTTCTTCTCAACCCATCCAAAATTATTAGATGTTCCAAATGTGAGATTAAACTCTGTTTTTTATAAAAAAAAACTTATTATTTTATTTGAGAGGCAGAGTTACGGACAAAGGAAGAGACAGAGAGAAAAATCTTCTATCCACTGGTTTACTTCTCAGTAGACACAACAGACTGAGCTGGGTTGATCTGAAGCCAGGAGCCAGAAGCCTGGAACTTCACTCTTCTCCCCCACATGGGTGCATGAGCGCAAGCATTTGGGCCATCTTCTACTGCTTTTCCAGGCCAAAGCAGAGAGCTGGATTGGAAAAACAGCTGGAACTCAAACTGGCACCACAGGCAGAGGCTTAGCCCACTATGCCACTGTGCTGGACCTGAAGCTCTTTTAAAATAAGATTTACAGTATTTGTTTGAAAGGCAGAGATACAGAGAGACGGTTGCAGGGAGAGAGAGATCTTCCATCTGCTGGTTCATTCCCCAAATAGATGCAGTAATAGGGAGATGGATCATAATGGAGCAGCTGGGACTCAAACCAGTGCTCACATGAGATGCTGGCATTACAGGTAGTGGCTCCATGTGTCAGCTACTTCATTTCTTCTTTCAAAGGAGTTCTCATCCATAAGTGATTCAGAAAGATGTACCAAAGGACCTTTGAGGTGGTTATGATAAATTATCTCTTTTAAACTTTAAATTCCACAGAACACACAGTATAACTAAATTATTTACCAACACAACCTCATTCCTTGATACTTGCCTAATTCAGATGAGATATGTAATGAATGCTAATCTCTGGGTAAAAAGTCATGATCATGTCCATAAAGAAGATTGCAATATAGCTCAGCTGAACAAAGGATAACATGATACTGTGAGTTAGTCAATAGCAACACAAAAATACAGTGATTATTTAAAATGCATATTAAAATAATTTCATCATGACAGCCTCCATTTTGGACTACACCTTCAGCACTCTAAGTTTCTACAGCACAAGCAGCAGTGTGGGCAATGAAAGATTCTTGCTGGGAAAGATGAGAGGAATCTTTTAGCATCACTGACTCACACATTAGCAAGACAGATTTTCTGCAAATAATTGAAATCCATAATCAGCAGCTTTGTTCAAAATTTCATTTTCTGTAACTGTGAAAGTGAAATTAAGGGACGAGATTTGGGACAGAATTTTTAAAGATACGTGAAGAAGGTTATTGAGTGGTACATAACTTGGCAAACCCGCAACAGCAGGTTTTATATAAGAAATAGGTCACCCATAAACAGCTCACTCACACCATCAGCGTGCCCAATTTTGTCTTCTATCTCTTTAACTTCATCTCCATTATCAGCAATTTTATTCATGTTTTAGAATTTAGTTCAAATTGAAGGTATAACCAGAGGACATCACTACTCCTAATCTAAGTAATACCAGTGAGCAAAAATACAGTGTCTTCAATGGCAAACATCCAACTTTCAGTATTATGCCAAACTTATTAAAGAACATGATACTGGCATTTTTACAATGATGGAGTAATAAAAATCATTAGGGCAATTTATCAGGTTTATAATGCACATCAAGTGAAAGGGCTGGCAGTGTGTGCAAATGTAGAGCACAGTGTGTAAATTGTTGAGTATTGTCAGGCAGAAGTGAGAAAATTAATTATGCTGGGTAAAAATATATGGGAACAAGAATTCAGCAGGCAATGTTAAGCAGAGAAGCACCACATGGAAGTATGGAATCATTGTTTAATCAATGGATGCCCTATTCTGGGTTCACAGCTGGGAGGTAGAAATACACTTGGAGATGCAGAGGTCCCTGATCCTCTTCATGATGACTTTGGCCAATCCCAACCAAGACAGTATTCTTAGTCATTCTCCCATGGAAGCAAGTGTCTTTGTGCCATGATCTCAGCTGTGGGCTCTTTCAATTATGCTTCCTCCAATGCTGGACTTAAGTATCCTGCAAGTGGAGCAGATTTTCTTCCCCAGAAGAGCAGCTGGAGACAACAGTGGGGAATCAGAAGTCAATGATTGTAAAAATTGAATCAACCCTACAGAGCCCTCTAGTGGTGAATAGTCACATTCAACTGATTCATGACCCATTATTATAGCTCAATGAGGACCCCAGCAACACTCAGGCCTCCCAGAATTAATTAAACCAAAGATGCTCTCCAGTTAGCACACCTTCTCTTGCTTGTTATTGAGAGAGGCACTTGAGAACTTAATCTAGGAGAGTTTCCTTGCCAGATGCTTTGATCCCCAAGAGCAGAGTCCTTACACACAGTAATCATAAGCCTCTCTCCCTGGTCCATGTCCTTGGATGCAATATGCAAGATTCATGACACAGAAAAATAAGGAAGGAAGGAAGGAAGGAAGGAAGGAAGGAAGGAAGGAAGGAAGGAAGGAAGGAAGGAAGGAGGGAGGGAGGGAGGGAGGGAGGGAAGGAAGGAAGGAGGGAGGGAGGGAAGGAAGGAAGGAAGGAAGGAAGGAAGGAAGGAAGGAAGGAAGGAAGGAAGGAAAGAAGGAAAGGAGAAAGAAAATAGCATTGTGGTGCAACTCATGGGTTTACCATAAATTTAGGTAAAGTGGCGGCTGGTGCTGTGCCATAATCATTAAGCCTCTGCCTGTGGCACTGGTATCCCATACAGGTGCTGGTTCATGTCTCAGCTGCTCCACTTCCAATCCAGCTCTGTGCTAATGACCTGGGAAAGCAGTGGAAGATGGTGCAAGTGCTTGGACCCCTGCACCCATGTGTGAAGAAGCTCCTGGCTTTGAGTTGGTCCAGCTCTGGCCATTGTGTCCATTTGGGGAGTGAACTAGCAAATGGAAGACCTCTCTCTCAGTCTTTCCCCTTGTCTATCTGTGATTGCTTATCAAATAAATAAGTAAATATTTTAAAAAATTAGACAAAGTAACATTTATCTGTGTAATTTCTGTTCTATAAGTAAATCAGAAATTAGAGACTAAGCATAATTGGTTTTCAAGTTTCCTATAAATCAAAAATTTACCTCTTGCAGTATCACACAGTAAAATTTACTTTTTCAAAGAGGAACAAGTTTAATAAGTGCCTTCAAAGAACTTTTTATGATGAGCCAAATTCACTGTTACCAGAAAAATATTTGTAAATTTTAGGAAGGCTGATTAGAAAAAAATCAGATATGCCTTCTCCTATCCACATGACTTTGTGAGATTAAGATAGTGCTTTGGCTGGCGCCATGGCTCAATAGGCTAATCCTCCACCTGCGGCGCCAGCACACTGGGTTGTTGCCTGGATGGAGCGCCAGATTCTGTCCCGGTTGCGGGCGCAGTGGCCATTGGGGGTTGAACCAATAGAAAAGGAAGACCTTTCTCTCTCTGTCTCTCTCTCTCACTGTCCACTCTACCTGTAAAAAAAAAAAAAAAAAAAGAGAGTGCTTTGTTTCAACTTTTTCCTATTGATGAATATTGTCACTTGAAATTTTTTCTTTAAAACTAAATACTAATTACCAGTAATCAATCATCCAAATAAGTACGTGATAATATACATTATTTTTTATTCAGCACATCACAGTGACAAATGTAGAGTAGTAGCACATTTATAGTCTGTTCTGGACTCTATTAAAATATTTATTTTCTTGAATCTATTCTGCTTTCTTCATTTCTTTTTTTAAAAGGATTTATTTATTTACTTATCTGAAAGTCAGACTTACAGAGGAGGGAGAGGGTGAGATAGGAAAGGAGAGAGAGAGAGAGATCTTCCACCTGCTGGTTCACTCCCCAAATGACTACCATTGCTGGGATTAGGCCAGGCAAAAACCAGGAGGATGGAACTCCAACAGTTCTTCCATATAGGTGGGAAGTGCCCAAGTACTTCAGCAATGTTCTGCTGCTTTCCTAGGCACATTAGTAGTGAACTGGATCAGAACTGGCACTTGAACCTGAGTTCATCTGGGATGCCAGCATTGTGAGCAGCTGCTTAATCTGCACCAAATGCTGGCCCCTGTTCTTGATTCTTAAAGGACACAGTAATGTCTACATGAAGAGAGATATGTACCAGACTTGAGTTTTACTATGGACAGATGACAGACACTGTAGATTTAGCTGAGTTTATGCCCAAGGGGTAGGACTCATTTAAGTTTCTTTTTTTAAAGATACGCTTTACTTACTTGACGACAGAGTTACAGAGAGAGGTAGAGCCAGAGCCAGAGCCAGAGCCAGAGAGAGAGAGAGATGTCTTCCATTCCACTGGTTCTCTCCCCAATGACTGCAATGGCCAGAGCTGAACTGATCCAAGCCAGGAGCCAGGAGCTTCTTCCAGGTGTCCCATGTAGGTTAGGGGCCCAAGGACCTGGGTCATCTTCCACTGCTTTCCCAGGCCATAGCAGAGAGCTGGATCAGAAGAGGAGCAGCCAAGACTTAAACTGGTGCCCATAAGGGATGCCAGTGCTGTAGGCTAGGGCTTTAGCCTGTTGCGTCATAGCACTGCCCCCCATTTAGGTCTTCTAACAAATTCTGGTGTTAGCTTGACTTATAAATAGAGACAGTTAATAAATTGCACAATAACCTTGGTAAATAATAGAGATATCTTTTGTTTATTTAGAAAGAGACTTTTAAAAGTAATTACATAAAGAATATAAGGAGAGGCTAGCATTTAAGCCACCATTTGTAAGAATAAAATCCTATATGGGTGCCAGTTCAAGTTCTGGCTGCTACACTTCTCATCCAGCTCCTTGATGATGGCCTGGGGAAACGTCAGAGAATTGGCCAAGTGCTTGGGCTCCTTCATCCATGTGGCAGGCCTGGAAGAAGCTCCTGGCTTTGACCTAACCCAATCCCTGTCTTTGTAGCCATTTGGGGAATGAACCATATGATGGAAGATCTCTCTGTCTTTCCCTCTTCTCTGTAACTTTGACTTTCAAATAAACAAATAAGTCTTTTATAAAAACAATATAAATAAAAATCAACTCTTTAGATATAGGTGATTTTAGGAGCTCATCAATGTGGCTGAGGAGGTTATGTCCTATCTGAAATGCTGGCTGGCATCCTTTGTCAGCACCTGTTCAGGTCCTGATGCTCCACTTCCTATCCAGCTCCCAGCCAATGGCCTGGGAAAGCAGCTGAAATGACCCACATGATTGGGTCCCTGCCATCTACATGGAAGACCAGGATGAAGCTTCTTTCTCCTGGCTTTGGTTTTACCCAGCTCTGGCCATTGCAGCCATCTGGGGAGTGAAGCAGCAGATGGAAAGTCTCTTCGACTGTTTCTCCATCCTTGCAAATCTGCCTTTCAAATGAGTACAATGTATCTTTAAAAAGAGAAAAAATAGGTGATTTTATCCAATGTTAAAATGAATTCTTTAATGTTTCTTCAAAGGTCCTTTATTCTTCTGTATTGTAGGAAATAGTTGAAAATATTTATACCCATTTTTATAGATTTTGAAAATTTATTTGAAAGAATTATAGAGATAGCAATAGAGATAGAGATATAGAAAAATATAGAGAAAGAGAGGGAGAGAGAGAGAGAGAGAGAAAGAGAGAGATGTTGGTTCCATTTGTTGGTTCACATCCCAAATGGCCACAATGGCCAGGGCTGGGCTGAACCAAATCCAGAAGCCAGGAGCTCCTTCTGGTCTGCCCACATAGGTGGTGCAGGAACCCAAATACTTGTACCATCTGGGATATGAACCGGTGATCATATCGGATACCAGCACCATAGTCGCTGTCTTTACCCACTATTTTCACAGTGCTGGACCTCAATTTTATTTTAAAAATAATAAAAAAATAAGTTGCATATTTTACTTACAATCAAATAGATTAAAAATAGGTACATTTGTTTTGGGAATCTCTAACATTTTCAATCATTATACCAATTTAAAAGTCTTAGTACATCAGCTTGAACAGATATGGAGGTCCAGGTTGGGTAGATTTTTCTCTTCTGTGGAATTAATATACATACATTCTATAATCCTAATGATTTTTAGTTCTTTAACAATGCTTTATATAAAAGCACTCAAAATTTCATGGTTATAAAATTAGATGATAATGTGTATTGCCCATGAACCTTTTGAAATACCTTCTTATAAAATATAGGGGCTGGCACTGTGGCATAGCGAGTCAAGCCACCACCTGCAGTGCCAGCACCCCATATGGGCACTGGTTTGAGACTCAGCTGCTCCACTTCTGATCCAGTTCTCTGCTATGGCCTGAGAAAGCAGTAGAAGATGGCCCAGGTCCTTGGGCCCCTGTACCGATGGGGAAACCCAAAGGAAACTCCTGGCTCCTGGCTTCAGATCAGCTCAGCTCTGGCCATTGCAGACATTTGAGGAGTGAAGCAGCAAATGGAAGACCTCTTTCTCTCTCTCTCTGCCTCTCCTTCTCTCTCTGTGTAACTCTTTCAAATTAAAAATAAATCTTGAAAGGAACAAAGGAAGGAAGGAAGGAAACAGAAGAATCAAATGAATGAATGAATGGAAGGAAGGGAGGGAGGAAGGAAGGGAAGAAGGAAGGAAGGAAGGAAGGAAGGAAGGAAGGAAGGAAGGAAGGAAACAGAAGGGGTAACAAGAACCTGAAATGACTGAGGCTTATGTCTTTGTTCCATCAGTCCCAACTCTGAGTATAGATAAGGACATGGGGTGCCAGTTTCTTTCTGGCTACTTCTTGCTTATATGAACCATTGACATATACTCTGGATTGGATTGATTGAAGAAGAGCAGTCTTGCATTTTTCCTGCATAATTGCTGGGTATATAGTAGTCATGTGCTCCTCTAAAGACTTTTGAAATATGTTAATTCTACATAGTAATAATGGAAGCATTATGATTATGAGGATAAAAGGAGAAATTAGAAACATTGCCCATGGTGGGAAAGATGGGCAAAATGAGAACAAAGAGGGATATAGGAGAGCAAAAGAGTCCTGCCCAGTTAATGTGAAGACAGATGTACACCTGAGTGTTCCTGTTTTGTTTAGTGTGTATGTGCTGTCAAGGAACTGTTGGGTAGTTAGTCTGGCCTGCTTCTAGTCCTGGGGCCCCTCATTTCCTCCCTCTCTTTATGGAACCCTGGCTGCTGTCAGGGGTTAAGGCAAAGACTGTTCTGCTTTCTTCCAGCTGAGTAGGGGTGAAGTAGAGACCTGTGATCAAGACAGCGTTCCAGCAGAAGCTGGCCTCTCAAGGGGGTTGCAGTGCCAGCTCACGGAAACTATCTCCATTCAAGGTTTCATGTGCATGACCATCTAGAATTTCTCTGCTTAAGTCTGGAGTAAATGAATCTAACAAGCAAATTAGATGCACAGAAAACAAAACAGTATTAGAGTGTCTAAGAAAGGTGCTATACAAACCAAGAGGGAGTTTTCCCATTGAGAGATAAAAGGAAACTGACAAGAAGGACTTGATAATTACCAGGTTGATGTTAAGGCCAGGCCAGGTATAAGTGAGGCCCAGACCTATCTATCTCTTCACATGGGGTACTGGAAGTGACATCATAAATGAGGTGGGAACCTCCTTAGGGAAGACACCCTGTTGACTTCCATTACCCACCTGGCCTGGGAGCAGAGCTGGCCTGAATAGATTAGTTTTAATAGGTTACATCTCTAAAAGACATTTAGAGCTCTGCCTGCAATGTTACTGATCCTAGGTCATCCCTTCAACCATGCTGGTTACTTTGGAAGTTGGGAAGAATGAAGGGCTTTTTCAGTTTAGGGAGGGCCAACAGGGTCTGCAGCTCTGACCCAGGAGTCCTTCAACCTCCAGGGAAGTTCCATTTCCACTAGTGTCACTCTTGGTAGAGTTGCCAGGCCCCTTCAGGAGCCATCTTCTAGCATGACTGCTGCTTGCCCAATGCCCAGATTGCTCATATTGCCAGTCAGTGCCATTTGAGGTAGACTGGCTTTGTTGGGTCTCCTTGGTGGAAGACTCCTATGTAAGGTAGCCATTAATTGGCCTGCCATCTATCCTTACATTGGTTCTTCTGCCTAAATAACTCCTCTTCCTCCTAGTCTCTGTTAAAGTGGACTACGGAGGCAGCCTTTGGGAAGGTCAGCCAAGGGGGTGCTCAATCCCATCCCTAATCCTTGGTGGCCAGAGCTAGAAATCTGTGGTCACAGGCATGTTATCACAGTGTTTTCCAGGGCTGGTACTGTGGCACAGCAGGTTAAAGCCCCAGCATGCAGTGCTGGCTCACCATATGGATGCCAGTTCAAGTCCCAGATGCTTCACTTTTGATCCAGCTCCCTGCTAATGCACCTGGGAAAGCAGCAGAGGATGGCACAACTCCTGGGGCCCCTTGATCCATGTGGGAGAACTAGGAAGAAGCTCCTGGCTCTTGACTTTGGAATAGTTCTGCTCATGTGGCCATTTGCAGAGTGAACCAGCAGATGGGAGACTTCTCTCTCTTTGTAATTCTTTCAGATAAATAAAATAAAAATAAACCTTTAGAATAAATAAAAATAAAAAAAAGAAAGATAAGATTATGCCCATAAGGAAAGGTATGTCCCTCTAGGTAAGATCAAACATTAAGACCATGTTATCTAAACTGTCATGCATTTTGAAGTAATTATTAAGACCCTCTCTCCCTTAGTTTGGTTTGAAAAGGAAGGTTTCAAATGTTTACTGTGCAAAAAGTCTTTCAGAACCTTGAAGAGGACACATTTTAAACATAGAGCCAACAATGTTTCAATTTCCATGAGCAGTAAATCTGATTTTTAGTACAAAATGTGAATGATGAAAGACTTTAAATAGGTAAAATTGTAAATGGTTAAATTTAAAAACTCATTAACTAAAAATAAGAGGTGATTGCCTACTCCAGACAGTATTTTCGAAAGCATCTGCAAGATTTTATAAAACATTTATCTCTTTTAGGCCTCTAGGACCTTTTCATTAAGATGACTATCATGACTGATAGCAACACAACAAGATGATAGGACTTTTGTAGCATTTGGACATTTGTATTGATAGCATTTTATATCATCATAACATTTAGTACCATTTCACATCTTTACACTACCTTTAATATAACCCAATTAGCCTAATTAGTTGATGTCTCTACAAGATGAAAGAAATATCCTTTAACATTTCCAGGGACCCAACTGGAAATATCAAAGTCAAAAGAATTTGGAACTTTATTTTTTGAATGCCTGCGAAGATGCCAAGAAGGCTTAAAATGTCTGGTAGAAATAGGATCCCTTAACATCTTAATGTAATATAGGCCAAACTTGATCATTGTTCAAAAGTGATCCCTCAAATGCTTTAAAATGAGCATATAATCAAACCACAACTCTTATTAATAAAGACTCAGGTGTTTTTAAACAATTGATCTCTTTGGTCTTTCTCTAAAATGGAAAAGTAAAACCTTAAATGAGTTAGCACACAGAATCATCTCATAATTTGAAGCAATTTTAACAGAGAAATAGAGAAGAAAAGAGAGCTTACCGGAGTTGGTAGAAAACTGACAGAGTCATCAATTAAACAAAAAACTATTAAAAGGAGATGCTTTTAATCTATTTCAGAATTAGCAATTAAGACTATCACCAAATAGTTCTGCTGATTTCCTTGAGTTACATTTTGAATTGATCTTTTAAAAATCTCCAAATTAAAGATTTTCTAAATAAAAGAATATAGCAAATCTCAACCTTAATCTCAAGCAGTCTTGAATAGTTTTCCATATATGATCATTTGTAAAAATATATTTGTTAACAAATTTAAATTACTTTATAGACTGTAAATCAGAGATTACAAAATAGGGCCAGCACTGTGGTGCAGTGGGTTACAGTCCCAGCCTGTGGCTCCAGCATCCCATATGGGCAATGGTTCAAGTCCTGCCTGCTCCACTTCTGATCTAGCTCTCTGCCATGGTCTGGGAAAGCAGTAGATGGCCCACATCCTTGGGCCCCTGCACCCATGGAGACCTGTAAACAGCTCCTGGTTCCTGGCTTTGGATCAGATCAGATCAGCTCTGGCCACTGCGGTCATTTGGGGAGTAAACCAGTGGAATGGGCAATCTCTCTCTCTGGCTGTACCTCTCTCTGTAACTCTTTCAAATAAATAAAATTATTCTTTAAATAATCTTCCTATATTCAAGACAGAAATTCCTTCAAACCCAATATCCAGTTGAATTTTACAGCTGAACCAAAATTTCATGCATGAGACCGTTATTTACCAAAGATATCTTTTTAGATTTTAAACTGAATTTGAGCCTAGTTTTTTATCCAGAAAACACCTTGGGCTAATAATGTCTGGTCAACCATCAGCTACTTGAAACTGTCTGAAACAACTACATCTTCAGGCAACTCCATGACTCCAAGGTTGACTGTGCCCAGTGGCCAGGGTGCCACAGACGAGTTACTCACTAGTGATTGTTCAACATCACATTAGATTTAATGAAGGAGGGCATTCATCAGAGCAGATGGGCACCTTCTTGTTGAAGAGATTCTCAATGAGGACAATCTAATAGGTGACAGAATGAAGTGCTAGTGTGGAGAGAGAGCTATGCCTGGAAATAGTAATGAACCCAGTTAGCCAGTTGGTTTGAGCATTATTCCACATAGGTTAGGAGAGCTATCTCCCAGGGTAATGTTTCCATGGGAGGGGCCCTTTATTTCCTTTCCACTCCTTGTGTGGAATATTGCTGGGTAGAGGGCTTCATGGGTGTGGAATTCCTGAAATTCCTACCAGAACTTTACAAAGGAATTGGTGGCCCTCTTGGTGGAGGTCATGAGAAATTCCAAGGTGGCCAGGTTAAAATAACAGGCAAGACTTTGTCTCCATGAAATATTAGCGAAGAGATTTTGGCTGCCACTAGACAAGGCAGGTGAAAAGATAGAAGAAGGCTAGGCATGGGGCATTCTTTCAAGTGAAGTTGCTCAGGACTTGCCACAGTTCTTGAGATTTCTTTGCTAGCACTGCCAAATATATTACTGGAGATGGCTGGAACAGAGATTTTTGTCTTCATGTGAGAGAGAATCTAGATGTGATATAGAGTAGCAGTGCGAGATGTGGCTGCACTGTGTTAGGTTTTAGCATTTTAGGTCTCATAGAAGGATAGGAAGTAGCTAGTTAAAGAAGTCTTTATGGGCCACTGCTGTGGCATAGGGAATAAAGCCTCCACCTGCAGTGCCAGTATCCCATGTGGGTGCTGGTTCATGTCCTGGCTGCTCCACTTCCAGTCCAGCTCTCTGCTATGGCCTGAGAAAGGAGCAGAAGATGGACCAAGTCCTTGGGTCCCTGAATCCATGTGGGAGACCGGAAAGAGGTTCCTGGCTTCTGGCTTCTGATCATCAGAGCTCCGGCCATTGCAGCCATTTGGGGAGTGAACCAATGGAAGGAAGACCTTTCTCTGTCTCTCCCTCTCTCTGTCTGTAATTATAACTCTCATGTTGGGGTCTCAAGCCTGATGCTAGCCCCTGACCAGCAGGGGCAGCACAAGCCCTCCCCAAAAAGGCGAATGGGAAGGGTAAGGTCAACAGGTGAACACACCACAAGCACCCATGAGTTCTGTCAAAGCAGGAACCACTTTATTGAGGAAGTGTGCAGGCTTATAAAGCTTACAAAAGACATGCACAGTAGGGGAGCCAATCAGTGAAAAGGTCATGCAGGCATGGGTGGACCACACACAGGGGCACCTTAAGCAAAGTATAGAGATCATGCACTGTCCACGTGTCTGGAACTAAAGCAGACCTATCATCCCTGCCGGTGGTCTGATGATCATACGTAGCTTAATGGCAGCAGCCACAAACACACCCCTCAAACATCCACCAGGCACCATATTGTGATGGAGATTTTAGGCAATGCCCAATACTCTCAAATAAAATAAATAAAATCTTCTTTTTCTTTTTTTGAGAGGCAGAGTTAGACAGCAAGAGAGACAGAGAGAAAGGTCTTCCTTCCATTGGTTCACCCCCTAAATGGCTGCTTTGGCTGGACCATGTCAATCTGAAGCCAGGAGCCAGGTGCTTTGTCCTGGTCTCCCATGCAGTTGCAGGGCCCAAGCACTTGGGCCATCCTCCACTGCCTTCCCGGGCCACAGCAGAGAGCTGGACTGGAAGAGGAGCAACTGGGACAGAACAAATGCTCCATCAGGGACTAGAACCCGGGGACTAGAACCTGCTGCAGGCAGAGGCTTAGCCAAGTGAGCCATGGTGCTGGCCAATAAATAAAATCCTGGAAAAAAAAAAAAAAGGCAGGCTAGAGGGGAATTGAAATTTAGAACTCGTGAATTAAGCAAAATACGGCCTGAGGGAAGAAGGTCCTTTCAAGGGTGTCCCTCAGGAAAGAGGCACCCACCGAGAACCTAAGTTCTGAGTTCTCTAAGAGGAGACCATGAAAATCCCCAAGCTCAGACTGGTGTCCCAGTTTTAAGCTGTTACAGATAAGCATTTCCCCCAAGAGCAGGAAACTGACTAAACATGCCAGGCCCTAAGAATGGGTCAGGATCTCAGGGGTGGGAGTAGGGAGGGGCAGAGAGGGCTTACAGGGAAGTTTTTCTCCCTTGGGGAGAGCAGGATAAAGAGAATACAGGGGAGAAGATGGTGGAGGGGTAGCAACTTCCCCTGCTGCCCTTGGTGAAGGGAAGAGGAGGAGGCTGTGAGATAGGGTGGGGAGGAGTGAGTGGAATACTTGTTCCTGAGATGCTGGCTTCTCAGGTGGAGGGGGGAAGTGACAGATTGAAGGGGAGGCCTCAGGCCTTCTTCTTCTATGAGAACTTGGAGTGAGCAAAGTTGATCCAAAGGAGGAAAAAGGCTTGGATCAGGGGACCTCTGACAACTTGCCATTTCTCTGTGCAAAGTTACTAAAATCTTAGAGAACTTTGAGATGAAGATGCCAAATTCTGCCCATTTTAGAATCATTGTCCAACTTATGTTGAGGCCAAATTTTAGTGCAGAGGTAGATTAATCACCTCTGCTTTATCTCCCCATTCAAGCTCTTCTTCCAAAAGTCTTTAAGAGGCAGGCTAGAAGGGCCCGTGCTATGGTGCAGTAGGTTAATCCTTCGCCTGTGGTGCCGGCATCCCATATGAGTGCCAGTTCTAGTCCCGGCTGCTCCACTTCCAGTCCAGCTCTCTCTCTGCTATGGCCTGGGAAAGCAGTAGGAGATGGCCCGAGTCCTTGGGCCCCTGCACCCACGTGGGAGACCGGGAAGAGGTTCCTGGCTTCTGGCTTCAGATTGGTGCAGCTCCAGACATTGTGGCCATTTGGGGAGTGTACCAATGGAAGGAGGACCTTTCTCTCTGTCTCTCCCTCTCACTGTCTGTAATTAAAACTCTGAAATAAAATAAATAAAATCTAAAAAAAAAAAAAAAAGAGGCAGGCTAGAGGGGAATTGAGATTTAGAACCCATGAATTAAGCAAAATACAGCCTGAGGGAAGAAGGTCCTTTCACAGGGTGTCCCTCAGGAAAGAGTCACCCCAACTGAGAACCTAAGTTCTGAGTTCTCTAAGAGGAGACCACGAGAATCCCCAAGCTCAGACCAGTGTCCCAGTTTTGAGCTGTTACAGACAAGCATTTCCCCCAAGAGAAGGAAACTGACTAAACATGCCAGGCCCTAAGAGGGGGTGTGAAATGGCCCAACCTAATACCCCAGGCCCTAAAGGGAGGAAGAAGCCTCATGAGCATCGCCCCAATGTGCTTGAGGTGGCAGAGACCTCTCTTACCAATCCAGTGGGTTGAGAATTAGGTTCGCTGTGGCCTGCAGTGATGAGATCTGGCAAAGGCTCTGTGAATGCATTGAGAAATGAGAAAGTGCAAGCAGATGAGAAAATGATCTGGAGAGCATCTCTCAGGGCCATCTGAGTCAGAAGGGAAAAGGACATGGTGGGAAAGAGAAGGTGGGGGGGGCAGAGACAGTAAAAAGGGAAAAGAGTTCAGAAAGGAGAAGAAAGTCTGGAGAAAAGTTGAAATGCACAGCTCTTACCAAAAAGATACGGGAGTGGCTGATTGAGGCTAGTTGCCATTCCCTCACTCCCCCCTCACATGGCACACCACATGTAAGGAGATGATACGAACTCACAGTCAGACTGAATTTATTCAAAGAAAATGAACTTGCAGAAGTTGACCAGCTGCCAGTGTGCACAAAGACCAAACATGTGGCTGAAGTCCCAGACCCCAGTAGCCTGGGCCTTATTATATCTTAGGTGGGTTAGGGTAGAGGTGGAGAATAGCAGGTGGAGATGAGCTTCTCCATACAGGTTTTTCAAGTTTTTCAAGGGCTTCTAAACCTGGAGAAGAATGTAGTGGGTGAGGTGGGAACAATGTAGGATGTGAGACTGGACTGGTCTCTTGAAAGAAGGCAGGGGTAACAAGAACCTAAAATGACTGAAGCTTATGTCCTTGTCCCATCATAAGCCAAAGCCAAGAGTCCGGAACTCCATCTGAGTTCCCACACGGATGGCAGAGATACAAGCACTTGGGCTACTTTCCCAGGTGCATTAGTGTTGTGGGCTAGCTTAGGCTCAAACTTCAATTTCATGCTCTTGCCTTTTACTTAAAGAAGAATTCTAAGTTCAGGCACAAATACAACATGCAGCATGATGAGGCTTATTTATAGTGAGAAGAATTCATAGGAACAAATAGTCTTTATTAAAGCAGAGTGTGGCAGGAAGGGGAAAGACAGACTTCCATACCAGGCTCTTCTGTGTCCACGAGGGGAGAGAGAGAAAGCATGCATTCCCCTTCACCAAGCTTCTTATGAGCTTCCAAAAGGGCAGTGTTTACATAGTCTGCTTGACATGTGGGTGATAGGATTACATGGGGGTGGAGGAGGTATGGCTTTCAGCTCATGAACTATCTATCTACCTTAGTTTTTCCACATCATGAGCAGAGAGCTGGATTGGAAGTGGAGCAGCTGAGACTGCAACCAACACACAGGTGGGATTGCTTGCATGTAGAGGTGGCTTAACCCATAGTGCCACAACACTGGCCCTGATATTGACATATCATTAACTAAACTCTATTTCATTTTCAATTTCTGTTATTGCATAATATACTTTTTCTGTCTTAGTAACCACAAATTATCATTTTAAAATCAAAATCTAGACATTTTAATTATAAAAATAATACTTGGGGGTGGCATTGTGATTCTGCAGGTTGAGCTGTTGCTTAGAATACCAGTATCCCATAACAGAAAGCCTGATATGAGTCCTGCCTGCTCTTCTGTTCCAGCTCCCTGATAATCCAGTTTCCTGGTAATGCACCTGGAAGGATAGACAGTGACCCAAGTGCCTAGATCCCTGTTGCTGTGGATTTGTTTCTGAGAGGAAGAGCGTGGTGGGGGAAAGAGGTGTAGAGTCACCACACAGACCCCAGGAGTTGGGTGAAAGCAGGCCTGAGGCAAGCAGTTGCTACAGCTGCTTATATAGTAAGGCAGCCAATCCAGTCAAGGGGCGGTCTATGCCCTAACCAATCAAGGCCTGTTGCCAGGCAGTTTCTGAAACCATCCAATCACAGCCTGTTGTCAGTCAGGCTCTGTTGTCATGTGGTTTCTGAAGCCACCTAATCACGGCCTGTTGCCAGGCAGTTTCTGTTGCCAGTGGCCATCTTGGCATGACCTTCTCACCTTCTCATTCCACCACATTGATCCCTATCACCTATGTGGGAGACCCAGATGGGGTTCCTGGTCTCTGGCTTTATCCTAGCCCACCCTAGATATTGAAGCCATTTCTGGAAGAAAACAGTAGATGGAAGCTCTCTCTCTCTCTCTCTCCCTCAACTTCTCCCTCTCTCTCTATCTACCTTTAAAAATACATCTTCAGTAACAATACACATATTAGCTATTAAAGACTGCGGAAGAGTATAAAATGAAAGCATGACTCCCTTCATTCTATACTAGTCATATTTTCCAGAACAAACTACTCCTAACTATTTCTTATATTATCTTCTGAGATTTCTATATGCATATATACAAGAGTACTTTAAAGTATCATGAAAATGTAATCAAATGATTAAGTCTAATTTGCTGTAATTAATTTCTTTTTAAATTTTTATTTTTATTTATTTGAAAATCAGAGATACAGAGAGGCAGAGACAGAGAGAGTGAGAGTGAAAGCAAGGTCTTCCATCTGTTGGTTCACTCCCCAGATGGCCACAATGGCTGGAGCTGAGCAGATCCAAAGCCAGGAGCTTCTTCAGGTCTCCCATAAGGGCACAGGGGCCCACGGACTTGGGTCATCTTCCACTGCTTTGCCAGGCCGTAGCAGAGAGCTGGATCAGAAGTGGAGCAGCTGGGACTTAATGGGCACAGCAGGTGACAGCTTTACCTGCTGCACCACAATGTCGGCCCTTGTAACTAATTCTAAAGTCCATGCATACAGGAAAGTTTCAAAACCATTTGTGTAGTGTGTATTATGAAAAGAAGTTAATGAATTACAAGTTTTGCACCAAAATAATGTCATCTTTAATTCCATTTCTCATGAACTTTTTGATGTGCCTTCATAAAGATATATGTGCAGAGGGCTAGCATTGTGGCATAAATGGGTTAAACCACCACCTTTAATGCTGGCATCACTTATGGGAACTAGTTTCTGTCCCAGCTGCTCCACTTCTGATCCAAATCCCTGTTTATGTGCCTGGGAAAGCAGTGAAAGATGACCTGGTTGAAGCTCTTGGCTCCTGGCCCCTGGCCCCTGGCCCTTGGCCCCTGGCTCCTGGCTCTTGGATTTGGCCTGGCTCAGCCCCAGCCATTGCAGCCACTTGGGGAGCAAATCAGCAGATTCACAGGGAGAGATGGAAGAGCTCTCCTTGTCTGTCTCTCTGCCTTCTGAATGAAATGACAATGAGTAAATACCACTTTATAAAGAGATACATATGCATGTGTCCTTTTTTTACAAAGGGGCATTTTTTCTGTACCTTGTTTTACATAAGTACTCTGTCCCTACATCATTTTTCAGACCTATTACATATTTAGTATTTGACTGTACAGATATACCATAATGCATTTTACCAATTCTCTGTCAATATACATTTAGGTTGCTTCTGTTTTATTCCCATCTTGAACAATACTACAAAGACCTGACTTGCTCTTTACATATTTGACCAAATATATATAAGATAAATTTGCAGTTGAATCCTAGCAAAGGACATTAACATTTAAAGAACTTTGATCTGCTAAATTATCCTCCAAAGAGAGTACTGTGTTATTCTCCTGCCAATATGAGTGCAAGGGCCTGTTTCCCCACACCTTCCAAAAGTGTGTGTGATCAGAGTCAAAATTCCGTCCTATTCTTCCGATTTCCCATTTCTTCTGCTCTCTGTCTTCAACTTTTCTTTCCCTCTTTTTAGGTCTCTGATCACACTTGGCTTTTGCCAAACTAATTTGTGAATATGTTCTGCAATTATTTCCTCTCTTCTTACCTTCTACACTGCTTTCTCTTACCCTCCAACCTCACTTTTCCTGCTCACAAACTTCCCTGATAGTTTCCCTGCAGCTCAGCCCAACTGAACAGAAAACAGGTGCTCACTCTTTCCCTGGTCTCCCAACCTGCCATCCTCTTCAACCAACAGAGAATGTTAATCAGGAAACATGGGAATAATTTCATAAGAAATAATACTGCCTGTGGTGCTGGCATCTAATACAAATTTCTTATATAGGAGTATGCTTTTGCATTTAATTACACCCATTCTCTACTGCTTATAAACATTATCATATGAAAAAACAGAAATGAGAGTTAACTATATCAGAAATTATGTCAGAAATAAACTCTGAATTTTAAAAAGCTATAATATACATGGTTAATTTTGGCAATCTGCACAAATGACCTGCGTCCTATTACTTTTTGCTTTTGAGTACTTCCCAACCTCTCTACTGACCTCCACCTCCTCCCTCCTCCTTCACTCCTACTCTCTTTCTACATCACTGCCCCCTTTGCCGCTGAAGCTCTCTCCCTTTGGAAGCAGTCTTGTAGACTGACATTCAATCATATGAGAAATGTTACTTATTTCAAAATGGTTCTGTAGGACAGGCCTGAATGGCATTTGATGGAAATCAACTGGCCTTCTAATAACCCTTAAATATGTTTCCAGCATACATGGGGCCAGTATTGAGGCATAATATGTAAAGCCACTGCCTGTGACACTGACATCCCACATGGGCTGTGGTTCATGTCCCAGCTACCCTACTTCTAATCCAGTTCCCTGGTAAGGTGCCTGAGAAAGTATCAGAGGATAGCCCAAGTGCTTGTGTCCCTGCTTCTTCATGGGAGACATGGTTGAATCTCCTGGCTCCTGCTTTGATCCAGTCCAGCGCTGGCTGTTGTAGCCACTGAGGATGTGAACCAGTGGATGAAGATTGGTATCTGTGTGTGTATGTGTGTGTGTGTGTGTGTGTATGTTTCTCTTTTCCCCTAACTCTGCCTATCAAATAAATAAATTTCTTTTAAAAAGTTTTAGAAAGGGGTCCACACTAATGGTGCAGCTAGTTGAAAACATCCCTTGCAACACTGGCATCCCATATAGGTACCAGTCCTGGTGGCTCCATTTCCCATCCAGCTCCCTGCCAATGGTCTGGGATCAAGTACTTGAGCCCCTACACCCAAGTAGGAGATCTGGCTCCTGGCTCCTGGCCTCAGTCTAGCACAGCAGAGGCTGTTGTGGCTATTAGGGAGTGAACCAGAAGATGAAGATCTCTTAGAATAGAAAAAAGAGGGGTCGGCGCTGTGGCACAGTAGGTTAATCCTCCACCTTCTGTGCTGGCATCACATATGGGCCTGGAAAAGTAGTAGAAGATAGCCCAAGTCCTCGGGCCCATGCACCCATGTGGGAGACCCAGAAGAAGCTCCTGGCCCCTGGCTTCAGATCAGCAAAGCTCTGGCCATTGCAGCCAACTGGGGAGTGAACCAGCAGATGGAAAACCTTTCTCTCTATCTCTCTCTCTGCCTATAACTCTACCTCTCAAATAAATACAAAATCTTAAAAAAAAAAAAAGAATAGAAAAAAGATTAAAATTAAGAAGAATAAAAAAGCCCCTCTCTCATTCTGCCTTTCTATTTAAAAAAGTTTTAAAAAATTTAAAAAAAGAAAACTGACCACAAATATTCTGACTCAATTTGACATACGATGGAGCCAAGAAAGCTACTGCTGACTTTGTCTAGTGCCTCCTCAATCCCTTTCTGCAGAAAAAACAATTCCTCTTGCTTTCCAAGCACCCAAAGCCAAAATGACCAGTGCTACCCAGTTTAACTCTGTTAAGGCTGCTCCAGCATTGAAGGAAAGAAGGAGGAAGGGACACAAATGCACAGTGCTTTAGATCATAGTTTCAGACCAGAGTCTCATGGCTGGGGGGGTGGGTGCTTTCTCAAGATGGAGTCTCAGGTGCTCCAAAATGGAGTCCCTACTGTCCAGGTGTTACTTCGTTACCAGCTTATGCATCTCATACAAAATATTCCTCTCTTACACATTTTATAAAACTTGCCAGAAACCTATAGCCATGAGGGGAAGGATGTGCCAAGGAAGCCAGTTAGCCTGATGAGTCTAAGCATCCTGTTCTCAGCTTTTTCCAAGTCATATTAACAGGCAAACAACATGATTGCTCAGAAAGTGGTCTTACAGTTGTTTCATGGGTGTGAAGCAGCTCTTCCCACCAGAAACACAAAAATGCTGGTCCACTCACAAGCACTGTGATAGGGAGGGCACTGGGGAAAAGGTCACAAACAACACACTGGGGCTGAGAGGAGAAATGCTGTCACCCTAACACCCTCTATCCAGAAATCACTTTCTGTGTTTACTTCCTAGATGGCCTCATTATGCTAAATGAGTTTCATAAACTGGTAATCTGGTGACAATGACATTCTATCAGGACACTGGAATCACTCAGTTATTCATGTGAAAACTGCATTACACAGAAATTCACTCAGCAATAGTTTTCAAGGTCACATCTACTCTACATCTCTGTGGGGGGAGAGGTGAACTTTTTTTCTTTCCCCTCTTCTTTTTGACCCCTCCTCCCATTAACAACTTGTATAGATGCTTCCACAGACCAGTCTTTATGAAAATGTAGAACTAATATCGTCCTATGTAAAAACATGTCACGGGTTAAACACAGAACCCAAAATAAGACAAGTAACTGGACTTCTTCATTAATTCAGTGTGGGGTCCAGCACTGTGGCAGAGTGAGTAAAGCTGCCCCCTTCAGTGCCCACATCCCATATGGGCCATGCCAGGTAGATTGTTTTGAAAGGGAGGGGGGAATTTTTTCTAAGTCCCAGCTACCCCACTTCCAATCTAGCTCTCTGCTATGACCTGGGAAAGCAGTAGATGATGGCCTAGGTCCTTGGGCCCTATACCCAGTGGGAGACCCAGAAGAAGCTCCTGGCTCCTGGCTCCTGGCTCCTGGCTCCTGGCTTCAGGTCAGCCCAGCTCTGGCCATTGCAGGCATTTGGGGAATGAACCAGCAGATGGAAGACCTCTCCCTCTCTCTCTGCCTCTGCCCCTCTGTATCTCTGACTTTCAGATAAATAAATAAATCTTTTTTTAAAAAAAAGTATGGACTGTAAGATAATCAGCCTGGTGGAGCACTGGGTGACTGATTTTCTGTATTTGTGTTTATAGTTCTCCACTTCATGCAAATCCAGACTAAAATAGCTCCAGTTGTTGACTCGCACAGTTCACTCACTCTCCATGACAGGCAATAGCAGTTGACATCCTTCCTAACAGGAGAAGGAAGAAGAGCTGACGACAGAAATTGAAAAGCAAACAATTAAATCATCAGCTAAGATTCTGTGGCCTCAAACTCCAGATTGAAAAGTCTGCTAACTAAACACGGAAGAAGGATCAACCCGCAAAGTTATTGCTCACCCTTCACACTGTTCCCTCTGGCGAAAAGCTCAGCAGCAGGGCCACCGCTGCCAGATGTGTCCATGGGGAATCCAATGGCCCGATGAGGTGCAGAGTGGGGGCCACGGAGCAGCTCCTATTCTGCCCTCCTTCCCACCCCTGCTGCCTCCCGCACTCCTCTGAAGGCCACTGAACCCCTCCCCACAGAAGCAGCAGCCAGAAGGCATTCCGTGGGAGCCAGGCTTATTTAAATAGAGCGAACTGGGAGCTTCATGGCCTTCCTTCCCCGCCCTCTCACCTGCCCCGCTTGTGCAGTTGTCCTGACCGGTGCTCTCTGTTTTGTAACCACCACATAAAGCACATTAAGGAAAATTTGAGCAAGGTAACACGTGGGCCGGCCTGCACTAGGAGGCTGGGCAGTGGCAGTGGGAGACAGGAGAGCCAAGGTCCCAGCCCTGACCATGCCCTGGGAAGCCACCAGGATCACTGAGAAGCAAGTGAGCCACGTGGCAGAGCCACCAGCCGCCCTCTCGCCCCACCCCTCTTCCACACACGCATAGATGCCCCTTCCTGTTCTCCATACTTGCCATGGAAAGTCCTGGGAGCACATCCCCCTGCTTCAGGACACTCAGGGAGCAAAGCAGAGAGTGTGGAGCAGAAAAAGTCCCCGGCATGTGGGACCCACAGGCGGCAGCTGAAGAGGCACAGAAGCAGCGGGTGGCGGCTCAGGGTGTCTCCGCAGACTTCCTGGGATTGTGTGCAGAGCAAGAGCGGCAGTGAATGTGGGAGAAGGAGCAGTGTGGCCTCTCAGGCTGACTCTGATCCTTGAATGAATTTCCTCTGTTCTCAACTCTGCACCAGAGGGCAGGTACCGTCATGCGCAAATGCTGGCACAGGTACTCCCACGTCCACACGCACAGGCATTCAGAACGCAGAATACGTCAGGGCACCTGGTGACTCTGGGAAATGGAGTCCAGGCCATGCATTTCTAGAGACTGGAGGGCGATCCCCAAGGGCTTCAGTGTGGAATGGATGGAGAAATACTGGCCAGCAGGGGGCATTCACTCTGTTCACATCCCCTCTTCTTTTCCTTCCCACCCCAAAATCTCAATGATCAGTTGGTGTTCTTTCCTGAATCAAATCTTAAAGCGTGGCACTCACTTCTGCTAACTGATCCCAAATCCTGGCTCCTTCATAAGCTCTGCCTTCTTCCAGAAACATCTTACTGGTTGCATTGTTCCTGGAAACTTCTTTCAAATGATTATGAAAGCAATATACCTTTTAGCAGAGGTGTAGAGGGTAGAGTTTAACATGCAGATTTGATAATACAATTTTTATTTGTGTTTTATTGATGTTTATAGTTCTTCTCAAATCATTTTACACCATCTTTTAATTCCTCAAGCATAGAAACAAAGAAGGGAACTGGATACTGAACTAACATTGCTAAGTATCTTCTAGGAGCAAGATTAAGGGACTAAATGCCTTACCTCATAGCATTTATACCTTGGATTAATTCTGGAGACAGTATAATCAGGGTTTTCACTAAGGGGAAACTGAGGTGCAAAGAGTTTAGAATTTTCCCATGGCAATATCATTAAAACGTCTAGGTTAAAGGCTAACTAAAATATAATACTGGTCTAAGAAATTCTTTTGTCTTGGGGCTCAGTTTCTAAAACCCCAGATTTGTCATCTGGGGAAAAAAAATGAGAGACAGGGAGGTTGGTGCCATGGTGAAGCAAGTAAAGCTGCCTCCTGCAGTGCTGGCATCCCATGTGGGTGCTGGATTGAGTCCCAGCTGCTCCATTTCAGACCGAGCACTCTGCTATGGTCTGAGAAAGCAGTAGAAGATTGCCCAAGACCTTGGTTCCCTGCACCCATGTGGGAGACCCAGAAGAAACTCCTGGCTCCTGACTTCAGATGGGCACAGCTCCAGCCATTACAGCCAGTTGGGGAGTGAACCAGCAGATGAAAGACCTCTCTCTCTCTCTCTCTCTCTCTCTCTCTCCTTCTCTCTGTGTAACTCTTTCAAATAAATAAATAAATCTTTAAAAAAAAAGTGAGAGAGAGGAAGAGTACCCACAACAATAATCTACACTGTGGAGAACATAGGATTATAACTTCTCTAAAAAGGAAGGCAATTCAAAGTTGCTATTATTCCATGGTCATTTTCATTTTTTCTTACATTTAATATCAAGATAGCATATATATATTATGCAATCTTAGGTATACATATGATTTTTAAAATGTTTAAGTAGAAATGCAAATGGATAACTGGATGACATGGAGTTCTATGTTTATGATTGCTTCTGTCAATTCTAGTTCATGGGATTAGAGTTGTTGCTGGATTAGGAATGCTTAAATATTTATCCATTGACTTCACACTAGTATTTACTGTCAGGCAATATTCTTTGGGTAGACTGCTCTTTCTTGCCAAATTGAAATTTAAATGGGGGCAAGAAACATGTTTGCCTTGAAATTAACTCAGCATCTGGACAGAGTCTCTTAGTGCAATGAATAAATGAGAATATAGAAACAAGCAAATAAGAGTTCTGACCCCCAAGAATTGCCTAGTAGAGGAGACAAGGAAATAGAAATCTATTTGAAGACTGTCACAATTAGGGTTGAAGTGTATAAACAGGAACCATCCAGGCCAACAGGTCAAATGTTCACCCTTGCTATGGAAGGCATTCCATTCATTTATTTAATAAGCATTTATTGAGCAATCTTCTGTGTTGTATGTGGAAAGAACTACCAGACACTTGATTTCTCTAGAAATTGAAGTAAGAGACACTGAACAACCAGATACAGGCAGGGAGACTGGGCTGAATCACAAAAGGCTTTGGACACAAAGGTAAGGAAAATAAAAGACAGGGGGTAAATTAGTCTATTAAAGATAATTTAGTTGGATCCACGCAGACGTACTGTGGCAGTGAGAATGAAGAAAAGGCAAATATTACATTGAGATCTACATGTAGAATCAATGGGAGTTCAATGCTTTAATATGGTGGATGAAGGCAGATGGAAACTTATGTGTAAATCTTAATTTGGATTTTATTTTTAAAGCACAAGATGTTCTCACCACATTAATGTTCATCAGTAACAAAAGGCTACCTCCAATCAACTTACAAAGTTTGCATAAATCTAGAACACAAACTCATGGGTAAATGATATGTATAAGCCCTATGTAAATCATCAAGGCCATCATGTTAACTGCTACCATATACAATGGTCCTCACTATGATGCAGTTACTTAGAAATTAAAAGACATGGGGTCAGCGCTGTGGTGTAGTGGGTAAAGCCTCTGCCTGCAGTGCCAGCATCCCATATGGGAACCTGTTTAAGTCCCAGCTTCTCACTTCTGGTCCAGCTCTCTGCTGTGACCTGGGAAAGCAGTAGAAGATGGCTCAAGTCCTTGAGCCCCTGCACCCACATTGGAGATCCAGAAGAAGCTCCTGACTCCTAGCTTCAGATCAGCTTAGCTCTAGCCATTGCAGCCATCTGGGGAGTGAACCAGTGCATCAAAGATTTTCTCTCTCTTTCCCTCTCTGTCTCTCTATCTCTTTCTCTGCCTCTGTCTCTCTGAAATTGTGCCTTTCAAATAAGTAAATAAAATCTAAAAAATGCTGATGAGAAACTATTTTCAAAGAAAAGAAACTAGAAGACATAATCAGTGGCTATACGAACAACCTAAATAAAAATGAAATTCAAAATCTCACAAAATTACATAATTCATAGCTGAATTTGGAATACCTCACTAAGTCACAGTTCATGTGTCCAGCAATCTCAGGTACTCAAAGTACAATGAGCAGGACATATGTAAAAATGTTCCCAGAATAGTCAAAATATGCATTATAAAGTCCAAGTGAGGTGTCCTGCCACTGGCTCAGCATCATGGCTCTTAAACTGGCTCATAAACTGGCTCCTCTGGCAGGCATGAGTGGGCACAAAGAGAAGAAGAAAGCAGTCAGTGTGAACTGTGACTAAGTGGAAAGGGCTCCAAGAACAGTGATGCAGAGCTCTGTGGCCCCTAGCTGGATGTAATATGCAGGCAGGCATTTTGATTTCTGGGAGACTACCATGCTCTGAGTTGCCATGGGGCCATCAGAACTGAGCAGAATCAACACATTCAAGGCCAACATCTACAATTCATCTAGTGATAATGGAGCACAGGAGCTTGGCTTTATGGGTACAAGTAAGCCTCACTCCCTTACTATATCTTTCTGTTTGGAGCCACTGGAACTGGAGAGCACATGGGGTCAGAGTGGGTAGAGGAGCATGGTGTGTGGGGAGTCTAAATGTGGTAGTAGTGTGCAGAGGGAGGTGTGGAGGAGGAGGAGAGAACCAAGAGCATCTAACACTAGGGGCATAAGGAGCAGAGGAGGAAGGGAGACAGGGATGATTTGTCTGCACTATGCCTGGTACTCTCCTGGGTATAATTGATACAACATGAATGCTGTGAATATAGTGCTTACCCTAAAGACACTTCAGTCCTGGGGGACAGGTGACAAGGACATAGACCATTACAAAACAGTGTGATAAAAGGTGTAGGTGCACAATAGAATCACCTACATCATTTGTGGATTTCACATCCACGTCAGGTAAGAACAATCAGGCTAAGGTCAAATCTCAGGCAGGAGAGCCCAGAAATGACACAGTTGTCTGAAAAGAAAATAGGCAGATGATAGGCAGAGGCTTGGTAACTGAAGCTGGGGCCAGAGCCTGGATCCTGACTGACTGGGAGGCTGTCAAACTCTCATTAACTTGTACGAGGCTGAGGTGTCCTAGCTTCTATCCTGGTGCTCATGTCTGTAGAGAGGCATAACAAGAAAGAGAAACTCACCTCTGCCTGTGGTTGACCAGAGGGACTGTGGGAGGTCCTCCATTTGAGGCCAGAATCATTTTACCCTGAGGTTTCCTCATTCATGGGAAGCCTTCTTTTCTTTCATTTTCTTTTCTTTTCTTTTCTTTTCTTTTCTTTTCTTTTCTTTTTTTTTTTAACAGGCAGAGTTGGTGAGAGAGAGATAGAGACACAGAGAAAGGTATTCCTTCTGTTGGTTCACCCCCCTAAATGGCTGGTATAGCTGGTGCACTCTGCTGATCTGAAGCCAGGAACCCTTTGCTTCCTCCTGATCTCCCATGTGGGTGCAGGGCCCAAGCACTTGGGCCATCCTCCACTGCACTCCTGGGCCACAGCAGAGAGCTGGACTGGAAGAGGGGCAACTAGGACAGAATCTGGTGCCCCAACCAGGACTAGAACTTGGAGTACTGGTGCCGCAGGTGGATATTTTTTTTTTTTTTTGCATTAAATCCTCCTGCCACCAGATCTCCCACATACCCACAGAGGACAGATGATAATGACTTATTGAATGAACAGAATCTTGAGGTGTCAACTAAATAGAAGACTCATCTTATGAGTCAATACTCACCTTATGGGTGTACTGCAATATGAGAAAATTGAGGCAGGGGATTTTGGTCACACTCAACCTAAGAGTCCTTAAAAATCAAAATAAATAGGAGCTGGTGCTGTGGCACAGTGGGTTAAAGCTCTGGGTTGAAGCACCTGCATCCCATATGGGCACTGGTTTGAGTCCCAGCTGCTCCTCTTCTGATCCAGCTCTCTACTATGACCTGGGAAAGCAGTAGAAGATGGCCCAAGTCCTTGGGCTCTTGCACCCTTGGGGGACACCTGGAAGAAGCTCTTGGTTCCTGGCTTCAGATCAGTGCAGCTCCAGCTGGTGCAGCTCCAGCTGGTGCAACTCCAGCCATTGAGGCCATCTGGGGAGTGAACCATTGGATGAAAGACCTCTCTCTGTTTCTACCTCTCTCTGTAACTCTGTCTTTCAAATAAATTAAATATTTTTTTAAAAAGCAAAATAAATAAATATTCCCTTTCACAACTCAGAAGTGCCCAGCTGCCAACCTCCTGAGTATATGCTCCCAGAAAATGAGAAATCCCCTAAGACTAGAGGTGGGCAAGCACTATCTTGACACTTTCAAAACCACATGAGGAGAAAAAGCCCCACCCTACTAGAACCCATTCATCCAAGGATACAGCAGAAGCCTCAGAGGCTGGCTTCATTGCACATTTGCCAACAGGGTAGCAGGGCACAGAAGGCGTGAAGATATTTGTGGCCTCATGGTGCTGGCTCCAGCTGTTGACACACAAAGAATGGGTGATAGGCAGGAGTTTGAACTAGCCCTGCTTCTGCCTGGTCAGCACTTTAGTATGCATGGACCAAATCTGCATCTGGAGTGCCTGCTGAGGCCAGGGGATACATGTGGACCTACAGCCAGAGGAAGTTTGAAGCACTAGCTTCAAGGTTGGAGAGTTGCCATAGCAACAACACTTTTAGGGGTTGATGTGACAGGGACAGCCCTGGAAGATGAACTGGTCTCCTGACCCCATGTCTTTCCCTTTATGCTCCTCTGACCTACAACGTGAGTGAGACTCTGACAGAGGGAGAGTGGGGCATGGGATTTGCAAGGCAGACAGGTGAGCAAGTGAAGCAATCTGACTTCTTACCTGGGACAACTAGAGAAGAGGAGAGATTTGCAGGCTAGAAACAGAGCAGAGAGACAGCAAAATAATACATCCCTGTTGCCCCTTCCCCAAGACACACAATTGACCTCTTCTTAAATCAGAATTGATGGTAGTAGTGATGTTGGAAATTGTGAGTGAAGGGCCCAATGTGGCTAATTTTCTGTTTGTCTTTCCTGCAAAAGGTATAGCAAATGATATCTACTTAAAACATACACATAGCTTGAGGCCTGACTGAGAGTTCTTGCAAAATATAAGTACACCTTGTGAACTTGAAAGATGCTAATTGTGTGGCCTCTCACTGGGGATTTGGAGTTCTGTAATTAGAGCTGGATTTTGTCACCGGTGGTGCACACTGTTGTCTCTACTAGAGTCCATGGCCACTCTTATGGCATTTACCCTGGTTGGACATTTCCTCAGATTCCCAGCTGAAAGGCACCAAACATGAATGCCTTTAGCTAAAGAGTGAAATCTATCTGAACTGCAGCAGATTGTGATTGGATACATTTTTATTGTAGAATTACTACCGGAAATCGCCTTCATCAAAGCATGCTTTGTTCTGACTTTATCATACTCAGTGATGGAGCAAGGACAAAAGCCTTGGATCCCTGTTGACCTCTTACATAACAACAAGCAGGCCCCTCTTTTTCTGCCTTGCCAATACAGCTCCACCCTACTTTAACCAGGCCTGTCCTGCCTTGACTTTTGGACACATTGCTATCAGAAGACTCCTGCTGTCTGCCCAAGATCTCTCTCACTCCTCTCAAGCTATCTATCCATATCGCAGCAGCTAAGCCTCACAGTCCAGCCTCAGCCTGAACCTCTCCCAGTTCACACTGTGATCTCAAGTGACCCTGAAATCTAGCCCAAACTCTCCCTCTTTCTCATCAGCCCAGCTTTAGCTCACATCCCCAAGCCCTTTCAGTCCACTTTGTTCTACATAAACCACTGTTCTGTAAGGCAGGGGGTCTTCTCACTGCTGTATGCTCACTGGCAACTCTCTCCCATGTACTCACCCATGAGTTGTCCTATATGAGGTCTAGAGCACTCTAGGGAGCGATACAGGAGACATCAAGTCTCTGCAGCTGCATGACATGTTGATTGGGCTTATAAGCTCAGAGTAGGGGAACTCAAGTGTGGCCCACTGGGTACAATCTGATAGCACAGTAGTAGTAAAAATGGTAAAATAGTATTCATTGAGTCATTATATGCTAGACATGGCTAGTAGTGTTTTAAAATGTGTTGTCCCATTTCATTTTGCTTAAGCACAAGATACTATTATCATCATTTTCCAAGTGAAGAAGAATGGAGATTACCCAAGATGCTATTGCTAAGCAGTGGCAAAGCCAGAATTCAAACCTGGAAGAATTTCTTAATGATGATGGTTACTTTTTGGTTGGATTTGTCAGAGTCTGGTTGATTATACACACTCTATATACTGTCTACACACTCCAAAAGGTTTTTCTTTCTTTTTTTTTTTAAATTTTTTGACAGGCAGAGTGGACAGTGAGAGAGAGAGAGACAGGCAGAAAGGTCTTCCTTTTCCATTAGTTCACCCTCCAATGGCCACTGTGGCTGGCTCACCACACTGATCTGAAGTCAGGAGCCAGGTGCTTCTCCTGGTCTCCCATGCGGGTGCAGGGCCCAAGCACTTGGACAATCCTCCACTGCACTCCTGGGCCCCAGCAGAGAGCTGGACTGGAAGAGGAGCAACCTGGACAGAATCCAGTGCCCCGACTGGGACAAGAACCTGGTGTGCCGGCACCGCAGGCAGAGCATTAGCCTATTGAGCCATGCCGCTGGCCCAGAAGGTTTTTCTTAAAAAAAGATTTATTTATCTTATTTGGAAGGCAGAGTTAGAGAGCACTTAGACCATCCTTCACAGCATTCCCAGGCATATCAGTAGGGAACTGGACCACAAGTGAAGCAGCTGAAACTCAAACCAAAGCCCATAGGGATGCCAAAGCTGCATGCAATGGCTTTAGCTGCTATGCTACAGTGCTGGGCCAAAATTAAGACTTTCAAAAGTCCTTATATATGACCTAAGTTACAGAGAGGCAGAGGCAGTGAGCGAGGTCTTCCATCTGCTGGTTCACTCCCAAATGAATGGCCAGAGCTGTGCCAATCTGAAACCAGGAGCCAGGAGCTTCTTTTGGGTCTCCTACACAAGTGCAGGGGCCCAAGGATTTGGACCATCTTCTACTGCTTTCCCAGGCCACAGCAGAGAGCTGGATCTGAAGCAGAGCAGCTGGGGCTCAAACCAGCACCCAATATGGGGTGCTGGCATGGCAGGCAGTAGCTTTACCTGCTAAGCCACAATGCCAGACCCAAATGTTCTTAATTACAGGTTTTTGACAAATTCTGATAAAAATTTCCAGAACTCTGAGGGAAAGAAAAAAAACTTTAAAAAAAAGCACTAAGGGACTGGCGCTGTGGCACTGTGGGTTAATGCCATGGCCTGAAGTGCCAGCACCCCATATGGGCACTGGTTCTAGTCCCAGTTGCTCCACTTCCAATCCAGCTCTCTGCTGTGGCCTGTGGATGCAGTAGAAGATGGCCCAAGTCCTTGGGACCCTGCACCCATGTGGGACACCTGGAAGAAGCTCCTGGCTCCTGGCTTCAGATCAGGGCAGTTCCAGCTGTTGTGGCCAATTGGGGAGTAAACCATCGCATGGAAGACCTCTCTCTCTCTCTCTGTGTAACTGATTTTCAAATAAGTAATAAATCTTTTTTTTTAAAAAGCACTAAAATTCTAAAGGAGAGCAATGGAGAATTAGTTATAAGAATGAATAAATCAAACAAATTTATGGATTTATGTTTTTATTTAAAATATTGTTGGTTCTGTATTTGAATGTTTCACCTAAGTTCTGGAATATTTCTGTACTTTCTATTGTTATTAAGCTTTGATATACTTTTGTATATAGATGGAGTGTTCACCTTTTCTCTAATTAATTCATCTAAAATATAAAACTTTTAGGAGGATTTTTGGTTTCTTATTACATTGTGATTGTGTGAGTTCAGTAAGAATTTGTACTCATGACATCATGTTATAACTGAGAACATTAGCATATCACAAATTAAGCACAGAACACATGGCTTCAAGTGTTCCTAGACTTTCAGTGAGTGAATAGAAGCTGTCACTTCTTAGTAGGCCTCCCAAACATCAAAACATTAGATACCGAAGTCAAAAAAGAAAATATAAGGGGCTGGCACTGCAGCAGAGTGGGTGAAGATGCCACTTGTGATGCCAGCATCCCATTTGGATACCAGTTCAAGTCCTGTCTGTTCAATTCTGGTCCAACTCCCTGCTAATCCACCTGGGAAAGCAGTGGAATATGGTCCAAATCCTGCACCTGTGTGGGAAACCCAGAAGAAGCTCCTGGCTCCTGCCTTCAGACTGGCACAGCCCTGATCATTGTAACCAATAGGAGTGATTTAGCAGTTAGAAGACCTCTCTCTCTCTCTCTCTCTCTCTCTCTCTTTATAAGTCTACCTTTCAAATAAACAAAAATATGTAAAAAAGAAAATATAATTCCTTTTTGGATTGGATTTTTAGCTTGGAGAGATTCTGAATCATTACTCATTATATATGTTTAATGCAATTAAAAATGGATTATAATGCACTTGCTATTTAATTGCAAATTTGTTCATTGTTTTTAGATTTCCCGATTTTAAAAGTTTTATGGGGGGCTGGTGCAATGGCATAGTGGGTAAAGCTATTGCCTACAGTGCTTGCATCCCATTCAGGCACTGGTTCAAGTCTCAGCAGCTCCACTTTTGATCCAGCTCTCTGCTATGGCCTGGGAAAGCAGTGGAAGATGGCCCCTGTGCTTGGGCCCCTGCACCCACAGGTGAGAACTGGAAGAAGCTCCAAGGCTCCTGGCTTTGGATTGGCCCACCTCTGGCTGTTACGATTTTTTGGGGAGTGAACTACTGGATAGAAGACTTTCTCTCTGCCCTTGCCTCTATGTAACTCTGCTTTTCAAATAAATAAATAAATCCTTTTTTAAAAAATGTTTTATGGGGCTTATTAGTGTATGATTAATCAACATTTCTAGTTTCCTTATATAATGTCAATTATAGTAAAATATTCTGCTATTACCTTTTAACTCTGTTCATTGTTTAGGATGACAACTCAATTTGTTATCTTCTTTGGTTTGGTTACATATTTTTCTTTTTTAAAATATTTATTTATTTGTTGGTATGTCTGAGTTACATAGAGAGAGAAGGAGAGGCAGAGAGAGCGAGCGAGGTCTTTCACCCACTGGTTCACTCCCCAGTTGGCTGTAATGGCTGGAGCTGCGCCAATCCAAAGCCAGAAACCAGGAGATTCTTCCAGGTCTCCCATGTGGGTGCAGGGTCCCAAGAACTTGGGCCATCTACTGCCTTCCCAGGCCATAGCAAAGAACTGGATCAGAAGTGAAGCAGCCAGAATATGAACCAGTGCCTATGTGAGATGCCCGCATTGCAGGTGGCATCTTTACCCGCTACTCCACAGGGCCAGCATTGTTATATATTTTTCTTTTTGATCTTTGTGCCTCTTGCCTGGCAGAATTTTTCAGAAGTATAATTCCCAGCATAATACTCCTGGCCTGGCACTTTGAGATAGTGAATTCTGGCTACATAACAGATATAGCTAAGTTTATGAATGGACAGCAAGTAAAGTTAGCCTGAAGACCACTCCTTCTAAACCCTCATTGTTGCTCAAATTTGGCTAAAAATGTGCTCACACTGACCCCTTCTCATCAAATGTTTCTCTCTTACATGGGTCTGGATCAAAAACCAGGTCAAATAAAACCTGGAAAAATTGGAACATGATCAGCTGCATTTTCAGAAATGGATTTTGTTCACAAGGAGGAAACAAATATCAAGATGCAATGAGTCATTAGTGTCAATCCTAAATCAGATTAGATGAAGCAGGGTGGTTATAAAGGGAGAGCTTTTTTTTAATGAATTATTGTTTGATAGTAACTATAACAGAACATTCTGTCAGAACTATATCCTCTAGAGAGGGCTTCCATTTTGAAGGGGAGATGCTAACTTGATGTGATACTTAGTGTTCTCATACCTAATGCTAGAAATTTTGTACAGCACCCACAGTGAACTTCTGAGGAAGTTCTTTGACATTGTTGTTCCTGAAAAGCTGGGATTAGGATGCAGAGTACTAATTCAAACTTTGGAAAAATAAAATTGCTTATGCTGTAAGATTGATCTGGGCATTGCCATGTGAGGCTGGCTGATATGTCTCAGAATAACAGTCACTGGTGTACTGCAGGACACAGAGTAACTCACTTTTGGCCAACCCAGCACAATACACACAACTCACTTTGTGTGCTTCCACTTCTGGAGCAAAGGTTACTGGCTCATTTTGGGCTATTTGGAAGATATTAAGACATACTATTTGATAACCAAAATGTTACTCTGAAGCTATAAATTTTTTGACAGGCAGAGTTAGTGAGAGACAGACAGAGAGAAAGGTCTTCTTTCCGTTGGTTCATCCCCAAAACGGGTGCCATGGCAGGCACACTGCACCCATCCAAAGCCAGGAGCCAGGTGCTTCCTTCTGGTCTCCCATGCAGGTGCAGGGCACAAGCACCTGGGCCATCCTCTACTGCCCTCCTGGGCCACAGCAGAGAGCTGGACTGGAAGAGGAGCAACTGGGACAGAACCAGTGCCCCAACCAGGACTAGAACCCTGAGTGCTGGTGTTGCAGTAGGAAGATTAGCCCAGTGAGCCATGGCACTGGCCTGAAGCTATAATGTTTAATCCAGTCACCTTGCCACGAGACCCCTCTGGGGCACATATATGTGAATAATTTTATGATATTGAACAGCTGGATCTGAGCAATGTCCCTTTAGCAGAGGGGGAAACACCCATTCCATGTCCTAGAAAGCCCATGGGTCTGGCCTTGCTAAGGCAACTACAAATGGGACTTGAAATTCAATAAACCTGTAGCAGGCTAAATCTTTTTCCAAAAAGATTTATTTAATTATTTATTTGAGAAGCAGAGAGAGAGAGAGAGAGATCGCCCATCCATTGTTTCACTCCCCAAATGGGCACAGTGGCCGGAGCTGGGCCAATCCAAATCAGGAGCCAGGAACTTCTTCCGGGTATCCTGAGCAGGTACAGGGCCCCAGGACTTGGGCATCTTCTACTGCTTTCCCAGGCCATAGTAGAGAGCTGAATTGGAAGTGGAGTAGCTGCAATGTGAACCAGTGCCCATATGGGATGCTAGCACTGTGGGCAGTGGCTTTACCTGCTATGCCACAGTGCCAGCATCCCATATGGGCACTGGTTCAAGTCCAAGCTGCTCCACTTCTAATCCACTCTCTGCCATTGCCTGGGAGAAGCCTGGAAGATGGCCCAAGTACATGGGCTCCTACGCCTGTGTGAGAGACCTGGAAGAAGCTCCAAGGCTCCTGGCTTTGAATTGGCTCAGCTTCTGCCATTGAAGCCATCTGGGCAGAGAACTGGCAGATGGAAGACTTCTCTCTGCCTCTGCCTCTCTGTAACTCTGCCTTTCAAATAAATAAATAAATCTAAAAAAAAAGCTGCACAGAAACTGGCTGTGCAATCCTTCTCATAATGCAGAGGATCTCTACAGCTAAACCCGAGACTAGAAACTTTGTCTGAAGCAATGCCTACAGGGCTGGTGTTGTAGTGTACCACGTAAAACAGCCAACTTCTACTCAGTATCCCATTTGGATGCTGGTTTGAGTCACAGCTGCTCCACTTCTGACCCAGCTCCCTGCTAATGGCCTTGCAAAAGCAGCAGAAGGTGACTCAAGTACTTGTTCCCCTACCACTCATGTGGAACACCCTGAAGAAGCTCCTAGCTTTGTCATGATCAATCCCTGGATTATGCAACCATCTGAGAAGTGAACGAGCAATGGAAAATCTCTGTCTCGCTTTATTTCTGTTAACTTGACTATTAAGTAAATAAATAACTAATAAAAGAAATACCTAAAACTTTGTCTCCCTTCATTCTTACAATACCCTAGTCAGACAGTCATTGTTCCTTTTCCCTGAGGTTTGAGGAATAATAAGAAATAGGGGCAATTGAGACAAAACTTCTATAATACAAAATCAGGGCTCAGCCTCTTGTCTGTGTCTCTTAGCCCAAAATTTCCTTGCCTATACAATGTCAAAAAAAATTTGGGACCAATGCTGTGGCATGGTAGGCTAAGCCTCTACCTGCAGTGCCAGCATCTCATATGGGTGATGGTTCTAGTCCCAGCTGCTCCACTTTTGATCCAGCTCCCTGCTAATGGCTTTGGAAAGCAACAGAAGATGGCCCATGTCTTTAGGCCTCTGCATCCATGTGGAAAGAATTTCCTGGCACCTGGCTTCAGATCAGCTCAGCTCTGTCCATTGTGGCCATTTAGGGAGTGAACCAACAGATGGAAGACCTCTCTCTCTCTCTCTCTCTCTCTCTCTCTCCCTGCTTGTCTGTAAATTCTCCCTCTGAAGTAAATAAATAAATCTTTTTTTTAAAAAAGGGAGTGATACAGCTGGCCTCACAAGCTAGTAATCACTGGACAAAAGAAGTCATTTGTTTCTGCAATAGATAACCCTGTTAGCCAAAATTGTCTGGAAAGGATTATTTAGGGGAGTTTCAGATCCAGGTAAGAAAAATCCAAGTCTGGGAAGTAAATAACTATCATTTACATGTAAACCCCAGGCCAACTGAAGCCCACCGGGACATCATAAAAATTCCCTAAAGAACATGTCATTGCCAACAATAAAAGGAAGATCACAAGCACCACTGAACAGTCGGAAACTTGGCCAAAGCTCAACAATCACCTGTCAGCCCCAATTTTAATCTATAAAAACCTTTACTTCTAACTTCTCAGGAAGCCCTGAAATTAAGCAAAAGTTCTCATCTTACTTTGGACTTTGCCATAAATACCTCAATCCACCACCACTCAATGTCAGTGATTGGCTTACTGTGTGTTGTGCAAGCACATATAGGTTAGGGGGTTCTTTTTGTTTGTTTGTTTCTGTTTTAAAGATTTATTTACTTGAGACTCAGAGTTACATGGAGAGAGGAGAGGCAGAGAGAGAGAGAAAGAGAGAGAGAGAGAGAGAGAGAGGGGTCTTCCATCTGCTGGCTCACTCTCTAATTGGCTGCAATGGCTGAAGCTGCACTGATCTGAAACCAGGAGCTTCTTCTAGGTCTCCCATGTGGGTGCAGAGGCCCAAGGACCTAGGCCATTTTCCACTGCTTTCCCAGGCCAAAGCAGAGAGCTGGATCAAAAGTGGAGCATCTGGGACTCAAAGTGGTGCCCATATAGTATGCCAGCACTGCAGGCAGTGATTTTTATCTGGTATGCCATGGGGCAGGTCCTGGTTAGGGGGTTCTATAACAACATTGCTAATGAGTTTGGGGGAATCGTTATGCAATAGGAGCAGCGATGGGACTTGAACTCAGGCATGCTGACATAGAATGTAGGCATCTCAAGCAGTGCTCCAATCACTATGCTAAATCCCATTCCCTTAGTTTGTTAAATTAACTTTCTATTTGAATGCCAGAGAGACTAAGACAGCAGAGATGATCCATCTGATGGTTCACTCCCCAAATGCCTAGAATAGCTGGGGCTAAGTGAGGCCAAAGCCAAGATCCAAGAACTCATTCAAGGTCTCCGTCATGGTTGGCATGGATCTGAGTGGCTTAGCCTCCAAGGGTGAACATTAGCAAGATGATGGGATTAGGAGAAGATCCAGGACTCTGTCCTAGGCACTCTTGTAGCTGATGTGGGTGTCCCAAGTGACAGCTTAATTGTTGTGCCAAATTCCAGCCCAGCTAACTTTGTTGAGATATTTTCCCTCACAAGTCTCTTTCTCTACTTAGAAGAGGGAAAACTGATTTTTCTTTGACAAAAATTGTCAATTAAACAGGGAGATTCACACAGATGAAAATGAGATACACTCAGTATTATTTTAAATATATTATTTCAAAGTTTGCTTTTTATAAATTCAGGAAAGTAAGAAGATAATATATTGTGGTTTGGGTACAAATAATATATCTAAACTGAGCATAACATGAATTTTAACACCTCTGCTTTCGAAGACATTTACAACTACTTTGAAGTTGTGTAGAAGAGAATGATATAGAATTAATGAAAACATGAATGCAGGAGGTCAGATTCTTCTTTTCACCTCAGGCTCCAATGCAGGACCACCAAGTCTGTATTGCAATGTTCTGATACATTATGTATATTTTCACACTGTTTTTGTCTGCCACTCTCTGAATCTATGTTGGGATTAATTCCCCAAGCCCTCTTAAATCTGTAGAAATATCACAGCATGATATAGCTCCATCCCATTAAAACACTCAATAATGGATACATGACTCTTCCTTAAACTTTATATGAAGAAACACAGAATAACTCATCTGGAAGCATTTCAGAAAATGAGATAAACATTCAGGGAAAAAGCATTTGGCATGGTAGTGAAAAGACCCACATTCCATGTTATGGTACCTGGGTTCAAGTCCCAGTACTGATTCTGATCCAGCTTCCTGTTCATACACAAGCAGGTGAGCAGCAAGCTCAATAGTTATCTCTCTGTTGCCAGTGTGGTGGATTCAGAATAAGATTCTGGCTTCTGACTGCCCTGGCCGGTCCCAGCAGGTGCAAAGACAATCTCTCTCCCTCTGTCTCTATGTGTGTGTGTGTGTGTGTCCCTCAGTCTCTTAATCAGTATCTCTCTTTTCAAATGAATTTTTTTTAAAGATTTGTTTATTTGAAAGGGAGAGTTACAGAGAAGAGGCAGAGAGAGTTTGAGAGAGAAGTCTTCCATCCACTGGTTCGCTTCCCAGATGACTGCAACAGCTGGAGTCACACCAATCTGAAGCCAGAAGCCAGAACTTATTCCAGGTCTCCCACACAGTCACAGGGACCTAAGGACTTGGGCCATGTTCTACTGCCTTCCCAGGCCATAGCAGAAAGCAGGATCGAAACTTGAGCAGCCAGAACACAAACCGATGCCTATACTGGATGCTGGCACTGCAAGTGGCGGCTTTACCGGTAACACTATGTCACAGTGCTGCCCCATGAAATGTTTTCTAAAAATGAGAAACATCATGGACAAGAAAAATATTTTTTCCTAAGCCATCAGGGTCATGTTCAGCATCTTTACCTACATGTGGAAACTGCCCAAGTCTTTCAGAAGCTGCAATCATATCTTAACTCAGTCTTGAGGGAAAAATGCTCTTGCTTTCCTGTAGGTGCTGTGCATACATCACTGGTAGTAGCAAGCCTGTGCTTGGCTTCTCCAGGGTGAGTTTTGGTGCAAAGCTCACTGTTTAGCGGTGGCTTGCTGTCCCCTGCTGGCCCTCTGGTGGAACTAATAAAGTGTTTGGCAGATACTGACAAATTGTTTACAAACTTTAAAGACCCTACATAATGATGAATAGCAAAGTTAAAGTGCTCACAACTT
Organism: Oryctolagus cuniculus; assembly: GCF_051225735.1. Lineage (NCBI taxonomy): Eukaryota > Metazoa > Chordata > Mammalia > Lagomorpha > Leporidae > Oryctolagus > Oryctolagus cuniculus. The sequence continues at coordinate 99,665,439 of NC_142868.1, forward strand.
CCCATTTTATAAAGCTACAGGAATGGAGAGACTGAGCCTCTTCTAATCTCAGCTTCAACTGTATCCCATTACCTTTTTTATGTGCATTTCACTTCCAATCATTTCACAATGTTTGCTATTGTCCTTTGTGATTTGTTTCTGTAGCTCCTAGGAGTGTGCTCCTATTTTCCACATATTGTGCACTTCTCAAATGTTCTTCTGTTACTGATATTCCAGGTGAATCTACTGTGGTCATAGGATGTCCTTTTTTATTTTTATTCTTTTAGTTTTATTTAGGTTTTTTTGTGATCTAGCAAAAGATCTTCTGCAGACAATGTTCTGTGAGTACTTGAACAGAATGTGTATTCTTTTGTTCAAGTACATGGTCAAGTTGCTTTATCCTTTCCAATATATTGCAAACCTGTTCTGTCCATTATTAAAAGTGACACATTTCTGTCTCCTAATATTAATTTTTAAGAATTATTATATCTAATACTGTACTAGAGAGAGAGAGAGGCCTTCCTCTGCTGATTTTCTTTCAAAATTGCTACAAAGCTGGCCAATGTTGTGGAACAGTAGGCAAAACCACTGCCTGCAGTGGCAGCATCCCATACGGATCCTGGTTTGAGTCCTGTCTGTTTCAATTCTGATCCAGCTCTCTGCTATGGCCTAGGAAAACAGTGGAAAATGGCCCAAGTCCTTGGGCCCCTGCATCCAACTCCAGCTATTTTGGCAATCTGGGGAGTGAACCAGTGGATGGATGACCTCTCTCTCTCTCTCTCTCTCTCTTTGTTTGACTCTCTGTAACTCTGTCTTTCACATAAATAAATAAATCTTTTGAAAAGATGAGTTAGCCAGGAGCTGGATCACTAGAACTGCCAGGACTAGAACGAGTGCCAGAATTGGTGGCTTTACTCTCTATGCCACAGTCCCCCTTCCTAATACTAGTCTTGACCAGTCTTTTCTCTATGATTTTTGTCATTTTCTTTCATTTAATGTTGGGCTTCTTTGTTAGATACATGCATATCTAGAATTAATCTTATCCAGGTTGATTGACACTTTCATTACTCTAAAATGTCATTTATCTGTAGTACCTTTATTTTAGAGTTTATTCTCTTATTAGAATGGTCAGCAAGTATATACATCGTTTATAATTACCTTACACTGCATATCTATATTTCATGCTTTAACCTCTAATACTTTTGTATTAGAAGCACCACTGTTCTGGTGCTTAAGGTTCATTTGCTCCATGATTCTGGCTTTTTCATTTTATCTTAAAGATTTATTTTATTTTATTTTATTTTATTTTGAAAGACAGATTACAGCGATCATGAAGGGAGCATAGTCCAGAGTAGGCAAAGCAGCCCCTGGTACAAATCACCCCTGTGAGCTGTCTTGCTGCTTCCTGAATATTTCTTTGAATCAGAAATAACCTGAGCAACTAGTTGTTGACCTGGTGTCATTGGCCTAAGGAGTTTCAGAATGGCAGAAACCAGATTGAAATTCCAACTTAAATCTAGGGAAATGTATTTGGTAAGTATCAAACTTGTACATGGTGCTACCAGGTAATATCTCTTTTAATATTTTGTTCAGCTGTTAGTGGATATTTTTTGTTTTGTTTTGAAAATATTTATTTATTGATTTGAATGACAGAGGTACAGAGAGAGAGGGAGACAAAGAGAAAGAATTTCCATCCATGGTTCACTCCCCAATTGGCCATAATGACCAGCATCGGGTTGGTCCAAAACCAGGTATCAGGAGCTTCTTCTTCCAAGTCTCCCACATGGGTTCAGGGGCCCATGGACTTGGGCAATTTTCTGTTGTTATCCCAGGTCATAGCAGAGAGCTGGATTGGAAGAGGAGCAGCCAGGACTAGAACCAGCACCCATATGGGGTGCCGGCACTTCAGGAGAGGGTGTTAACCCACTATGCCACAGTGCCAGCCCAAGAAATTGTTTTCTAACTTGGTTCTTTTACGGTCTGGACTAAACAGCAATTGTAATCAGAGCTCTATTCTTATTGCCCCTTAGCACTTATTTTCTAAGATAAATATATTGTATTTGGAAACTACAAAACAAAAAGCTGTTTTATGATAATACCACTTGACCTCCTTAAGACTGAATAAGAAATGGCCACTTAAAAGATCTCTGAATGGGGCTGGGGCTGTGATGTAGTGGGCTAAGCTACCACCGCAGGTGCCTGCATCCCATGTGGGCATGATTTTTAGTCCTGGCTGCTCCTCTTCTCATCCAGCTCTATGATGTGACCTGGAAAAGCAGTAGAGATTTGCTAAGTGCCTGGGCCTCTGCACCCACGTGGGATACCCAGGAGGAATTCTTGTTCCTGACTTAGGATTAGCCCAGATATGGCCATTGTGGCCATTTGAGGAGTGAACCAGATGGAAGACCTTTCTCTCTGTCTCTCCCTTTCTCTATAACTCTACAGATGGTCTGGATGGAGGCTTCTTGGTAATGGAGTTCAGTTGCTTGCAGTCGATGGTTACATGTTTTCTCATGAGCTGTCAGTGAGGTCTGCCTTGTCATTGCCTTTCAGTGGGCTCCTGAAACTTCCGTGCAAACACCATTATTCATAGGTCATTCAAAACACCAGCAGCCAGTGAGTGTCAGCCAAAATATGAAAATTTTAACCAAGGTTAAAATTATGTTCTGTGTATTAAGTACAATGAATCAGAATCAGCCTTTTGAGTTTTGTTTTTTAGGAAAAATTTTCAAAATCATAGCTTTAAGGAGCTGGCGCTGAGTCATGGCTGGTAAAACCACTGCCTGCAGTGCCATTATCTCATATGGGCACTGGTTTGAGTTTTGACTGCTCCACTTCTAACACAGCTCTCTGTTATGCACTGGAAAGGCAGTAGAAGGGTGCCCAAGTCCTTGGGCCCCTGCACCCATGTAGGAGACCCAGAAGAAGCTCCTGTCTCCTGGCTTTGGATTGGCCCTGTTCCAGCAGTTGTGACAATTTGGGGAAGGTGAACCAGCCAATTGAAGACCTCTCTCTCTCTCTTTGCCTCTGCCTCTTTGTAACTCTTCCTTTCAAATAAATAAATAAATCTTTATTTGCTGATAGATCAGGATTTCTCTCATTTGTCAGTTTAAAATGGCTAATCTGAATAAAAAATGAAAGGGACTCTGTGAAGAGGCTGGAGTCTCCCCTATTTAGATATTAGAACCCAGATACCCCCCTACCCAGCACCATACTAAGGTGGCCTGAGGGGTAACCCCCAGGGGACATCTGGAGGGGCCTAGGCCTGCCACTCCTTTCCTCTATCCCATTTTTGGCATGTGATGAAAAATATTGCATTTTGGATTTTTCTCTTTTGTCCTTGCACTTTAAAATCGCCTTAACTGTAGGCTAGGGGAAGCTCTGAGGGGCTCACTTAAGAAAGCCACCAAATCCCTCCCTCCCAAGAAAGGGGGGATTTTCTAATAGTGTTTTGAATTAGGCCAGATGTTTTTCCTGATCCCCCTCCTACCACCACCACCAATGTCATGGAGCTCTGACCCCTTTCCTGGGGAAACTAAATGCCAATAAGCCTAGGAAACTAACTTTCCAGAAGTCCTTTCCTCTAACCAAGAACTCAGACTCCCCTCTCTCCAGGTTTCTTTCCTGATCACTTAGCACCAACAGGGGGTTCTACTACTTCCTTAGTTGGTAACAGACAAGAGAGGGACCATGGGGGGAAAGGAAGACTCTGGTGTCTCCCCTCTTTTCCTGCTGCACTGAGGACCAGGAACAGTAAGATCCTCCTTCTTCTACATATCCCGCCCTCATTTTCCCATCCCAAGATAGATATATAATTTCTTTGATATTTATACACACACCTGGTAATGAAGAAGAGAAAAAATGGAATCTATAACAATAATAAAGAAATTGTTTCTGGTTTAAAAAATGATCTGGTGTCCTCCAGGGCAAGCAATTGCACAAATGTCCACTGAGTCTGGTCCAGGGATTAGGGAAGGAAGATCTTAAAAGGTAAAAGGGGGGAGCTACTACCCCAGCCTCAGGGCCCCAACTCTCCAACTCTGTTGCATTGTATAAAACACTCATCCTCTGGGAATTGGGGTTTTAAAAAATGTCTGTGCAGGGGAGGGGAGCCCCTTGGGGGAAGGAAGGTGGCCACCTGGGACCCTTTGGTGTAGACACAGTGGTGAGGGAAGGGGAGGTGCTGATGGCTCACACCATATCTCAGGTGGTACCGCCCGCTCATGACAGTTTCTTGACTCCTCCCCTTGTGGGGCCAGGGGAGGCTGAGCTGATGCTCTTGGGTGCTGTTGGATTTGCTGTGGGTGGTATTGAGCTGTACTTCATCTTCAGGCATCAGCAGGTGGCTGCAAGGCCACTTCCTCTATCTCAGAGACACCAGGAGGGGATTTTTGGCTGCTGTAAGATGTTTAATGGCCCAGATATGGGGTGGTTAGACCTGGTTCAGGGGACCCTAGTCCCTGGCCCCTTAGTCTTTCTGGCTTCCCAAAGCCAAATGGAGTCTTGCTCGGTGGTGATCTCTTTGGATCAGCTGAGGAGGAACTCCTATGAGGGCATGGCCTGAGCCAGGTGTTGACTGAATGCCTGAGTCTCCCAAGCCCAGCTCTTCCTCATGGACTGGGAGCTGGGTGACTGGTGCAGCAGCTTCTCTCATCCCTGGAGGGAGGCCACAATGTGGCACTACAGATTGTCATAACAGAATGGTGAGGGCTCTCGTGTTGGACCTGTTGGCACCAAACGTGGATGCCTCTCAGCTTCCCATTGCTGGGTCAGGCAGGCTGACAGGAAGGGAGAGGTGTAGCTGAAAGCTGGGTCTTGTTCAGGCTTTCATTGTATGTCTGATTGGCCAGGCTCTTACAGGAGATGGAAGTGGTGCCCTCTGAACGCATGGACTGCAACTGGTCCAGCACAAAACCTGTTCTCTGGGCTGACTTGAGGCTGGAGGAATGAGAGCCACTGGAAAGTGGATCAAAGTGAAAGCTTTTGCCAAAGGTGGGAGAACAGAAGCTCTCTGGTTCCAAGCTGGGCTCTGAGTGGTAACTGGGATGACGGCTGCTCTCTGCAGTTGAGGTTGGCTTCCTCAAACTGTCCCCATGACTAACTTGGTGCTGGAGGAATAAGGCAGGGCAGCTGATATACTGCTGCTACTATAACCTGGCTGACACTTGTACATGGTTGGTGTGGGGGGCTGTCCTTGCCCCAAAAGCTGCTATCTCCATTAGTAGCCAGGCAAAAGTGTGTTTGCAGTCCCATGCAGCTGCTCAGGTCTGGCATAGGAGGAGGCCAGGGTTTGGCATTTGCGGACTGGTTCTCTGTTGTTTCCAAGCTTCCCTTAGACTTAGTTCCCCTAAGCTCTCCCTGGATGCCATTATCCATGATCTTCACAGTAATCTGACACTTCTGGCTGAAGGAAGGGAGGTCTGATTACAATTGTCTTCTCTTTCTTTGGTCTTCCCAAATATCTGGGTGCTGGGGAATTACAAAGTGCATTGTTACAGCAGCCATTGGTGAAGGGGCTCATGCCTCCCCGGAATTTACCCATAACCTGTTCATTGGTTGTGCGTCCCTAGGCCACCAGCACCACATGAAACCCTATGAGGTCAGCTACAGGGATGAAGAATAAGCCAGCAACACACTTCACTGCCATTGTGACAGTGTGCAGACCCCTGAGAGCTCCTTTATGTGGCAGAGGACATAAAGGAGGCCAAAGCCAAATATACCCATAGAGTGGGCTGTCAAGGGAAGGAGGAAGAGGAAGAAATAATGGTAGTTCTGATGGCCAATACAGTTGTTCACTCAGGGGCAGGGATTATCAAATTCCTCCACACAATTATCACAGACACTTTGTGGGAATGCCGAGGAGGACAGTAGCAGTGGCAGGTGGCACATCCTTTCATGCACACTTGGATGCCCTTGATCTCCACTGTTTTGTAAAGGGAGCTCGAAAATCTTCCTTGTCCTCATCTTCCTCAGCTCGAGGGAAAATGCCTGGGTCCATGAAGGTGGCCCTACTGAAATTGTCCAGAACAAAGAGAAACATAACTGCATTGTAGATGGGCACTGCAGGTGACACATTCAGGCTTAGTTCTGGACACGTACAAGCAAAGAAGAGTGTTGTAGCTCCCACTAAGAAGATAGCGGCTGCTGAGGCCAGGACGTGTTTCTGGGTCTGAATCTCTTTCCAGACTCTGCAGCATGTTGGAGCTCTGAGGGGAGATCTGCCCTGCTGCATAGCCCAGGCCCACACAGAGGCAGAACAGATAAGACAATGGGATAAGGGAACCAACAGAGAAGAGTCCAGAAAAAAACAAACAAACAAACAAACAAAAAAAAAAACAAAAAAATCAGGGAAACCAAAAATTTAGAATTATCATCCTTCCACATCCCCAAACAAAACTGAAGGTCAAAATATCTTAAACGAAGGAAACATATGGGAGGGGTAAAAGTGATTGCAAGTGATAAATAACTGCTTCCCCAGAACAAAGCAGAAGAGGAGGTTAAGAAACACAACTTGGGGGCTGGCGCTGTGGTGTAGCAAGTAAAGCTGCTGCTTGCAGTGCTGGCCTCCTATATGGACACCAGTTTGAGTCCTAGCTGCTCCACTTTTGATCCAGCTCTCTGCTAAGGCCTGGGAAAGCAGTAGAAGATGGCCCAAGTCCTTGGGCCCCTGCACCCACGTGGGAGACCTGGAAGAAGCTCCTGGCTCCTGGCTCCTGGCTTCGGATTGGCGCAGCTCCAGCCATTGCAGCCAATTGGGGAGTGAACCAGCAGATGGAAGACTTCTCTCTCTCTCTGCCTCTCCTCTCTCTGTGTAACTTTCAAATAAATATTAAAAAAAAAAAACAACACAAGTTTAACAGCTTAGAAGTGGGAGACAAACAGTAGGTTGTACACATACAAATGGCTGCAGGTAGAGAACATGGACAGTCAGACAGATCAAGGTACCGCTCATGGACAGAGGCAGGTCTTCAAAAAAAAGAAGGGGAAATATCAAGGCAGGGCAGGAAATTCTGAGCAAGGAAAATTCCTAAGGAGATACCCTAGTACCTCCACGACTACCACACTCCCACAAAATGTGAGCAGCACCTAGAAGAGGTGTGTACTGTGCATTTTTATCCACGAAGGAACCTGCAGCCCCTTCCAGCTTGGAAGAAGAGCTGCTTTCACTGCAGCCCTTGTCAGTTCTAGGCAGCCTTCTCAATGCCACCACTCCCACACCTTGACTTCACCAGGGTTTGTAGTCTGCAATGGCTCTCTAATATTATTTATTTCTCTCTTGATGGCTAATGCTGGACTACAGCTGTTACAAGTTGAGTTGTAAATACTTTCCTTTAAGAAGAGAGAAAACAGAGAGCAAGCTGCTCTGTCTTCAATCTCTTCTTGCTATTCCCAAGCCCTTCAAGGGCCCCATTTCCTATAGAGTTTATGCAAAACCGAAGGAAAACCTAAATTCTTGAAGCCTTTTCTCCCCGATAAGCAGAATAAGACGAAGACATCGATACCATGTGATACTTTAAAAAATAACTCGGGATGAAGGCACAGTTCCAAAGATGTCCCAGTTTCCAGGTTAGTTATTGTGTCTGGTCTTTCTTCTTCAATCTTGGGCTTTCCAGAAAGAGTTCAACTGGATTATGGTGCCTCCCTTGGAGTGGTGCCCATCACCGCCACCATCGTTGTTGCCGCAGCCTCCCGGCAGTGCTGTCCGGCCTCTGACAGGCAGCACAGAGCCCCCGCATGTTGCAAGCCTGCACTGCTCCTCCATGAGCCAGCACACAGCCATGGCTCTCAGGGCAGGGTATCGAGCCCTCCCAGTGTTCCCATTGGCTCCCTGCCCCAGGCACATGAGACGTTTCTCTCATTCATGAGGGTCATGCAGTTGCACCTGCCCCTACTCACTCTGCCATCCACCCATAGCCCCCACCCCTTCTCCACTCTCAAAGTTAAGTACTCTTAACATCTTAACATTCTTTAAAAGTAATTCAAGATGGTTTAAAAGTAAGTATGAAATTTTTATCTTGTTTCATTTTGAAAATTATGTTAATTTAGAAGTTTTTAAAGAATTATTTTGAGATGGTGATGGGGTTGACGCTGTGGCATAGTAGCTTAATCCTTCACCTGCAGTGCCAGCATCCCACATGGGTGCCAGTTCTAGTCCCAGCTGCTCCTCTTCCAATCCAGAGAGCTTCTGCTATGGCCTGGGAAAACAGTAGAAGATGGCCCAAGTCCTTGGGCCCCTACACCCATGTGGGAGACTGGGAGGGAGCTCCTGGCTCCAGGCTTTGGGTTGGCACCCCTCCAGCCATTGCAGCCACTTGGGGGCTGAAGCAAGATGGAAGACCTTTATCACTTTCGCTCCCTCCCTTTCATTGTCTGTAACTGTACCTTTCAAATAAATAAATAGAATCTTTAAAAATAAAAAAAAATATTTTGGGGCCAAAATAATGGCATAGCAGCTAAAGCAGCCTCCTGTAATTCCATTATTTCATATGGACACCAGTTCAAGTCCCAGCTCCACACTTCTTACCCAGCTCCCTGCTAGTGGCTGCTGAAAAACAGCAGGTGACCCAGGTGCTTAGGTCCCTGCACCCATTTGGAAGACTCAGATGAAGCACTCTGACCCAGTGCTGGCTGCTGTGGGCATATGGAGAGTGATCCAGCAGATGGAAATGTGCGCTCTCTCTCTCTCTGTAACTCTGACTTTCAAACAAAAAAATAAATCTTTAAAAAATGAATTATTTCATAATGTAAATTTTTCTCATAAGGTAGAAAGGCTGCAATGCTCTAGAATGTAAGGAAAAAAATAGGACAAAAACTGAAGGTTTAAGTAAGTTGCAGAAAGCATGAGCACATAACAGAAGGTTTGAAGTGGCCAGCACTATGGCGCAGTGAGTTAATGCCTTGACCTGAAGCATTGGCATTCCATATGGGTGCCAGTTCTAGTCCTGGCTGATCCTCTTCTGATCCAGCTCTCTGCTATGGCCTGGGATATCAATGGAAGATGGCCCAAGTCCTTGGGTCCCTGCACCTGTGTGGGAGACCTGGAGGAGGCTTCTGGCTCTGAATTGGCACAGCAATGGTCAATGCAGCCATCTGGGAAGTGAACAAGCAGATGGAAGACCTCTCTGTCTCTACTTCTCTCTAACTCTGACTTTCAAATAAATAAAATAAATCTTTTAAAACAAGGTTTGAAAAGGAAAAATCTTGTAAGAAAAATTGTGTATGTGTGAAAGCCAAAAGCTTCATTCAAATCTCCCACAGGGGTGAAGGAGCCTAGCACTAGGGCCATCCTCCACTGCTTTCCCAGGCACATTAACAGTGAGCTTCATCAGAAGTGGAGGAGGCTCTAGCACTGTGGCAGAGTGCTGAGATGGTGGCAGCCATTTGAGCTGCAGTTCATGTCCCAGCTATTCCATTTCCAATCCAGCTCCCTGATTATGCACCTGGAAAAGCAACAAAAGATGACCCAAGTGCTTGAGTCCCTACAAGCACATTAGGAGACCTGGAAGAAGCTTCTGACTTTGGCCTGGCCTAGCCACAGATTCTGTGGCCATTTGGGAAGTGAACTACTAGATGAAAATGTCTGTCTTTTGGAATCTCTCTCTCTATATAACTCTGCCTTTCAAATAAATAAATAAATAAATAAACTTTTTTACAAATGTGGAACAGTCATTATTCAAACCAGCACTCTGGGATGAGGCATCCCAGACACCTGCCTAATCTACTATACCACAATGTCTGCCCAATTATAATTTTAAAAATTTACATTGTTTTCTAAAATTTTGGAATGAATATCAAAGGTACACTGAAATAAAATTAGAATTTGATGCTTTTTTTTATAAACAAGCTGTTTATGTGCATATTGATATGTTAGAAAATATCTGGAAATAGCCTTGGACTTTAATTTTGGAATATGTTTTTTTTTAAAAGATTTATTGATTTATTTGAAAGGCAGAGTTCCAGAGAGGCAGAGTAGAGAGAGAGAGATCTTCCATCTTCTTGTTCACTCCCCAGATGTCCTCAATTGCCAGAGCTGAGCCAGGAGCCAAGAGGTAGGAGCTTCCTCCAGGTCTCCAACATGAATGCAGGGGCCCAAGGACATGGGCCATCTTCTACTGCTTTCCCAGCCATAGCAGAGAGCTGAATCAGAAGTGGAGCAGCAGCCGGCGCTGCGGCTCACTAGGCTAATCCTCCACCTTGCGGCGCCGGCACACCGGGTTCTAGTCCCGGTCAGGGCGCCGGATTCTGTCCCGGTTGCCCCTCTTCCAGGCCAGCTCTCTGCTGTGGCCAGGGAGTGCAGTGGAGGATGGCCCAAGTGCGTGGGCCCTGCACCCCATGGGAGACCAGGATAAGTACCTGGCTCCTGGCTTTGGATCAGCGTGGTGCGCTGGCCATGGCGGCCATTGGAGGGTGAACCAACGGCAAAGGAAGACCTTTCTCTCTGTCTCTCTCTCTCACTGTTCACTCTGCCTGTCAAAAAAAAAAAAAAAAAAAAGTGGAGCAGCTGTGACTCAAATTAGTGACCAAATGAGATGCTGGCACTGCAGTTGGCAGCTTCACGTGCTATGCCATAGTGCTGGTCATGGAATCTTTTGTTTAAAAAAAAAAAAACTGCAGCATCTCCTTTTAAGAATTCTTGCTTAGTTTTTAACCATCTGTGAATTTTCTAATCAGCTTCCTTAATCTTTCTTCTCCTTCCTGGTTGTGACTCTTAAATTTTTCTAATAATGGGTTATTTTATATGCTATTTTTCTATTCAAGGTTTTTACTTCCACTTTGGTGACTGACCAAAAATCACAAATGTTGTGCCTTAGCAAACAATCAGAATTGTTTGGAAAAAGCTGAGTCATAAGAGTTAAAAGTTGTATATATACTTGTTTTATAAAATCATCAGATTTATGAGTAAATCTGGTTTAGAACTGGTTGAATCACACTAACCAGATGGATGCTATTTCAAAATTATGTGAGCCTATTTTGACCAAATATTTTAAGCCCTTTTGACATCCTGAGACTTTCCCAGAATCAAGGTTCTAAATTTTTTCACTTTGAGATTTTCAGCAGGAACCCTTGATGTGTCAAAGGATATATGTCTTATCTTTTAGAGGTAATAGTTTATTATGCAACTTGCATTTTAGGAAAGTACTGTCATGAAATTATGCTCAATGTTAAATTATATTTATATAGATATGTCATTGATATAAATGTCCTAGAAGTTATATAAGTTTTAAAATCTGATAGTTCTGTTGTGTTGTTACTAGTCATGATGGTTATCTTCATAAAAAGGAGACAGGCCGGCGCCGCGGCTCACTAGGCTAATCCTCCGCCTAGCAGCGCCGGCACACCGGGTTCTAGTCCAGGTCAGGGCACCGGATTCTGTCCCGGTTGCCCCTCTTCCAGGCCAGCTCTCTGCTGTGGCCAGGGAGTGCAGTGGAGGATGGCCCAGGTGCTTGGGCCCTGCACCCCATGGGAGACCAGGAAAAGCACATGGCTCCTGGCTCCTGCCATCGGATCAGCGCGGTGCACCGGCCGCAGTGCACCGGCCGTGGCGGCCATTGGAGGGTGAACCAACGGCAAAGGAAGACCTTTCTCTCTGTCTCTCTCTCTCACTGTCCACTCTGCCTGTCAAAAAAAAATAATAAATAAATAAATAAAAAGGAGACCCAGAGTCCTAAAAGGGACAATAGGTGTGTAAAATCCTTCAGTTTCTTTCTTTCCTTTTTTAAGATGTATCTATTTGAAGGCAGAATTCCAGAAAGGAGGAGAGAGAGAGAGAGAGAGAGATTGGATTTCTTCTGTTGGTTCACATGCCAAAAGGCCACAATGACCAAAGCTAAGCCAGGCTGAAGCCAGGCAATATGGTCATAATTCAAGTTCTCCCAAATGGGTACAGGAGCACAGACACTTCACCATCCTCTGCTGCTTTCCCAGGTGCATTAGCAGGGAGCAGGATCAGAGTGGAGCAACCAGAACTTGAAGTGTAACCCATAGGGGATGCCAGCATCATAGGCAGTAGCTTCACCTGCAATGCCACAATGCTGGTCCCTCTTTAGTTGCTTTGTAACATCCTGTATGGAATGAACATAAATGGCTCATGTCAATTAATCAATTTCATAATTTTAACTATGTTTATTTAAAGACTTCTGTCATCCATAGTTTTGTATTCTTCTCTAAAAACACTTGTAATCAATTTCACAGAAAATGTTCTTGAATACAGATTTTTGGCTACTTTAGACAAGAACTTCCAGAACTTTGAGGGAAAGAAAAAAACTAAAAATCCCATAAACTGATAATGGAGGGGCCAATGCTATGGCACAGTGGGTTAAAGCCCCAACTTGCAGCTCCAGCAAAAACAAAGAAACTGGGGTCAGCCCCATGACACAGGTTAATCCTCTGCCTGTGGCACTGGCATCCCATATGGGTGCCAGTTCTAGTCCCAGTTGCTCCTCTTCCAATCTACCTCTCTGCTATGGACTGGGAAAGCAGTAGAAGATGGCCCAAGTCCTTGGGCCCCTGAACCCATGTGGGAGACTGGGAAGAAGCTTCCGACTGGCACAGCTCCAGCTGTTGCAGCCATTTGGGGAGTGAACCAAAGGAAGGAAGACCTTTCTCCCTGTCTCTTCCTCTCACTTTCTGTAACTCTACCTCTCAAATAAAATAAAATCCTAAAAAACATAAAGGGGCTGATACTGTAAGATGTGGACTTGGTCACCCAAGGCTAGCTGACATGTCTAAGAATTACAGCCACTTGTTCACTTAATTAGACACAATAGTTCACATTTGGGCAGTTTTTTACCACTGTGCATACTGTTCACTGTGCATACTGGGCTCACTTCTGGAAAAAGGAGTGCTACTGGCTCATTTCTGGCTATTTGGAAGTCTAAGCCATACTGTTTGATAACTGAAATATTACTAAAAGAAAAAAAGTCTTTTTTTTTTTTAATCCAGCCACATTGTCCACAGGCCCCTCTAGAGAAAATAAATGTGAATGATTACATGTATTGAACAATTGTGTCCCAGCAGGCTATTCTAATGGCCCTTTAGCAGGGGTGGAGGGCTTCCATACCCTAGCAACATAAAGCCCATAAAATCATTTGGTCTGACCCTGCCAAGGCAACTACAAATGGGATTCGATATTCAATCTATACCGACTAAATCTTAAGTTGCCAAGGCAACTACAAATGGGACTTGATATTCAATCTATACAAAATAAATCTTAAGTTGATAATTTTGTATGTCCTGTGAATGATGTTATAGACACCAAAATGTCCCTTGGAAGAAAGGCCCTTTGCTTTAAAGACTACAGACCTTAAACAATAAAGGATGGAAACAGCTTCAAAGACAAGGAGATTCAACCATTGAACACACAGCAGTAACTCCTCCAGAATCTTTGGAAGCAACAGCACTGTTACCAGGTATCTTAGAACAGAAGGTTAAGCTCAAAGTCCTCACCCAGGCCTTATGTCTCAGAGGTAAGGGTGAACACTCACACTGCCTTGAGTTAGGAAAGAGGGATGTTGATGGTCTGGGTTTCTGTTGGGATAAAGATTAAAGACATACTTTGGGACTTCCTTGGGTTCAAGAAACATGGAAGAGATATACAGAAATCGGTGAGTTTCCCAAACTTTCTTTGAAGCTAGTCCATACCTCTGTTCTATTTGTATGAACACTGGCTATTCATCTTCATTCTATACATAGAACTGGAGAATGTGATTTTGCACATAAGGCACTGGCAAATTATATTCAAAGTGTCTTTTTTTATCTTAAGGATTCACTATTTAGTCATTTTTATTAGCTTAAGGGAAGACTGGGGAGCAATGGCACTAGCATATCTGTTTTTTTTTTTTTTTTAGAAACATTTTATTTAGTGAGCATAAATTTCATGAGTACATCTTTAAGAACGGAGTGATTCGTCCCACCATATCCACTCTCCCACCCCTACTCCCTCCTTTTCCTCCTCCCTCTCTCATTCCCAGTCTCCATTAGGATTCCTTTTTTTCTTTTCTTTGGACAGACAGAGTGGACAGTAAGAGAGAGACAGAGACAGAGAGAAAGGTCTTCCTTTGCCATTAGTTCACCCTCCAATGGCCACCGCGGCAGTGCGCTGTGGCCGGCGCACCACACTGATCGGAAGGCAGGAGCCAGGTGCTTCTCCTGGTCTCCCATGGGGTGCAGGGCCCAAGCACTTGGGCCATCCTCCACTGCACTCCCTGGCCACAGCAGAGAGCTGGCCTGGAAGAGGGGCAACCGGGACAGAATCCAGCACCCCCACTGGGACTATAACCCAGTGTGCCAGTGCCACTAGGCGGAGGATTAGCCTATTGAGCCAATATAATCTGTATAGGATTAAAACATTTTTAAAAACTTTTTTGTATTAATACAAAGAGAAATGTTCCATGCATTCCATAGCAGGATAAAACTTGAGGGGCCAGCACTGTGGCATAGCTATAATTCTAATATTTGAAGCTAAAAAAATTTTCAGAGAAAACTCAAGCCAAAACAAGAAAGCAGAAGAAATAAAGAGTAAAATGGAGAAGGTGGAGACAGGAAGGGGTAATTTTCCCCATCTTCATGTAGGAAAGTAGCAGTGCTGTGTTGCTAGCATGTGGCAAGGATGCCTCCCCACCAAGACTGTACAATCTCTGCACCTTGCTATCAACCACCATATTCACATATGAATCCTCTTTGGACTCTGCTGATGCCTCTGGGACAGTCATACGACCCCTGCTGTGCATGTAAGCCAAGCCCAGGAAGAGCCAGTTCAGATTTACCAGCCACATGCTCTTGTCTGTTGGCTGGCAGGGTGAAAACCCTGCAGGGTTTACTACATACCAATTGTAAGAAGGCGGCATGTTTGAATATCCTGGGGATTTTGTATTTTCACCTGGGTCAGAGACAAAGGATTGTAGCCGGCGCCGTGGCTCAATAGGCTAATCCTCCACCTTGCGGCGCCGGCACACCGGGTTCTAGTCCCGGTTGGGGCGCCGGATTCTGTCCCAGTTGCCCCTCTTCCAGGCCAGCTCTCTGCTATGGCCAGGGAGTGCAGTGGAGGATGGCCCAGGTGCTTGGGCCCTGCACCCCATGGGAGACCAGGAAAAGCACCTGGCTCCTGGCTCCTGCCAGGATCAGCGCGGTGCGCCGGCTGCAGCGGCGGCCATTGGAGGGTGAACCAACGGCAAAGGAAGACCTTTCTCTCTCTGTCTCTCTCTCTCACTGTCCACTCTGCCTGTCAAAAAAAAAAAAAAAAAGAGACAAAGGATTGTGCTACTTAATGCTGAACACAGTTGCTCCATCAGCAAAATGATTTCCTTCTTTTGCCTGGAAATGCAGGGGCTACACAAGCGGTACAGATAATATTAAACCTTTTAAAGTGTCCAGGTCCTGCTGCTCCTTCAGGGTGAAGTCCACAGTCCACACCTGTAACAGTGCATTTCTCCAAAAGGTATCAGCTCTGGATCAAAAAGAAGGGTGACAGGGAGTTCAATCTTCTCTTTATGTCTATCTTGCCTCTTATATAAGATGAAGCTAATTTTTGTATGCTATAGGCCAACAGAAAGGAAAATGATAATCAAAACATATCAATTTCATATTAACTTTCAATTATGAAATTTACTATAATAGAGTTTCCCTTATTCAGTAAAAGATCACAGTGTAATCTGTAGACATAAGTGTAATGTGTAACTGAAGGGTGTTAGATCAATTGAGACGTCCATTCAAAGTAGATCAGGCTAACAATGTTTTAAAAAACTTTGGAAGGATGGCCTTGTGGCATAGTGTGTAAAACCACAGGGAACCTGTTTAAGATCCAGTTGCTAACTTCCTTTCCAGCACTCTGTTAATGCACCTGGGAAAGCATACGATGGCCCATGTCCTTGGGTCCCTGTAGCCACATGGGAGACCTGAGAGAAGTTCCTGGCTCCCATCTGTTCCAGTTCCAGCTGTTGCCACCATCTGGGGAGTGAACTAATGATGGAAGATCTCCCTCTCTTTCTAAATAAATCTATTAAACAATAAATTTTAGGGGATGGTATAGTGCCACAGCAGATTAAGCTACCATCTGAACCCACAGCATCCCACATGAGCACCAATATGAGCCACACCTACTCCATTTCTTATCCACTCCCTGTGAATAAATGTGAAAAACCAGTGGAAGATGGCTGAAGTACTAAGACTTCTGCCATCCACCTGGGAAACTTGGAAGAAGTTCTGGGCAGGTATTGGCCCAACCCCAGCCATTGTAGCAATTTTGGGACAACCAGCAGATGGGAGATCTATCTCTTTCTCTTTGTAACTCTCTTTCAAATATATAAATAAGTAGTAAATAAAACTTTTTTGGATCATCAAGTTACACTTCACAGAAAAGACATATCTCTTCATCAATGTGTCCTCATGAATATAAAATTGCAAAACACACTGGCAAAAAGGCAAAGAAAAAACTAGACCAAGTGATGGGAACTACAAATGCACCATATCTAGGTGAGTGGTCCTGGACTGTGAGGAGAAAAAAACAGTAAACATGTTCAAAAAAGTGTTAACTGAATGAATCACTGTTTTTGAAATTTATTTATAAACAAAAGTATACTTATAAGCTTTTTCACATTTCTTCCAAAAATCAATGTAATTGCTATTGTTTACATGAAACATATTGCCTATGTCCTCAAACAGGGCACATAAACTTGGAAAGTTATCTTAGAAGATTTGCATTTTTTTAAAGATTTTATTGGAGCTGGCACTGTGGTACAGTGGGTTAAAGCCCCAGCCTGCAGTGCCATCATCCCATACAGGCAACAGTTCGAGTCCTGGCTGCTTTATTGCCAACCCAGCTTCTGCTGTGGCCTAGGAAAACAGTGGAAGATGGCCCAAGTACACGGGCCCCTGTACCCATGTAGGAGACCCAAAAGAAACTCTTGGCTCTTGGCTTTGGTTCAGCTCACCTCTGGCTGTTGCAAACATTTGGGGAGTGAACCAGTGGAAGGAAGACTTCTCTCTCTCTAGCTCTACCTCTATCTGTAACTCTATCTTTCAAATAAATAAAAATAAATATTTAAAAATAGCAGATCAAAGGGACAAGATTTAAAAAAAGATTTTATTGATTTGAGAGGTACAACTACAGACACAGAGAGGGAGGGATAGAAAATATTTCTTCCATCTGCTGGTTCACTCCCCAAATGGCCTCAATGGCCAGAGTTGAGTCACTCAGAAGCCAGGAGCCAGGAGCTCCTTCAAAGTCTCCCACGTGGGTGCCAGAGCCTAAGCACTTGGGCCATCTTACACTATGTTCCCAGGCCACCAGCAGAGAGCTGGATCAGAAGATGAGCAGTCGGGACACAAACAGGTACCCATATTGGATGCTGGTGCAACATCACCAGCCCCCAGAAGATTTGAATTTGAGAGTCAACGTCTGGAAGGAGAATGAAGAAATAGAGAGGAAGAATTGGAGAAGACATGATGACCAACCATTAGACATAGAGTAGTCAGAATAGTGAAGAAAAGGAAGCATGAACACAATTCGGTACTAATTGGTTACGCAGAGGGTTGAAAGTGGAGTTCAATTCCATGATGTGTGCATGAAAGACTGTGTGGACACTGGCACAGGAAGTTGAAATTGGGAAAAAAAATCAACAAGTATATGATGCAAAGAAGTGAGACTGGTACCCATATGGGATGCTGGCACTACAGGCTATAGCTTAACTTTTAAGTCTTGAAAAAAAGATTATTTGTGCACAATTTATACCTGCAAGACTCAAAGAATCTCCTGAGAACACCTATTTGATTGGCTCCAGTATTCTTTTTTTATTGAACCAACATTGTGGTGTAGCAGGTTAATCCACTGCTGGCAACACTGGAATCCCATATAGGTACCAATACAAAACCTCTCTGTACCACTTCCCACCCAGCTCCCTGCTAAGGTATCAGAAAGCAGAAGATAACCCAAGGGTGTGGTCTCTTCCACCCACGTAGGATATGGAAGAAGCTCCAGGATCCTGGCTTCAGACTGTCATAACAGCAGTTAATGCAGCCATTTGTGTAACGAATCAGCAGACAGAACCTCTCTCTCTCTCTCGTTCTGTAACTCTTCCTTTCACATTAATAAACCATTAAAAAAAAAAGATGAAACATGACCACTGCTGGACAATAGTGGGAGTCAGAGAGTATTCTTATTTTATATATTATTGTTTCACGTTGCCTCCTCCAGTTCTTCTAAAAAGTACAAGCAATCCTTTGGGAAATGATAGCAATCTGTCATCTCCAAAGTAACTGATACCTGAAGGTTATGGCCATGACAACACTGTTAAATAGGTGAACAGTTAAATAGACCTCAAATGCTTTCAAATGCTCAAAATTGGCCAAAGGAAAGGAGAATGAAGCATATATAAAACATATTTAAAAAATCATAAAACGAAAAATTAAAACACCATCTCAAAAAGTTGACTCCAGGCTGGCGCCATGGCTCACTAGGCTAATCCTCCACCTGTGGCGCCAGCACACAGGGCTCTAGTCCAGGTCAGAGCACTGGATTCTGTCCAGGTTGCTCCTCTTCCAGTCCAGCTCTCTGCTGTGGTCTGGGAGTGCAGTGGAGGATGGCCCAAGTCCTTAGGCCCTGCACCCTCATGGGAGACCAAGAGAAGCACCTGGCTCCTGGCTTCAGATCAGTATGATGCACCAGCCACAGCACACTGGCCGCAGTGGCTATTGGAGGGTGAACCAACAGAAAAAGGGAGACCTTTCTCTCTGTCTCTCCCTCTCACTGTCCACTCTGCCTGTCAAAAAAAAAAAGGTTGACTCCATCTAAAACTATGAAAACATATCTAAGTCCACTTTTTATTGTCAGAAGCAATCCAACTGAGAAAAAGTACTGAGGGTTTAAGCCATAGAGGCCATGGGTGATAGGAAATACAACACCTAAACAATCTAGCCCTGGGAGTCTTTGCCAAAGGCTACAATGTGGATTGCAGAGGAAGGATACTGCAGAGGGCAGGGACATGTGCAGTGAGGATGCATAATCAAGGCCTCAGTAGAGTGTGTGCCATGTGAACTTAGGTCACTCCCTATTTCTGCCTCCATGATAGATAAATTGCTATGATGACCCTTCCCCCTTCGTGACTCCCTGCTTTTTTCAGATCATAAAGGAATCTGAAAACCTGAAGAGTTACTCTGGTTATCTTACTCATGCTTTCACCCTCTACATGGGGTACACAGAAGGCACATAACTTGTTTCCTCTGTTAACAGGTCTATGTATCAAGGGAGGCTACATCTGGAAATAACACGGGTGCCTGGCATTATTCTAGATTCTGGATTTTAGGTAAAATGATGGAAACATGGGATATTGTGGTCTCTGGTTGAGAAAAAGTTGATACCTGTGGGATGGCCTGTGCTGCGGCTCACTTGGTTAATCCTCTGCCTGCAGTGCTGGCATCCCATATGGGCACCGGGTTCTACTCCTGGTTACTCCTCTTCCAGTCCAGGTGTCTGCTGTGGCCTTGGAAGGCAGTGGAGGATGGCGCAAGTGCTTGGGCACCTGCACCTGCATGGGAGACCAGGAGGAAGCACCTGGCCCCTGGCTTCAGATCAGCGTAGTGCGGCCATGCCAGCATTTTGGGAGGTGAACCAACAGAAGGAAGACCTTTCTCTGTGACTCTCCCTCTCACTGTATATAACTCTGTCAAATAAATTTTATAAAAAAAGATACCTGTGGGAGAAGAGACATTCCAGCATGTGATGACCAGGGACCACTCATCTTCAGTGTTGTTTCCTGTGAGAGGATTTTACACCCCCATTCCCATACTTAAAAATGCAGCCAAGGCCACATGACTCTTTCCAGATACAGTGGAAGAAAATTTTGTCACATTTGAGAAAATCACAGAAAATCACTGTTCTTTATCATCCAGCCACAATGACCATCAGTAGACACCATTCTATCAGCCTGAGGTCAAAATGACAGCTGATGCACAGCTTAAATGTGGAAGACTTGAATTAACTGGGTCATTGGTTACCTGAGAAAGCCATTAAAAGACCATTAGCTGTAGTAGATGGCACTCATAAATAGGTGGCACTGCAAGTCCATGGGTTATATCTCTGGAATTTTTAATAAATAGTGCTTAACACAAATACAGAGAAAAGGGACTGGTGTGTGGCACAGCAGGTTAACGTCTTGGCCTGAAGTGCCAGCATCCCATATGGGTGCAGTTTCTAGTCCTGAATTCTCCTCTTCTGATCCAGATCTCCATTATGGCCTGGGAAAGCAGTAGAGGATGGCCCAAGTCCTTGGACCCCTGCAGCCAAGTGGGATACCCAGAAGAAGCTCCTGGCTCCCAGCTTCGGAATGGTACAGCTCTGGCCATTGTACTTGTACAAAAACAGATGGATAGACCAATGGAACAGAATATAATTGCAGAAATCAATCCTGGAGAAGGATAATCTGTTAAACACATAGTGCTGGGAAAACTGGATCTCCTCATGCAGAAGTATGAAGCAATACTCCTACTTTACACCTTACAAAAATACACTCAAAATGGATTAAAATGGATAAAAGATTTAAATAACAACCTGATACCAAATTATTGGTGAAAGTTGGGGTAACCCTGCAAGACATTGGCATAGAAAAAGACTACTTGGAAAAGACCAAAGAGGCACAAGCAATCAAAGCCAAAATTGACAAATGGGATCACATCAAATTGAGAAGCTTCTGTACTGAAAAAAAAAAAAAAAAAAAAAGCGACGTGAAGAGCCAACTGACAAACTGGGAGAAATTATTTGCAAACTATGCAACTGATAAAAAATTAATAACCAGAATATATAAAGGCTCAAGAAATTCCACAACAGCAAAACGAAAAACCCAGTGCAGAAGTGGGCAAAGGACTTAAATAGATATTTTTAAAAAGAAATCCAAATAGCCAACAGATACATGAGAAAATGCTCAGGATCACCATTCAACAGAGAAATGTAAATCAAAACCACAAGGTAGTTTTACCTCACCCCCATTAGAATGGCAAACAAATGCTGACAAAGATGTGTGGAAAACTTAACCCTGATCCACTGTTTGTGGGAATGTAAACTGGTAAAGACACCATGGAAGACAGTATGGAGATACCTCAAAACATCGTACTTAGTGAATAAGCCAGTCTAAAAAGGACAAAAACCATTTATTCTCCCTGATCTGTGATAACTAGTAGCTCACCTAAAGGTAACCTATAGAAATGAAATTGACACTTTGAGAAGCAATGACTTTGAACAGCCCTTGTCTTGACTATTGAGGAACAATTTTTTCACATTATCTGTTGAACTCTTTACTTAGTATAGAGTTACTCATATGTGTATAACATTAATTGAAAATAGATCTTAGGGCCGGCGCCGTGGCTCAATAGGCTAATCCTCCACCTTGTGGCGCCGGCACACCGGGTTCTAGTCCCGGTCGGGGCACCGGATTCTGTCCCGGTTGCCCCTCTTCCAGGCCAGCTCTCTGCTATGGCCAGGGAGTGCAGTGGAGGATGGCCCAGGTGCTTGGGCCCTGCACCCCATGGGAGACCAGGAAAAGCACCTGGATCCTGGCTCCTGCCATCGGATCAGCGCGGTGCGCCGGCTGCAGCGGCGGCCATTGGAGGGTGAACCAACGGCAAAGGAAGACCTTTCTCTCTCTGTCTCTCTCTCTCTCACTGTCCACTCTGCCTATCAAAAATAAAAAAAAAAAATAGATCTTAGTAAAAAATAGGAATGAGAATAGGAGAGGAAGAAGAGTGTAGGTGGGAGGGTGGCTATGGTGGGAAGAGTCACTATGTTCTTAAAGTTGTAATTATGAAATGCATGAAGTTTGTCTTCCTTAAGTAAAAGGTTTCTAAGGAAAAAAGATATGAAAGGAACATTCCAGAAAAATTTTCATTTTGATGATTTCGGTCAAGGCTACTTGGTAGCAATATTTAAAAGCAAAGAATGAATGATGCATTTTTCATCTTATTTATTTTTAATTGTTTACTTTTTTGTCTTAAAAGACAGTTTTAGAGAGAGAGCAGAAGGCAGTGGAAGATCTTCCATCTGTTGCTCTACTCCCCATGTGGCTGTAACAGCAAGAGCTGGGCCAGACTGAAACCAGGAGCGAGAAGCTTCATCTGGGTCTCACACATGGGTGGCCGGTGCCCAAGCACTTGGACCATCTTCTGCTGCTTTCACAGGTGCCTTAAGCAGGGAGCTGGATTGGAAGTGGTGCAACCAAGAAACAAACCAGAACCCATAGGGTTACTCGAATCCCAGGCAGCTGTTTAACCCAATATACTGCAATGTCACAATTTTTGTAAATTTAGACACTAGAAGTGAGTGTTGACAACTGAAGAAATTAAGCTTCTGCAACTTAAGTGAGAGGCTAGGACTATATTCCTGGCTCTCTGTTATGATCCTGTCTCAGTCCTGGTTGTTGTGGGTGTGAATCAATGGATTGAAGGTGTTGGTGTCTGTCTCTGTCTCTGTCTCTGTCTCTGTCTCTCTCTCTCCCTTTCTCTCTCATTCCATAACACAGAGCAGGCTAAGCCTCCACCCATAGTGCCAGCATCCCATATGGGCACCAATTTGTGTTCCAGATGCTCTTCTTCTTTTTTAAATATTTATTTGAAAGTAGAGTTGCAGAGAGAGAGCCAGAGACAGAGAGAAAGGTCTTCCATCTGCTGGTTCACTCCCAAAATGGCTGCAATAGCTGGAGCTGGGCTGATACAAAGCCAGAAGCCAGGAGCATCCTCCAGGTCTCCCACTTGGGTGCAGGGGCCCAAGGAGTTGGGCCATCCTCAACTACTTTCCCAAGCCATAGCAAAGGGCTGGATTGGAAGTGGACCAACTGGGACTCAAATCAGTGCCTATATGGGATGCCAGCACCACAGGCAGAGGCTTAACCAACTATGCCACAGCAAGGGCCCCAGATCCTCTTCTCTGGATCCAGCTACCCGGTTTTGTCCTGGGAAAGCAGTGGAAGACAGCCCAAGTCCTTGGGCCCCTAAACCCACCTGGGAGACCCAGAGGAAGCTCCTGGCTCTTAGCTTTGGATCAGCCCATCTCCAACTATTTTTGCCATTTGGAGACTGAACCAGTGGATAAAAAATTTGTATGTCTCTCCTCTCCCTGTAACTATGCCCACCAAATAAATAAATAAAATCTTTTTTTAAAAAAAGTCTCTATATATTTCCATCTACTTCTCATTCTCTCTCAAGTATATAAATACTTTAAGATGGCAAAAGATTGGCCAGCACCATGGCTCACTAGGCTAATCCTCTGCCTGCGGCACTGGCACACCAGGTTCTAGTCCTGGTCAGAGCACCAGATTCTGTCCTGGTTGCTCCTCTTCCAGGCCAGCTCTCTGCTGTGGCCCGGGAGTGCAGTGGAGGATGGCCCAAGTCCTTCAGCCCTGCACCCGCATGGGAGACCAGGAGAAGCACCTGCTCCTGCCTTCGGATCAGCGCAGTGCACCGGCTATAGCACGCCAGCCGTAGCGGCCATTGGAGGGTGAACCAATGGTAAAGAAAGACCTTTCTCTCTGTCTCTCTCTCACTGCCCACTCTGCCTGTCAAAGAAAAAATAAAAAGATGGCAAAAGATTCAAGTCAAAGACTAGAGAATCGTCTTAGGCTCTGACTATAGTTTATGCCATTGATAAATGGAATAATTTGCCTGAAACATAACTTTGTGGAGTCTGAAGTAATCCTGCATTTGTAGACTCACTGTGATAAAACTATGGAGAGTTATTTAAGGAGCTGCAATAGATTCTATCCTCTACACATTTTCTGATCTAATCCATGAAGCAAGTTCAGCCTCCAAAAGCTTTTAAAGACACTCTACTTTAATAATTCAAAATATCATCTTTTTAATTTTTTCTGATGTAGCAAATTCTTGCCAAAGTTTGAATTCAAACCATGTAAAAAGTCTTGTGGCTATGGCAATAAACAAAATTGAGACCAATGTGAATTCAGCTCAGATGGCTTTAAATCTTGAAACCATTCTTACTTTATTTAATTTTTTTTTGACAGGCAGAGTGGACAGTGAGAGAGAGAGACAGAGAGAAAGGTCTTCCTTTTGCCGTTGGTTCACCCTCCAATGGCCGCCGCAGCTGGCGCACTGCGGCCAGTGCACCGCGCTGATCCGATGGCAGGAGCCAGGAGCCATGTGCTTTTCCTGGTCTCCCATGGGGTGCAGGGCCCAAGCACTTGGGCCATCCTCCACTGCACTCCCTGGCCACAGCAGAGGGCTGGCCTGGAAGAGGGGCAACTGGGACAGAATCTGGTGCCCCGACCAGGACTAGAACCCGGTGTGCCGGTGCCGCTAGGCGGAGGATTAGCCTAGTGAGCCGCAGCACTGGCCCATTCTTACTTTATCTTATATGAATCCTGATTCTGAATTATATTTCTTTATGCTTTTCCAATTTATTTAAAAAATCTCATAAAACTCTTAACATACAATGTGAAAGAAGCTGAGGAATAAATAACCTACCAGCAATATATTTATTTTTGTCGGTCTTGGCCACATGTAGATGTCTCTAGAATCTTATCTGCAAGAGAAATATTGGCTCAGTGACAAAAATGAAGTGGCCTCCCTGTGGGGGAATATAATCTTTACACATGGGAAAAACAGAAAAGATGCCAAAAGAGCACACACAAGACTACCAATCACTTTGATTAAACATAAACTATTGTTAGATAACCAAAATATTAATGTATTACCAATTCTGTAAAAAAAAATCCTTGTCAGGCCTGTCACTATGGAGTGGTGGGTAAAGCCATCTCCTACAGTGTGGGCATCCATGTGGGCACCAATTTGAGTCCCAGCTACTCTACTTCTGGTCTAGCTCTCTGCTATGGACTGGGAAAGCAGTGGATGAACACCTAAGTCCTTGGGCCCCGTGCACTCACATGGGAGACCTGTAAGAAGCTCCAGGCTACTGGATTCCAATCAGCCCAGCCCCAGCAATTGAGGACATATGGGAGTGAACCAGCAGGTGGAAGGCCTCTCTCTCTCTTCCTCTGTCTCTGTAACTCAGCCTTTCAAATAAATAAATCGTATAGAAATAATTTATAATGTTCATCACAATTGTTCAAATAAATAGCAGTACACCAGAAAAATTATGATTTCACTAGAATCTATATACACAGAAAATTACTCAGGCAGTACTTAAAACATCTCTTGCTTTTATGTATCTCAAATTCCTTAAAAGTATCCAGCTTGAAAATTAGTTTTTGGCCACAAGTATATGTATAGGAAAAATTGACAGAATCTACTAGCACAGCTTTCTGTAACTTCCATGTGACACTCCTCCCTGTATCCAAATCTTAACATAATTCTCCACCACACAGACCCCTGACATTTTCCTGTTCACTTGTTCTAGCCCATGAGATGACCATAAATATGATATCAACATAGTTTGTAAAGTATTTTACAGTTGGGAGTGTGCCTTCTTGTACAGTATTCATGTGGAGAATCCTGAGACTTACCTGATGGACACCTGGGGCCTAGGTCAAGGCTGTGCAAGTCAGGCATTGGAAGGGTAGGCATTATGATGCAGTAGGCTTACCTACTTCTCTGGACATACCACATCACAGAGTGCCTGGTTTGTGTCCTCATTATTCCACACCTCCTGCAAGTGGTTTTTGTTTGTTTGTTTATTTGTTTTAAAAAATACTTATTTATTTGTTTGAAAGGCAGAGCTACAGAGAGGCAGAGGCAGAGAGCAAGAGGCCTTCCACCTGCTGGTTCACTCCCCGAATGGCCATAATGGCCAGAGCTAAACAGATCCAAAATCAGGAGCCAGGAGCTTCTTCCAGGTCTCCCATGAAGGTGCAGGGGCCCAAGGACTTGAGCTATCTTCTACTGCTTTCTCAGGCCATAGCAGAGAGCTGGATTGGAAGTGGGCAGCCAGGACTGGAACCAGTGCCCATGGGATGCTGGCACTGCAGGTCATGACTTTCCTATTACAGCACAGCACCAGCTCAAAAGTGTTCTCTTGAGTCAACAGATCATGGCTCAAAAACTTGGTTTCCTGCCATCTGAATGGGAAACCCACATAGAGTTCCTACCTCCTGGCTTTCATAGATGTAACACTCGCTATTGTGGGCTTTTGCAGAGTGATCCAGCAGATGGAGAACCTTTTTCTTTGCCTTTCAAATAAACAAATCAGTAAAAAATTATCAGTATGTGATATGGAACAATGGGTCTCTACCACCACTGGTTAAAGCCAGAGTTGCTCCACTTCCAATCCAGTTCTCTACTAATGCACCTGGGAAAATATCTGAAGACAGTCCAACTACTTGGACCATTTCTATCCACCTGGGAAACCTGGATAGAGTTTCTGTTTTCTGGCTTTGGCCTGGTCCAGTCCTAGCCACTGAAGCCATTTGAAGAGTGAACCAGCAGAAGGTATTAGATAGAAAGATAGATCTGTCTCTCCCTGTCTCTCTATGAATCTGCCTTTCAAATGAACAAATAAATAAATAAATTTTAAAAAATATATTGGTGTGAGTTAAGCAATCCTGAAGGCAGCAGCCTCAATTAAAGCAGTAGACAACTAAAACAGGTGATTTGTGATTCCAGGTGCCAGCAGCATATGGATGGCCTAGCAGAGGCCACCCCAAAATGCTTACTAACAATTACAAATGAAATAGTTGAATTTTATACCTGCACAATTCTTCTCCATTTTGAGTGCAAGAGCCCAGAATCTTGGACCATCTTCCTGTTTTTTCTCAGAATATTAGCAGGGGGCTGGATCAAAATTTGGGCAGCCAGGACATTAACTGGTGCCATATAGGATGCCAGGGTCACAGGCAGTGGCTTCACCTGTTATGCCTCAACACAGGCTGCAAAACTGTTTTAATCTTATACATCTATTTGAGCACTGTACTGTGATTTATTTGTATTTTACAAACCAGCAAGCAGTAAAAGCATGAATTGTTTACATGTTAAGTAATGGAAAATAGATTCACACTAAATTTTGTAGCATATAAGTATCTGATACTAAGTGTGAAAAATCTGTATAATGCCCACATTTGGATACACAATCCATAGAGATTATTAGGGAAAAAGTGTAACCATGAACAAGGAAAATTCTTCCAAAACAGTGTTTGTTCCAAATCAACTGTGGTTTCTGAAATGGGTCTCAAAATACAACTTTTAAAATAAATGTGGTAAATTAAATAACCCTACTCAAACATAAATAAATAAACCAGAGTTCGTGACATCTACAAATCATTTGATATTTGTCAATGCACTTCACTATAGCTCTAGATATCAAATATGACAAACTACATTTCACATTAATTAGAAAACACTTTTTTAAAAAAAATCATAGTAGACAAGACACACACCCTGGTATTTGATGTGAGCATCCCAATCAGCAGCTTAAACTGATGCAGCACAATCCCTGCCCCACAGCTCCTGGTTTTGTTTTAGCCCAGACTCAGTTGTGAGCCTTGGAGGAATCAGCACATGAAAGCACTGTATCTGTGTCTCTGCCTAAAAGAAATAAAAGGATAAATTAAAGAAATATACTATGCCCCTTATAAGCAGGATGCAGCTACAGAAGAGATGTTGACTCTACGCCCCTCAACGTCCCTTAGGATTAAGAGAATGGGGTCTCTGAGGGAAGAATGTTGTAGGCAGGCATATAGAATAAAATTGATTAGATGTGTGAGCTAAAAGACCACACTTTCAAGATGCCCCTGTGTGACCTCATACCTCTACCTGGCCACACCTGTGTACCCGCCAGCCAATCAGGTTAATTAACCTCTCCCCTTTGGAAATGGATTAAAAGTCTGGGACATGGTGTCCTTCTCGCCCCCTTTCCTTGGCCTTTTGCCAGTATGGGGCTTGCTGCGGCCCTGCACCTCCAGGGCTCGTGGACTTTGGGCCACCCACCCCATGCTTCCTGGCCTAGTTGTTCCTCCATGTGACTGGTTCCTAGTACTCAGCATGAATTCAGATTTGCTTCTCTCCTGTAGATAGGGTTCTCACTCTCCTATGCATTTCTTTCACTAAATAAAAGCTTAAAAATGTAAAAAAAAAAATTGGCTGCCTTCTGCTCTTTTCCCTATTTCTAAACTTTGCAACACAAGCAACTGCAAATGTGCTCCATTAAAATACATTTGCTTACTGTGGACATTGCAGGGAGGTTTGAGGGTAAGAAATGCCACTTGTGATAACATCATTGCATACTGGAGTGCCTTGCTGGAGCCTGCTTATCCTACCTGATCCATCTTCCTGCTAATGTTCATCCTGAGATGATGATTCAAGTACTTGAGTCCCCCCCCCCCATAAACATGGTAGCTGCAAATGCAGTTTTTGGATGCTGGATTTAGCCTGTCCTAGACTCAGCTGTTGCAGGCCCCTGGGCAGTGAGCCAGCAGATGAGAAGGTCTTTCTGTCTCTGCCTTTCAATTAAATGAAAATAAATAAGACATTTAAGAAAAATGACAGCAAAAGAGAACAATTAAAATATCCCTTTTTTTTTTTTCTTTTTGACAGGCAGAGTAGACAGAGAGACAGAGGGAAAGGTCTTCCTTTTTGCCATTGGTTCACCCTCCAATGGCCACTGTGGCCAGCATGCTGTGGCTGGTGTACCATGCTGATCTGATGGCAGGAGCCATGTATTTATCCTGGTCTCCCATGGGGTGCAGGGCCCAAGGACTTGGGCCATCCATCCTCCACTGCACTCCCTGGCCACAGCAGAGAGCTGGCCTGGAAGAGGGACAACCGGGACAGAATCTGGTGCCCCGACCGGGACTAGAACCCAGTATGCTGGTGCCACAAGGTGGAGGATTAGCCTAGTGAGCCACAGCACCGGCTTAAAATATCCTATTTTAATGAATTCTACTATATAAATTATCGTGTTCAATGTGGATTATCTAAATATACCAATTAAAAGAGATTGAAACAGCCAAAATAAAACCAAGACCAACCTATGTGTGATCTGTAAGAAAACATATATATATGTATATATATATATGTTTATATATATAAAAACACAAAAAGATGATCTGATTCTGGGTTAAAGAAAAAATTGGATGCCAGCATTATAGTACTGTATCAAGATTAACTTCCTACTTATGATGCTGGCATCCAGCAGAGTATCAAATATCAGCTGCTCTGTTTTCAATTGAGCTCCCTTCTAATGTCTAGGAAAGCAGTGATGATTATCCTAGTACCTGGTTCCTGCCACCCATGTGGGAAACCCAAATGGAACTCAGGTATCCTCCAGATGAAGAGTTAGGGTCCTGGCTTAGGCCCAGCCCAGCCCAATCCAGCCCATTGCAGCAATTTGCAGAGTGAACCAGAGGATGGAAGACCTTTTTCTCTGTCACTCTCCCATTCAAACAAATAAATATTTAAGAAAGAATAAATTTCATTTGCATATGAAATGTGAAAGATCTGCATTACAACATGGTGACTCCACCATCATCAAAAACAACTACATGATAGAATGCATATGGTGGTGAGGTTTATTTCACTTCTACACACATATTTATCACCACTAATGTGTTAAATTATTCCATTTTTTTCAAGTGAAAATATGTAAGTACATTATGAGTAGGATAAACACAAATATAGCTTCAGTTCTGATTAGGATTTAGGTCAGAAAAATTTTAAGTGTTACACAATGAAACTGAAGGCAGTTTTCCAAAAGGATAGTACACTGTTTCCTTAGCA